>NC_080620.1:5104302-5447293 GCF_027887145.1 Ammospiza caudacuta | reverse complement strand
AAGAAAGGTTTGGATTCCAAAAGACCCCCCTGAACGAGGTTCTGCCTGGCTGGTTGGGATGTAGAGACCTGGTGGGCACCAAGCCCTGCCAGGCCAGGGAGGGAAAGCCACACAAGGGCTTGGGGGGGTGTTAAAGATGTTAAAATCCATGGATTCAGCTGTGCTGCCCAACGCTGGGAGCTTCCAGCTCTGCACCTCAGGCACATCCCAGCTGCACAGAGCATCCTGCCCTTCCCACAGCACAGAATCCTGTGCAATGGTCTCGGGATCCCGGGTGGTTTCCAGACAGACCCAACCCCAGGCACGGCTGGAAAGGGAATGGGGATGGGAATGGAATGGGAATGGGAATGGGAATGGGGATGGGAATGGAATGGGGATGGGAATGGAATGGGAATGGGAATGGGAATGGAATGGGGATGGGAATGGAATGGGGATGGGAATGGAATGGGAATGGGAATGGGAATGGAATGGGGATGGGGATGGAATGGGGATGGGAATGGGAATGGGAATGGGAATGGGAATGGGAATGGGAATGGGAATGGGAATGGAATGGAATGGGGATGGGAATGGAATGGGGATGGGAATGGGAATGGAATGGAATAGGGATGGGAATGGAATGGGGATGGGGATGGAATGGGAATGGAGATGGGGATGGAATGGGGATGGGAATGGAATGGGGATGGGGATGGGAATGGGGATGGGGATGGAATGGGGATGGGGATGGGAATGGGGATGGGGATGGAATGGGGATGGGAATGGAATGGGGATGGGGATGGGAATGGGGATGGGGATGGAATGGGGATGGGGATGGAATGGGGATGGGGATGGGAATGGGAATGGAATGGAATGGGGATGGGAATGGAATGGGGATGGGGATGGAATGGGGATGGGGATGGGAATGGGGATGGGAATGGAATGGGGATGGGAATGGGAATGGGAATGGAATGGAATGGAATGGGGATGGGAATGGAATGGGGATGGGGATGGAATGGGGATGGGGATGGGAATGGGGATGGGAATGGAATGGGGATGGGGATAGGCTGGTCCTGTCCCACCAGCCAGGCACCACTGGGATCCACAATCCCAGACCCACTCCAGGTCCCTCTTTTGGGTCCCCACAGCTCTCCCCTGCAGGTTCCAGCTGGGAACAGCCCCCAGCTCCCCTTTAATCCCAGTTTTCCACCCCTGCCCCTCGCCCTGGAGCGCTCCCATCCCGCAATCCCCTCTCCATCCCTGGTCACTCCTTTAATCCCGGGTTTATTGCCCCGCCCCGGGCTGCAGCTCAGCCTCACGGCCCTGGGGTCCCTCAGGGAGCTCCGATCCATCAATTTGATTTTGTGGGGAGCCCTCGGAGGCAGCTCCAGCCGGGCAGCGCTTCCTGCCGGGATCAGCCGCTCCCACAGCTCGGCTCGGGATTTACCGACGCTCGGCACCTCCAGAGAGCTCGGCACCGCCAGCCCGAGGTGTCACCGCTGCTGTCACCGCTGCTGTCACCGTGGCGGGCGCCGGGGGAGGCGCGGAGCTCACGAACCGCGGCTGCCGCTCCCAGCTCGGCTTTTCCGGCATCCACCCACGGCCCTGCTGCTGCTCCAGCCCCGGCCCGGCCTGCCCGGGCTGCCCACGGCCCGCGGAGCCCCGCGGAGCCCCGGGAACGCTGCCCCGGCCCCCGAGCACCGAGCAGATGCCGCCGGCAGCGGGAGGAGCCGCGGGGGCAGCGGGAGCGCCCGGCCGGGGCCGGCGGCAACAGGTGCGTGGAGATTCGGGGACAGCAGGCGCTGCTGATGGCCTTGGAGCCGGCCCAGGGGATGGAGTCTGGGAATTGTTTACCTTGGAAAAGCCCCCGAGATCATCGAGCCCATTCGAGGCCACCACAGACCCCTGTCCCCAAGTGTCACATCCGCAGGGATGGGGATGCCCCCAGTGCCACCGTGCCAGCGCTCGAGCAGCTTTCCTGTGCAGAAATGCCCCCAATCTCCAGCCTAAACGCTGCCTGGCACAGCCTGAGGCCCTGTCCTCCTCCTTTCCGGGGGGATTCAGCCCGGGGGTTCCACCCTTGCGGTTTTCAGGGCTGATCCCACCTCCCTCCCTTCCCCTCCCGGCACAGGAACCGCGGGGACAGACCCCGAACGGATCCCAGGCGTCCTCCCGGGGCTGCTCAGGGAAAACCAGAGCCTCGCCCAAGGACCCGGGCACTGCCAGCAGCGCTGCCACAGCAACCGGGCACATCCTGCTGCCACCCCTCCCTCGGCCAGCAGAACCATCCCCGCTCCCGTCCCACGCTCAGCCCAGCCCGGGCACGGCCGGAGCCACCGGAGCATCGCCCCGTCCCCTGCCGGGCTCCGGGACACCGAGCTGGGAGCGGGCAGAGCCCCGGGAACGGCACAAGGAGGGGACGGCAGCGGGCTCCGGGCAGCCCCAAAGCGCCTCAATCCCACAGCCGGCCCTGCTGGAGCTCCAGCTCGTGTCCGACACGGGGCTCTGCACCAAACGCTGCCCCAGCCAGCCCAGAGCTCCCCAATTCCCGGTGCCACTCCCGGGGAGCTCCCGGGGCTCCTCCCGAGGGGCTGAGAGCGGAACGGCCCCGGTTCCTGCGGGGCTCAGCCCTTTGTGCCGGGGCTCTGCGGGATCCCCCCGGCTCCCGGACAGACCCCCGGCTCCAGCACGGACACAGCGGCTCCGCTTCATCCCAAAGTTTCCCCAGGCCGCCCTCCCCCGTCTCCCAGAGCCCCCAAATCCCCTCAGCCCTCGGGGGCTTCGGCGGCCGCCCCTTGGCTCCCCCACAGCCGAACCCCAAAATCAGCGGCTTTGCTGCAGCTGCGGGAATTCCTTGTTTTCCACTTCTTCTTCCCCAACACGCCCATCCCAGATTTTATCTAACAGCGATATTCATTCCAAAATTCCCATTTTTTTCCCGCTCCCCCGCCCACCCCAGGCTGTCACAGACCCCCGACCCGAGGATACCGCAGCTCTCGGGACCCCCCATCCCCGCAAGGAGCCCACCCGGGTACCGGGAGCGGCACCGGGAGCGGCACCGGGAGCGGATCCCCGCGCATCCCGCACCGCCCCTGCGGAGCCGCGGCCGGGCGGTGCCCGGTGCAGCCCCGCGGCTCCACCACCAAACTTTCCCGGTTCCCCCCGGTTCCCCCCGGTTCCTCCGCGCTCACCTGCGCTCCGGGCGGCGGGCGGGGGCCGCGCCCGCCCCGCCGCTCCCCGCGCCCATCCGGACCGGCCCCGCCGCCGCCGCACGGCGCAGCCTGCCCGGCCCGGGAGCGGAGCGGAGCCGCGGTTTGAATTGCTCCGAGCCGCCCTGATTGGGCTGCGGAACGCGGGGGGAGCTGCGATCGGCGGGGCGGAGTGAGGATACGGGGTGGGGAGGGATGCGTGGGGTGCGGGGATGCGGAGGGCGGGGAGGGATGCGGGGGATGCGAGGAGGATGCGGGAGATGGAGGATGCGGGGGTGTGGTACCCGGCGTGGGGGGGAGGCAGCGGCTGCGAGGAGGCGGGAGGGGGTGCGGGGGGATGGGACAACACGGGGGGATGCGGAGAGGTGTGCGGGGTGTGGGGCCGGGGGGGTGCGGGGGGAGGTTTGGGGGACGTGGTCAGCCGGGGATACAGGTGGAGTGGGGGGATGCAGGGATGTGACGCCTTGGAGGCATTTCAGGGATGTGGTCTGTGGGGGATTTTAGGGATGCAGGGATGTGGTAACCTTGGGGGGATTTTAGAGATGTGGTACCTTGGAGGGATTTTAGGGATGTGGTTCCTGGAGTATTTAGAGATGTGGTCCTTGGGGTAATTTTAAGGATGTGGTTCCTGTGGGGATTTCAGGGATGTGGTTCCTGGGGGGATTTTAGGGATGTGGTACCTTGGGGGCATTTAGGGATGTGGTAACCTGTGGGGATTTCAGGGATGTGGTTCCTGGGGGGATTTTAGGGATGCGATACCTTGGAGGGATTTTAGGGATACAGGGATGTGGTAACCTGGGGGGATTTCAGGGATGTGGTTTCTTGGAGGGATTCCAGGGTTGTGGTCCTTGGAGGGATTTTAAGGATGTGGTTCCTGGGGGGATTTAGGGATGCGATACATTGGGGGGGGGGGTTCAGGGATGTGGTTCGTGGGGGATTTAGGGATGTGGTTCCTTGGAGGGATTTTAGGGATGAGGTTCCTGGAGGGATTTTAGGGATGAGGTTCCTGGAGGGATTTTAGGGATGAGGTTTCTGGGGGGATTTAGGGATGTGTTACCTTGGAGGGATTTTAGGGATGCAGGGATGTGGTAACCTGGGGGGGATTTCAGGGATGTGATTCCTGGGGCAATTTTAAGGATGTGGTTCCTGGGGGGATTTAGGGATGCGATACCTTGGAGGGGTTCCAGGGATGTCCCTGGGGGTGCAGGGGCTGTGCTGTGTGGGGGCAATGCCAAGGAACGTGGTGGACACGCCAGGGGAGGTGACAGCAGCGGGCCTGGCAGCAGGGACAGGGGCCTGCAGTGGGTGTGGTCCTGCAGGAGGACCCTGGGGATGCAGGGAGGAGCAGAGCCATGGGGATGCTGTGAAAATACGGGATTGGGGGGTCAAGGTGGCTGCAGGGGCATCCATGGGAGTGGCCCCGGGGGTGTGGGGGACAGGAGGGCCATGGGGGAGGCAGGAAACCCTGGAGCAGCCCCGTGCTGGGACAGGCAGGAGGGATCCAGGCCCCACGGGGGTTTTTTGGCCAAGATCCCTTTGAAATGCCAGCTTGGAATGCCAGGATTGCTGCCGCTTGTGCCCATCCCGTCCTGCTGAGGATCCCGGCGATGCTCCCGTGGCCAGCACGGGCTGGCAGCGGGGACAGGACCGAGGTGATGGAGCTGCCGCTCCTCTCCAGCCTGGAGCTCCCGGCACCCTCAGAGCATCCCTGCAGCCAAGCCCATCCCTGCAGCTGCACCATTCCCGGCTGGATCCGTCCCTCTGGAGCGCTGCCTTCCACACCCCCGGGGCAGAGCAGGGGCTGGCTCTGTTTTCCCTCCATCCCTTGTCCCCAGTCCCTCCCCAGCTCTCCTGGAGCCCCTTCAGGCCCTGCAAGGGGCTCTGAGCTCTCCCTGGACCTCTCCTTTCCCCGGCTCTCCCAGCCCCATCCCACATGGAATCCTTTGGGTTGGAGATGGGGAAGTGCCCGCTGGGGTGGCACAGACCTTGGGAGCAGCTGGCAGCAAGGCTGAGCTCTGCCAGGGCTCCCACCTGGCATTCCACAGAAAATTCCACCATTCCTTAAAATCACCAGCCCTTGCTGTGGGCACAGCAGAGTCACACGGACCCGAGGAGGATGGCAGAGGAGGGGGAAAAATTAAAAAAAAAATTTAAAAGGGAAAAAACGCCTGGAAAAGTGTTTCTGTGCACGGCTTCGGGGTCTCCATGGCTACGGGAGATCGTGGCAGACGTTCCCGGGGAACTCGGACGTGCCGGTGCCAATGGAGACCGCGGGGCTCATCCCCGCCAGGGCAGGTCCCACTCACAGCCCGGGATCAAAACAAGCGCCAGGAGGGGAGAGGGAGGGATGGAGGGAGCCGCGGGTGCAGAGCCCGGCCCCTTCCCAAAGAAATCTGAGCCTGTGGTCCCGGGAATGCCGAGGCTGTGTTCCCGGGAAAAATGAGACTGTATTCCCGGCAAAACGGAGCCTGTATTCCCGGGAAATCTGAGGCTATGTTCCTGGGAAAACTGAGGCAGCGATCCCGGGAATGCGGAGCCTGTGTTCCCGGGAAAAATGAGACTGTATGCCCGGGAATGCCGAGCCTGTGTTCCCGGGAAATCTGAGCCTGTGATCCCGGGAATGCCGAGCCTGTGTTCCCGGGAAAAATGAGACTGTATTCCCGGGAATGCCGAGCCTGTGATCCCGGGAATGCCGAGCCTGTATTCCCCAGAAATCTGAGGCTGTGATCCCGGGAAAACTGACCCTCAGTTCAAAGGGAAAGCCGAACCTCTCTCAGTTTCCCAGGGAATGCTGAACCTCAATCCCAGTTAATGCTGAGCCTCTCTCAATCTCGGGAATGCTGAGCCTCAGTCCCAGGGAATTCTGAGCCTCTCTCAGTTAATGCTGAGCCTCTCTCAGTCCCAGTTAATTCTGAGCCTCTCTCAATCTCAGGAATTCTGAGCCTCTCTCAACCCTAGGGAATGCTGAACCTCAGTTCCAGGGAATGCTGAGCCTCATTTCCAGGGAATGCTGAGCCTCAGTTCCCAGTTAATGCTGAGCCTCAGTTCCAGGGAATGCTGAACCTCAGTTCCAGGGAATGCTGAGCCTCAGTTCCAGGGAATGCTGAGCCTCAGTTCTCAGGGAATGCTGAACCTCAGTCCCAGGGAATTCTGAGCCTCAGTTCCCAGGGAATTCTGAGCCTCAGTCCCAGGGAATTCTGAGCCTCAGTTCCCAGGGAATGCTGAACCTCAGTCCCAGGGAATTCTGAGCCTCTCCCAGTTAATGCTGAGCCTCCCTCGATCCCAGGGAAGCTCCGGGCAGCACTCACAGACCCCGCTGCCATCAGACCCTCCCTGGGGTGTTTGGATCCCTCCTTTCCCAGGGCAAACCTCGCTGGCAGAGAGGACCCATCGGAATCACGGCGGATTTTCAGGGTATTTTAAGAAAACGGTTTCGTGAAGTTTCTGCTGCCTTTGCGTTTAAAAAGGGAGGTATTTTTGGAAGTTTCTCCCTTCCCGTTTCAAAATCTATGTAAATCCTGTCAGATAGTCCCAGTTCCCAATTAGCAGCACTGCAGCAGCCAAGGGAAAACGAATTAAAGCCGTTTTAAAAAGCACCTCAGCTGAAAACATCCCAGGGAAAGGCGAGATGGAGTCCCACCCCTTCCCACCATCCCCATCCAACACCTGGACACCTCCAGGGATGGGGCAGCCACGGGCAGAACCTTTGCAAGTGGAATTTCCTCCCCGTGCTCCGTGGGGAGAAGCGTTCTCCAAGCCTTTGCCTTAATTAAGCTTTATTTATTTCTTTTAATTGGCAGCAACAGTCAGAGGCAGAAGGATCCCTCAGTAACTCATCCCTGACAAAGCCCCCGCTCCTTCCAGCAGCTCCAGAGAGAACTCACAGCTCTTGGAGCTGATCTGAGACAGGAGAAAAATCATTTTGGAATCGTTCACCACAAAAAATAAAACAAACCCAAACCATCTCCGAGGCTTTGGCAGAGGAGGCAGCACAGGAGGCTGCTGCTCCATGGATCTGTCCCAGATGAAAAACACCTCATTCAAAAAATCCTCCCCCCTCTAATGAATTGTTCCTAAACGAGCTTGGTGCTCGGGGCTTGGCTCAGAGCTGTCGTTTGGCACGGAGGCTTTGTGTGCTAAAGGCTGGAAAGAGGAGCCCCGGTGCCAGAAAGGCCCAGGGAGGACAATTCCACCTGGCAGCAGGGGCTGCATCCCTCAAAAATGCATTGCAAGGAGGAGAAAGGGAGCAAAGAGCGCTGAGGGATCACTGGGGACACCCTGACCATCCCATCCCATCAGATCCAGCACAGAACTGGGAAAAAGCCCCAAAAGCCTCGGGGTGACAGTGAGGGATGGCCCAGGGGCAGCTGCGGGATCACAGAATGTGGAGTGGGTTGGAATCATCTCATTCCAACCCCGTGGAATCCCCAGAGCTGCCCAGGATCCCTGGCAGTGCCCGGGGCCGAGCTGGAGCTCTGGAGCAGCCTGGGGGATGTGGGGGCTCAGAGCCCCCCGCGGTGGGATGGGAACAGCCCACGGGGTGTCAGAGGCAGCAGGAGCAGCTCTGAGTCACCATGCCAGCATCCCCATCCCCATGGCAACCCTGCAGCATCCCTGGCACAGAGCCAGGGCAGGGCTGGCAGTGCCCCGGATCCATGGAACCCCATGGAACCCCCCAGAGCCCCCCAGGCCTTGGCACCAGGGCTGGAAAAGCCCCCAGGGCCACCAGCACCAAGCCAGCACTGCCAAAGTCACCACTGGCCCTGTCCCCAAGTGCCACATCCCAAGGATTTTAAATCCCTGCAGGGCTGGGGGCTTCAGCTGTGCCAGGGTTTACAACCCTTTCCATGAAGGAATTTTCTCAATATCCAACCCAAACCCCCCCTGGCACAGCTTGGGGCTGTTCCCTCTTGTCCTGGTGTCCCCTGGGAGCACAGCCTGCTGTCCCCTGGCTGTCCCCTCCTGTCAGGAGCTGTGCAGTCCCCTCTGAGCCTCCTTTCCTCCAGGCTGAGCCCCTTCCCAGCTCCCTCAGCCTTTCCCGGGGTCCAAACCTTCCCCTGGACTTGCTCCATCCCAGCCTGGAGCGTTCCCTGGGCTGGCTGTGACCCAAATGCCACCCCCAGCGTGCCCTGGGGGTGACACAAACGGGGAATGTGGCACCCCCACGGCCTGGGGGTGCTCCAAGGGCTGGGGCAGCCTCTGCTGCTGGGGCTGTCCCATCCCAGGGACGTTCAAAGCTGCAGACATTCACAGAAGAGGAACTGGAATTATTCTCTTTAATCACTCTGGCAGGGCAGAGCTGGCCTGCCTCACCCTCAGCACCACAGCAATCCTTGGATTTCCTCTCCAAACCTTCTCCCAAGCTCCCTTTCCACGGGCAGGGGGTTCCTCAGCTCCCAAACCCCTCCAGAAGCCCAAACCCCACAAGTTCTGCTCCCTCTCAGCCATTCCCCCTGCAAGAAGCTCAAGGTGAGGGCCCCAAAATGCTGCCACTGGAATCTGAATTTGGGGATTTTTTTTTTTTCCATGATTTGGGATTTTCAATCCCATTTTTTAGATTGGGATTTCACCCCAGCAAACTGGGGAAGTTTGTGCTCCTGGATCTGGGCTCTGTGCAGGGATGAGGAGCAGACAAGGCCAGGGAGGTGAACCAGGAGCACAGTGAGACAGGATGGGACAGAAAAATCAGGATGGGACAGGAAAATTCAGCGTTCCCAAAGCAGTCCCACTCCTCAGACACTCCCCCTGCCCTTCCCCTCCTGTCCCACACCCTCCCCACCACCCCAAGGGATGCAGCTGTGGCTCTTTGTGACCAGAACCAACAACATTCCCCCTTCCAAGCTGTGGATAATCAAATCTCCCCCCTGGATATTCAGCTATCAGCCCCACCCCACCACCAACCTGAGGATCCAACACCTCCATGTGCAAAGTCCTGGTTGTATTTGGTTTGGGAAAGTGCAAGACACGGCAGGGACGCGAGGCTGGAGCCTGGCCAGGACATTGGCAGCCAGGAGCCCCTCCGAGGCCCTTCCAGGGATCTCCAAGGGTGCCAGCAGGTGGGAATGACAGCTCTGGGGGTCCCCAGCTGCCCAGGAGCCTCTGAGGCACGAGGATGAAGCAGCAGCTGCTCGTCCCAGGTGTCCCCGAGCAGGGATTCCCATTCCTCGGGGACTGGGATAATCAGGAGCTCAAATCCCAAATCCCCCAGCTCCCCGTGGGGGTTCCAGGCTGGAGCAGCTTGCAGAGGGTGGGAAGGGCCCAGCCCTGAGCCCAGCCCTGCTCAGAGCACCTGCTCCGTGCTGGAGGAGGAAATGTCCAGCAGCCTCCAGGCCATGTAGGGGTTCAGCTCGTCCTGGTCCCGGCACAGGGCCCACACGTAGAGCATCCTCAGCACCTTGTCCTGGAGAGACAGAGAGGAGAGGGCTGATCTGAGGGGCAGGGCCAGGCTGCCAGCAGGGCACCTGACAGCTCCTTCCAGCCCCAGAACTCAACTCAAAACCTGACAGCTCCTTCCAGCCCCAAAACTCACATCCTTCCAGTTCCTCCCAGCCCCAGAACTCAAACTGAATTCAAATCCTTCCAGCTCCTTCCAGCTGCAAAATTCAAATCCTTCCAGCCCCAAAACTCACATCCTTCCAGCCCCAAAACTCACATCCTTCCAGCCCCAAAACTCACATCCTTCCAGCCCCAAAACTCACATCCTTCCAACCCCAAAACTCACATCCCTTCCAACCCCAAAACTCACATCCCTTCCAACCCCAAAACTCAAATCCTTCCAGCCCCAAAACTCAAATCCTTCCAACCCCAAAACTCAAATCCTTCCAGCCCCAAAACTCAAATCCTTCCAGCCCCAAAACTCACATCCTTCCAGCCCCAAAACTCACATCCTTCCAGCCCCAAAACTCAAATCCTTCCAACCCCAAAACTCAGATCCTTTCAACCCCAAAACTCAGATCCTTCCAACCCCAAAACTCAAATCCTTCCAACCCCAAAACTCACATCCTTCCAACCCCAAAACTCACATCCTTCCAACCCCAAAACTCACATCGATCCACCTCCTTCCAGCTCCAGAACTCAAACTCAACTCAAATATTTCTAGCTCCTTCCAACCCCAAAACTCAATTCAAATCCTTCCAGCTCCTTCCACCCCCAAAATTTAAATTCCAACCCTCCCAGCTCCTTCCACCCCCAAACTCAGGGGATTTGAGGCTCCCCTCTCCCCAAACCTCCCTGTGTTCAATATTCCAGCAGCTCCACCCAAGCCCAGGCTCCTGATTAAAGCTGAACTTTGGGCTCCACTGGAGAATTTCAATTCCTCTCCCTGATTTATTGCAGCCCTGGAGGGATCTGACAGCAAACAGACTTTGATATCCTGTTCAATAATTATCCCATCAATATTTATCTCCCAGGAATGCAGGAGTTTAATGCAGGGAATCTCTGGATCAGCTGTTTCTGCCCTGCTTGTGAATCAGCCCAGATGGGCCCCAGCATTCAAATGAATCCCATTTTTCCAGCCTGGACCAAAGGCCAGGGCTGTAAAAGCCAATATCTGTTAAATGCCCGTATTAATTACAAGGAAAATGAGCTGCCTGGAGAGAGAAATATAATAAATATAATATAATATAATATAATATAATATAATATAATATAATATAATATAATATAATATAATATAATATAATATAATATAATATAATATAATATAATATATACATAGTATAAAATATATATTTTTATGTATTCATCAATAATAATAAAATTTCTATTATATACAATATAATAGAATATAACACAATATAATATAAATTATAGATAATACATAATGATTACATATTATATTCATTATATATTAATAATAACTATTTTATTTTGTTTTTATTTTGTTTTTATTTTGTTTTTATTTTTATTTTATTTTATTTTATTTTATTTTATTTTATTTTTCCTCCTGGAGAGAAACGTTTATTCAGGGAATTCCATGGGCCAGGCTGAGCCTGGAACCAGGAGGGAAGAGCCCCAGGGGCAGCCCAGGGTACCCCAGAGGTGCCAGGGATTTGTCTCCCAGATCATTCCCTGCTCCCCAAAAACCCCACACAGCTCCAGGCAAGGGTGGGAGTTCCCCGGGAGATTTTCATGGAATTAAATTCCTGCATTCTTGGTGGGAGTGTGGGGAGCTAAAAATGTGGATTTGGGGTTTTTTTGATGCAGTGACTCAGCCCTGCTCTCACCCTGCTTGCCAGAGGGCTCTGCCCAGCCAGGGAAAGGAAAAGGGGAGGGAACCCCAGCAGGGCCAGGGGGGAATGGGATGGAGCTGGAATGCACTGGGAGACCCCAAATGTGGCCAGACCCCAAATGTGACCCAGACCCCAAACCTGTCTCAGATCCCAAACATGTCTCCAACCCCAAATAAATCCCAAACCCCAAACCTGTCCCAGGCCCCAGACGTGTCCCCACTCACCGGGTCCCCTTCCACCACCTCCCCCAGGTGGTTCTTGATCACCATCACCACCTGGGCTTGGAAGGTGATGATCAGCACGGGCCCCTGCTCCATCATCTTCCCCATGGCCAGCTGTAGGGACAGAACCCCATGGACATCAGCCCACAACCCCATGGACATCAGCCCATAACCCCATGGACATCAGCCCATGGACATCACCCCATAACCCCATGGACATCACCCATTAATCCCAGGGACATCACTTCATGAACCCCATGGACATCACCCCATAACCCCATGGACATCACCCCATAACCCCATGGACATCAGCCCATGGACATCACCCCATTACCCCAGGGACATCACCCATTAATCCCAGGGACATCACTTCATGAACCCCATGGACATCACCCCATAACCCCATGGACATCACCCCATAACCCCATGGACATCAGCCCATGGACATCACCCCATTACCCCAGGGACATCAGCCCACAACCCCATGGACATCACCCCATAAACCTCATGGACATCACACCATGGACATCAGCCCACAACCCCCAGGGACATCATCACCCCATGGACATCATAAGCCCATGGACATCACCCCATAATCCTACAGAGATCACCCCATAATCCCATGGACATCACCCCACAACCCCCATGGACATCACTCCATAAACCCATGGATATCACCCCATAATCCCACAGAGATTACCCCATAAACCCATGGACATCACCCCAGGGACATCACCCCATAACCCCATGGACAACACCCCATAAACCCCATGGATATTACCCCATGAACCCCACAGACATCACCCCATAACCCCCATGGACATAACCCTGTAACACCACGGACATCATCCCATAAACCCCATGGACACCACCCCACAACTTGATGGACATTACCCAATAACCCGATGGACATCACCCCACGGACATCAGCCCACAACCCCACAGAGATCACCCCATAACCCCATGGACACCTCCCCACGGACATCAGCCCACAACCCCACAGAGATCACCCCATAACCCCATGGACACCTCCCCATGGACATCACCCCACTCCTGCAGGCCCAGGGAAGATCTCCCACATTTCCCCCTGGCTGCTCAACCACATCAATTCCATCATTCTGATAGGATGGAAAAGCTGTTTCCCCAAAAAAAAAAATCCCAAGTGAAACCTTGGGAACCCAAAGCTTTCCCCAAACTGTTGTGGGTTTTTTCATTATTTCCCCAAGTCCATAAATCTGGGAAATGGGAACGAGCTTTGCACCGTTAGCTCCAATTAGAAAGCAAATTCAAAGACACCCTGCTCTCCAAAAAAACGCAATTTTCTGAAGGAAATGTTTGGAACCAGAACATCCTGAGCTGGAAGGGACCCACAAGGATCAAACAGAGCTTTTCTCCTTTTTTAAATCCGTTTTTGCCAGGAAGTTGCTCTGAACCAGACAAAAACTGTACCAGAAACACTTCAAGGTGGGAACTTTTGTTTGCCAGGATTTTTTCCCCTCTATTCCCAGGCTGTTCCATTAAATATTTAAACACTTTATATTCACTGGAATGCAAGAGGAGTGAAAATTCCGCTTTTTTCTTTTTAAATTCTCTTTCTGCCCATTGTGGGCAATCTCTTTGCATCCCTTTTTTTTTGGGATGCTGCTCTTCAGCTCAGGAATTCCTGCCTGTGCTGCCCCAAAAGGAGCCACAGGCACTGAGGACAGCAGGATTTTCCTCTTTTGAAATGTTCCCAAACATTCTGTTTTATCCCTAATAAAGGAAGCAGCAGCAGGACAGGGCTGGGCTGTGTCACAAAGGAATAAATTTATTTTTAGGGCGATTTTCCTGTTCCCTGAGGGAATCTCAACAGCTCTGCCACGTTCCCATGCCTGATCCCAGGGAATGAGCTCCCTGATCCCAATCCACAATCCCTGGAGCTCAATCCATCCAAAAAAACCCCAATTTTCCACCCAAGCCTAACTCAATTTGCAAGATATTTTAGATATCTTGGATATCTGAGATTTTCCCTTCCAGCACTGGGATTTCCCTTCCAACACTGGGATTTCTCTTCCAGCACTGGGATTTCCCTTCCAGCACTGGGATTTTCCCTTCCAGCACTGGGATTTCTCTTCCAGCACTGGGATTTCTCTTCCAGCACTGGGATTTTTCCTTCCAGCACTGGGATTTTTCCTTCCAGCAATGGGATTTCCCTTCCAGCACTGGGATTTTTCCTTCCAGCAATGGGATTTCCCTTCCAGCAATGGGATTTCTCTTCCAGCACTGGGATTTCTCTTCCAGCACTGGGATTTCTCTTCCAGCACTGGGATTTCCCTTCCAGCACTGGGATTTCTCTTCCAGCACTGGGATTTCCCTTCCAGCACTGGGATTTTCCCTTCCAGCAATGGGATTTCCCTTCCAGCAATGGGATTTCCCTTCCAGCACTGGGATTTCCCTTCCAGCACTGGGATTTCCCTTCCAGCACTGGGATTTCTCTTCCAGCACTGGGATTTCTCTTCCAGCACTGGGATTTTTCCTTCCAGCAATGGGATTTCCCTTCCAGCAATGGGATTTCTCTTCCAGCACTGGGATTTCTCTTCCAGCAATGGGATTTCTCTTCCAGCAATGGGATTTCCCTTCCAGCAATGGGATTTCCTTTCCAGTACTGGGATTTCCCTTCCAGCATTGGGATTTCCCTTCCAGCAATGGGATTTCCCTTCCAGCAATGGGATTTCTCTTCCAGCAATGGGATTTCACTTCCAGCACTGGGATTTTCCCTTCCAGCACTGGGATTTCCCTTCCAGCAATGGGATTTCCCTTCTGGGAGCAGAAATCCCAAACCCCAGAGCTCAAACCCAGCATTCAGAGCAAAGAAGGTTGGACTGGATGATCCTGGAGGGGTTTTTCCCAATCCCCCTGATCCTAAAAAGCCCCTCCTGATCCCCTGAGTTGGATTTTTCCCCCAAAAGAAGAGTTTTACAGGGAACTCACGTCGATGTTGTCAATGTCCAGGATCCTGGAGTGGAACTGGAGCCCCAGGGCCTTGGCCTGCTGGATGGGATGGGCCAGCTGGCTGTAGGTCTAAAGGGATGAACAAACTGGGGTTGGGAATTGTTTGGGATTGTTCTGTCACCATCAAAGAATAAAAAAAAAAAAAAAAAAAGGAATTTTTGCTTGGAGAGAAAAAAAAAACAAAAAAAAAACTCATGAGAAAAATTCACTTTTTTTGGTAAATGTGGTGAAGGAAGGGATTAAAAAACTGCAGGAAATGCTTTGGGATTCACAAAAATCCCATTTTTACTGGGAAGAATGTGATGACCTGAGAGCAGCTGAGAGCTGAGGGACTCACAGCTGGACTGAACAGCAGGAACAGGAAATATAAAGGAAAAACTGGGAAAATAAAGGAAAAGCTGGGAAAAACAAGGAAAAGCAGGGGGGAAAATGGGAAAAACAAGGAAAAACAGTGAAAAAACAGGGAAAAACTGGGAAAACTGAGAAAACTGGGAAACGCAGAGGAAAAGCAGGGGAAAACGGGGAAAAGCAGGGAGAAAAGCAGGGAGAAAAGCAGGGAGAAACTGGGAAAAACTGGGAAAAAAACTGGGAAAATGAGGGAGTTCAGTGACCAGAATCACCATCTCAGCACCTGTGGGATCCATTAAGAGGTTTTATCCCCCAGGTTCTCAGGAATAAGATTCCCATTTCCTCCCCTGGCTTTTCTGACTGATTACTCTGGACTTTGGAGCTTCATTTGCAATTCCAGCTGCCTTGGGAATGTTTGATTTTGGATTTTGGCTTCACAAAGTGCAGGGAAGCTGCTGCTTCCCTGCAGAGCAATCCAAGGTGTCATTCCCAAGGTTGCTGGAAGCAGGGAAGATTCTTTGCTTTCAGACTGGATTATTGTTATATATATTAAAAAAAAAAAAAAAAAAAAAAAAAAAAAAAAAAAAAAAAGCTGATCAGGATTTATTAAATTGAAAAAAAAATTGGCTCTTTCAGCCCTCTGGTGGTGGGGAACAGCACTCGGAGAAAATCAGTTCTTGGATTAATTTCGGAATTGGAAAAGCAGAATTATTTTGGATTTTACAGCACAATAATTTTGGAGGAATGAAGTTACTCCCTGAATTCCAAGCCCTCAAAAGAATAAAAGAATCTCATTTTCAAGGGAGAATCCCAAGTTTTGGGGAGGTTTTTGGGAGCTTCACTCACGGCCTCATAGCACCAGTCCTTGAGGATGTCGAGCTCCCCCGAGATCAGAGCCTGAGGAGGAAATCGGAGAGAACATTTTAAAGAAAGAAACATTTTAAAGCTCCTCCTATATCAAAGGAAATCAAACAGAACATTTTAAAGCTCCTCCTATATCAAAGTGGGACCAATCAGCCCTTCCAGCCTTAAATCCCACATTTTGTGGGACTCTGGGGGGAAATTGGAGCTGCAAAAGGGGAACAGCAAAAAGGATTTCTATAAAAACACAGGAGCTGAGGCCAAGGGACATAAACCTAGGGATAATTAAACTCTCTTAAAGCTTCCAGCTGAACCTTCCCATTAAATCCTCCTGTTCAAGCTGCCAGGGAGCCAGCAGAGCTCCCAGAGCTCACAAATCCTGGGATCAAACGGGAGCAGAGCTGCAATTTCCCACACTGCAAAACCCTGGGCACAGAAGGAACAGAACAATCCCACGTTTGGCTTCTTAAATCCCAGTTTTTTTCCAGGCTCTCCTGAGTCCCTCTGAACAATTCCTGCTCTATTCCAAATCCCAAATTCAGAACAATTCCTGCTCTATTTCAAATCCCAAATTCAGAACAATTCCTGCTCCATTTCAAATCCCAAATTCAGAACAATTCCTGCTCCATTTCAAATCCCAAATTCAGAACAATTCCTGCTCTATTTCAAATCCCAAATTCAGAACAATTCCTGCTGTACTTCAAATCCAAAATTCAGAACAATTCCTGCTCCATTTCAAATCCCAAATTCAGAACAATTCCTGCTGTACTTCAAATCCAAAATTCAGAACAATTCCTGCTCCATTTCAAATCCCAAATTCAGAACAATTCCTGCTCTATTCCAAATCCCAAATTCAGAACAATTCCTGCTCTATTCCAAATCCCAAATTCCCTCTGTCTTTCCTGCTGCAGTGACAGGAATCCACATCCATTTACAGTCACATCTCCCATCACTATGAGTCCCTAAAAACCTCAAATTCCAGACATTTCTATGACCACTGAGCCATTGGTCAGAACCTGCTGCTCTTCCCAAATCCAGATCAAAAAACCCAGGAGAAAATCCCAAATTCCTTCCCTTATCCCTCTGCTATCACCATTTGCTTACCCACTTCCATCTGATCCCACCTCATTTGCTGTTTTCCGGGCCAGAAAATAATTATTTATATATTTTATATATCTATATAATTTGTATTTATGTTTAAATATAAAATATGTGTATATATAATATATATTCTATAACATATATATTTATTTTATATATTTATAATATAATGTATATATAGCTCCATATAGATATCTAGAAATAATTTATATTTATATTTAAATATATAAATCATATATATTTATATTTAATAGCATATGTTTATATATTTATAATATAATTTTTACATATATTTGTCATATTCATATACTTATTATCCCATGGTTTCAACCTACCTTTATATATATATATTTATATATTTATAATAGGAATTTTCTATATATTTATAATATTTATGTATTTATTTATACATTTATTATCCCATGGTTTCAACCTACCTTTATATATATATTTATATATTTATAATAGGAATTTTCTATATACTTATAATATTTATGTATTTATTTATACATTTATTATCCCATGGTTTCAACCTACCTTTATATATATTTTTATATATTTATAATATAAATTATCTATATACTTATAATATTTATGTATTTATTTATACATTTATTATCCCATGGTCTCAACCTAAGTGTGGGATGTGATTCCTTTCCCAAGGTCTGTGCAAAGACCTTTCCTGTGCAAAGCTGGAGAAGCAAATCCTGACCCAACTTTTGATTTTAGCAGGGCAAAAGTAAAGGAAAAAAAAAACATTTTCCATGGGGTAATGAGGGGGAAATGAAGGGGCAGCAGCTGCTGAGCACCTCCAGGACGTTGGGGATGATGTCCCGCTCACACTGCTTCAGGAAGCGATCCTTGTCAAAGGAGGGATCCACCCTGAGGATCTCTGTCAGCACCTCGGACATCTCGGTCTTGGAGAACAATCCCCCTGCAAGAACAGCCCAGTGGGTGATGGCACTGCCACCAGCACAGGGACACAGGGACAGAGCTCTGGGACAGACAGACAGAGGGGGGAAAAACAGCTGGACACAGGGACAGAGCTCTGGGACAGACAGAGGGGGGGAAAACAGCTGGACACAGGGACAGAGCTCTGGGACAGACAGACAGAGGGGGGAAAAGCCACCAGGACACAGGGACAGAGCTCTGGGACAGACAGACAGAGGGGGAAAAAGCCACCAGGACACAGGGACAGAGCTCTGGGACAGACAGACTGAGGGGGAAAAACAGCTGGACACAGGGACAGAGCTCTGGGACAGACAGACAGAGGGGGAAAAACAGCTGGACACAGGGACAGACAGGGAGGAAAAGCCACTAGGACACAGGGACACAGCTCTGGGGAGAGACAGAGGGAGGAAAAGCCACCAGGGAATAGGGACAGACAGGGAGGAAAAGCCACCAGGACACAGGGACAGACAGGGAGGAAAAGCCACAAGGACACAGGGACAGACAGGGAGGAAAAGCCACCAGGACACAGGGACAGACAGGGAGGAAAAGCCACCAGGACACAGGGACAGACAGGGAGGAAAAGCCACCAGGACACAGGGACAGACAGGGAGGAAAAGCCACCCCGGGAACGACTCCAACCTTGAAGCTGAACCTGAGGTTGATCCCAAGGATTGTCCTCCCATCCCTCACCCACACAGTGACCCTGGAAGTGCTGCAGGGCTCTGGGATGTGCCCAGGGCTGGCAGCCCCAGCTGCAGGAGCAGCTCAGACTGATTCCCTGTCCCCAGGAGCACCTCAAGGCTGTCCCTGTCCCTGTACCTATGAGGTCGGTGACACGGTCGGTGACGGCGCGCGACGCTCGGATGAAGGCGTTGTCGCTCTCGTCGTACTTCATCTTCATCTCAAAGAACCCTGCAGGGAACAGAGAGCTCAGAGCCCTCCCAGCAGGGCCCAGCCTCTCCTGCACCCCTTTGTCCAGCACCAGGCACCACCTGGGAGTTGGTTTTCTCCCCATTTTATTCCCATTTTTTCTCCCCCATTTTTTCCCCCATTTTCCTCCCCATTTTCCTGCAATGTTCTGATCTCTCAGCAACTCCTTCTCTGCTAACACCCAGATTTAACCCCTCTGGGAATGCTATTTATCCAATGGAATGAGCAGATCCAGGATCAGGCTCACTTTGAGCAGTGCTGTTTCCATCCCTGGAGGTGGCACTGGCGGTGACAAGGTGGGGATCAGGGACAGGTTGGACTCAAAGGTCCTGGAGGGCTTTTCCAACCTAAATTCTGGGATTATTTTCAGGGCATTTGCACCAGAAACAGCCTCAGATGATATCAAAGGTCAGCTTCGCATGACAGAAAGATCCCAGGATTTTAATTTTTTTTTTTTTAAACCTTTCATCAATTTGGAAGTTGTGTGAACCTCCCTCGATTTTTCAGGATTTTCCTTGTTTCAGGCTCCAAGCCCACAGAGAAAAGTGGGAATTTGGGATTTGCTGGGGCTGGAGGCCCAGATGGGAGCAGGGCTGGGAAGGGAATGTGCTCAACTCACTGTTGAAAACCACATTGTTGTCCTTGAAATCTTTCCACTGCTGGTACCACTTGGAGTCTTTATGCAGCACCATGCCCATGGCTTCCCTAGAGAGGGCAGAAAACAGGGATAAAATGTGGATATTTGGAAAAAATTAGCTTGTAACAAACACAGACAACGCCCTGAGGAATATCTCTGCAGCAGTTGGCATCACTGAGGCTGAGACAGCACAGAAATGATGAGCTCAATTACAAGATAAATGATGGCCCCATCAATTATACAATAAATTGCAGCCCCATAAATGATAGCCCCATAAATGATCCATCAGATAAATGAAACACCAGGCAAATAAAAACCCAGATAAATAAAACATTAGATAAACAAAACTCCAGATAAATAAAGCAGCAGACAAATAAAACTCAGCTCAGAGGAGCAAAGCAGTCCAGAAAAAAGGAGCTCAGCTTTAGTCCTGCCAGCATCACCCAGCTGCAAGTTAAAACTGAACACAGAACAATGCCCAGCTCAGGATTTCACCTCAGAACATCAAATTTCACCTTTAGAATTTGAAATTTCCAGTTTTACCACAGGAAGATCCAGGACCATTCACTGCTGGGAACCTGCTGCTCCCCACAGCTCCTGGATTTTAATCCCTGACCCGTTTTTTTTACCTTTCCCATCAAATTCCACACAGAAACATCCCCCCAGAGGACCCCACACGCACTCATTGGCTTCAAACACTCGCTGCTCTTTGATCCTCTCTCCGGAATATTCCGTGCGCTTCCGCAGCCGCTCCGGGCGCCTGTAGGGACCAGTCTGCCCCAAAACACTCTCATCTATTTCCTTCTTCACAGTTTCCACTCCCTGCAAGGAAAACAGCCCCGTTAGGATGGGTTTATTGCTCTCCCAGCTCAAATTCCCCATCCTGGGATGCTTTGGGACCTGGGTGGGGCAGGAGTGGGGCAGCCACAGCCTGGCAATAAAACATTGGATATTTTCTGTGTTTCCTGCAAAAAGAGGGATTTGAGAAAGCTAAAATTCCTCTGGAGAGGGACATTTTCCAACCCTGCATGCAGGGAGCTCAGCCCTGCCAGGGGAGGTGTGATTTCAGACCTGCAGGATTTCAGATTTCAGACCTGCAGAATTTCAGATTTCAGACCTGCAGGATTTCAGATTTCACCCATGCAGGATTTCAGATCTGCAGGATTTCAGATTTCAGACCTGCAGGATTTCAGATTTCAGACCTGCAGGATTTCAGATTTCACCCATGCAGGTTTCAACCCTGCAGGATTTCAGATTCTACACCTGCAGAATTTCAGATTTCACCCCTGCAGGATTTCAGATTTCAGACCTGCAGGATTTCAGATTTCAGGCCTGCAGGATTTCAGATTTCAGACCTGCAGGATTTCAGATTTCACCCCTGGAGGATTTCAGATTCCACCCCTGCAGGATTTCAGATTTCACCCATGCAGAATTTCAGATTTCAGACCTGCAGAATTTCAGATTTCCCGCCTGCAGGATTTCAGATTTCATCCCTGCACGATTTCCCACCTGCAGGATTTCAGATTCCACCCTTGCAGGATTTCAGATTCCAGCCCTGCAGGATTTCAGATTTCACCCCAAACCTCCCCAGAAAGGCTCTCCCGAGGTTCTGGGTGCCCTGGGAGCCCAGGGAGCAGCAGCAGTACCTGGGAGATGGCTTTGAAGGCTGCAGTCCTGCCCAGCTTCTCCCCTCCCCTGGTCACAGACTCTGCAGATTGCTTGGCTGTTTTGGCAGCTTCCTCCACCCCCTCCTTGATCTTCCTGCCCAGGTCGCTCTTGCTGACCTCGTCCAAACTCTGGAAAGGAAAAGGGAGAAGGGAGAAGGGAGAAGGGAGAAGGGAAAAGGGAAAAGGGAGAAGGGAAAAGGGAAAAGGGAAAAGGGAAAAGGGAAAAGGGAAAAGGGAAAAGGGAAAAGGGAAAAGGGAAAAGGGAAAAGGGAAAAGGGAAAAGGTCATTGCAGCTCCAGGCTCAGCCCCAGCCCCTCTCCAGCCCTCCTGGAGCTCCTTTAGGCTCTGAGCTCTCCCTGGAGCCTTCTCCCCTCCAGGTGAGCACTCCCAGCCTGGCTCCAGCCCTGGGGGCTCCCCTCTGGATTCTCTCCATCCTTATTTTGTGCTCCCAAGGCTGCAGGTGGGGTGTCCCTCTTCTCCATCTCCCCAAATCCCAGAGGAATCCCTGTCTGGGTCTCCTCTGATCACACCCAATCCATTATTTTGTGAATGCCTCTGGTTTTAAAAGCTCCAGGAGCAGCAGCACCTGCCCCAAGCAATGACAATTCCAGCCCCCTCAAAAGCCCAACTTGAGCAGAGCTGCCCTGAGGAAAAACCCTTTTACCTCTTTAACCGTCCCTGTTATTTCTTCAAGTTTCTTTTTAATCACTTCTGAGGTCTTCACTGTTTCAGATTCAATGGTTTTCTGGGGGAAGAGAACATTAATCAAGAGACAGAAACTACTCAAACCCAGCTTGGATGGAGCACAATCCATTAAGGCTGGAATTGAGGGCAGAAAAAGGAACATTTCAGGAGTTCATGGCCTGAGTCAGCAGCAGCTTTGCAAATGATGATGTTCAGAGCTCTCTGAACAATGCAAAGGAAACATTTGATGCTCAATTTAATGCCTCATTATTTGATCTGCTCAGAAATGCAGCCAAGTGTCTGCTGGAAAGGACTTTCCACTAGAATAAAAAACCCCAAAACATTCCAACACATAAACATTCTGAGGCATCCATTTAGCACTGAGTGCTCCCAGCCAGGCAGAACAGCTCAGCTGTGGATTTAATGCTCACTCAGAGCAGTAAAAGCTCAAAAAAAACCAGGGAACGACCCAAGGAACAAACCAGGGAAACCCCAAACACTCACATATTTCCTCCTGGCTTCCCGCAGAGCATCCGACTCCTCCAGCTTTTTTGCTTCATCTCGGAATTTTTTGATGCTTTCCTTCATCTCTTTGTTTTTGGCCAACTCCTGTTTGATGTTCTCCACAAAACCTGAGATGAATCCCTTCCTTCCTCCCGAGGAGTAGCATCTGGACTGGAGAAAATCATTCCATGTTGGAGAATCCCATGGAATTAGAGCAGACAGGACCCAAAAATCACAAGTTTTGGGCTTGAGGATCACTGGATCAC
The DNA here is from genome assembly GCF_027887145.1 of Ammospiza caudacuta. Lineage (NCBI taxonomy): Eukaryota > Metazoa > Chordata > Aves > Passeriformes > Passerellidae > Ammospiza > Ammospiza caudacuta. The sequence continues at coordinate 5,424,719 of NC_080620.1, read as the reverse complement.
TTTTAGAATGAGTGGAAACATGGAGAAGCCTGGAAAAGCAGCAGCTGATCCTTCAAAGAGCCACATGGCCAATGGATTTCATGGAACCTCAGCATGGATTGGATTGAAAGGATCTTAAATCCCACCCAGCTGCACCTCCTGCCACAGGCAGGGACACCTCCCACTACCCCAGGGGGCTCCAAGCCCTGTACAACCTCAGCTGCCCCAAAAATTCCATTTAAAAAGTGGAGATTCCCAGCTTGGAATTGTCCCCAGAAATTCCCTTAGTTCCATTTAAAAAGTGGAAATTCCCAGCCTGGAACTGGACCCAAAAATTCCCTTAGTTCCATTTAAAAAGTGGAGATTCCCAGCCTGGAACTGTCCCCAAAAATCCCTTGAGTTCCATTTTAAAAATGGAAATTCCCAGCTTGGAACTGGCAGAGCCACATCAGGCCGAGGACTCTGCTGGGAACACACCCTGGAGTGCAAATGGAATAAATTCAGGGGGGACCAACCTGGGGGGTGCCCAGGGCAGGGCTGCAGATCCTGACCAGGGCGCTCCTGGGGAAGGCAGGGATGGGATAACGCCGGGAGAGCAGCCAGGGCCCGCTGAGGAGACATTTCTGCAAGGAAAACAGCACAGAGGGAGCTCAGGGCAGCACCCAGGGCTCCCAGCACCCAGGCACAAATCCACCTGGAGATGAAATGTGAGAAGCACTGAGGGGTTTTTATGGGAAAACTCCTCCAAAACCAACTTTTCCCAGCTCTGGAGGGTCCCAGAACAAGCCCAGGATGGTTCTGCTGCCCTTGCCGAGGTCAAACGCGCAGATCCAGCTCTGGAAGGGCTCAGGGCTGAGCTCAGGGCAGAACCACGGAAATCCCATAAAAATCTGAGCTGGCTCCCGAGCAGCACCGGGAGCGGGACAGAGATCCCGAGCAGAGACCCCGAGGCTCCGGGCACACCGGGCTCATGCCGTCCAGTGAGCCCCGGGGGCGGCTCACGGTAAAACCGCCCCCATGGAGCCCCGGGAGAGCCCCGGTAACAGCTCCGGGCTCGGGAACCCCGGGAGAGGCCGCGGGAGCAGCTCCGGGCTCGGGAACCGCGGGATCCCGGAACGGTTGGGCTGCAGGAGCCTCGACCCCTCCAATCTCGGGGTCACGGACCCGCTGGAGGCTCCGTCCCGCCGGGCCTGGCGGGAGCACCGAGCGCGGAACCGGAGCCCCCCCGGGCCCGGGTGTCCGCACCGGCAGCCGCCGGCACCGGGGCCCGGCGGGCGGGGAGGGATCGGCGGCTCCGGGCCGGCCCCGCCGCGCCGCTCGCTGTGCCCGCCGGGCCGGGCAGGCCCCGGGGTGCCGTCCCGCCCGCTCCCGGCCGGTGCCCCCGCGCTCACCCGGCACCCTCCGGCCGCCGCCATCGCCCCGCGCGCCCCGTGACCTCCGCGCGCCGCCGCCGCGCCGTGACGTCACTGCCGCGCGCCGCCCGCGCCACGTGGCCGCGAACGGCGGGACCGGGAGGGAGCCCCGGGGCTGCTCCGGCCCCACCGGGGCTGTCCCGTATCCTCCCCGGCCCCACCGGGGCTGTCCCCGATCCTCCCCCGGCTCTACCGGGGCTGACCCCGATCCTTCCCCGGCTCTACCGGGGCTGCTCCGGACCCACCGGGGCTGTCCCGTATCCTCCCCGGTCCCACCGGGGCTGACCCCCACCTTCCCCAGCCCCATTCGAGGCTGCTCCGACCCCACCGGGGCTGAACACGATCCTCCCCCGGCTCTACCGGGGCTGCTCCGGCCCCACCGGGGCTGAACACGATCCTCCCCAGCCCCATTCGAGGTTGTCCCGACCGTCCCCTGCCCCACCGGGACCCCCCCACCCCAGTGCCCCTCCGTGTCCCCCACGCGATCCATTTGTGTTAAAAGCGTTTCCTGCAGCTAAAGGGGAATTCTCCCCCCCTTGCAGCTGCAGCAGGTGTTTGCCCCTTACCTGCCTCTGCTCCAGGAGAGAATAAAGAGGTTTTTAACCCCATTTTCAGTTCAAACCTTTCCACTGGCACCAACACCACGCAGGGGAGATTATTTTTAAACCAACATTGCCACTAGAGAAAATCTTTGAGCTGGGACAGCCCATGGATTAGGTGGGATAGAGAAGAGGGAAGATCCTGCACCCTTGGATACATCTTAAAGAGATTCTGTCAGAAGTCAAGAGGAACACTGAATTTTTTCTGACAAACTGGAGTTTACCTAGCTGAGCTGGCAGGGATTTTAAGCAGAGTAAAGGATGCTGCGACTGAAATACTGAACTGGCATTTATTATCAAAGTCAGACTGTTTACATCTGTCAGGTCAACGAAATGCCACAACTACAAAAAAAGATTGTGCACATGGCAGTTCCAATGCAAAAAACCAGTAAAACGGGGCTCCCTCGGTTAAAAAAAGGACTTAAAATTACTCCAGAAAGCAACCGGGTCGGGCTGAACAGCTTTACATCCAGTCAGAGAGAAGGAGGAGGCGCGGGGCAGAGCTGCAGCCCTGCAGAGGTGCAGAGCAGAGGTGCAGGGCAGCCCTGTAGAGGTGTGGTGCTGCAGCGGTGCAGGGCGGAGGCGCGGGCCCTGCAGCGGTGCAGCCCTGCAGCATTGCAGCACAGCCCTGCAGCATTGCAGCCCTGCAGAGGTGCAGCACAGCCCTGCAGGGTGCCTAGGCGTTGCGGTCGATCCGCACGTCGATCTCGCGGCCGCGCAGCTGCAGCCCGTTCATCATGCGGCACGCGCGCTCCGCCACCTCGGGCGACTCGAAGCGCACCACGCCGCAGCCCTTGGACTTGCCGTTCTCCATCTTGATGTCAGCATAGAGCACGTGGCCTGCGGGCACGGCACGGTCAGGCACTCCCCACCCAGTCCCTGTTCTCCATCCCAAGGACTGCTCCCAACCCTGGCTTTGCCATCCTCCATCCACTCTCCATCCAATCCCAATTCCCCACCCCAAGGACTGCTCCCCATCCTGGCTTTAGCACTCTCCATCCAATCCCAATTCCCCACCCCAAGGACTGCTCCCCATCCTGGCTTTAACACTCTCCATCCAATCCCAATTCCCTACCCCAAGGACTGCTCCCCATCCTGGCTTTAGCACTCTCCATCCAATCCCAATTCCCCACCCCAAGGACTGCTCCCCATCCTGGCTTTGGCACTCTCCATCCAATCCCAATTCCCTACCCCAAGGACTGCTCCCCACCCTAGCCCTGGCACTCAGAGCTCTGGGAGGTTATTCATGTTAATTCCTCAGAGTGAGGAAAATAACTCACCACATTCATTGAATTTATCTTTCAGCATTTTCCATGTAAAATCAAAAGGCAGCTGTGGGAAGAGAGGAATAAACCATTACTGAGGCTCTGCTGAATGACCTGCAGGCACCCCCAGCTCCCCAAAACCAGAATCTATCCCAGGACAGCCACTGCTGTAAAACCATGATCAGCCAGGAGCTCTCCTGGTAAGGAAATGGCTCCAGCTGTCCCCAAAGAGTGGCAGCATCCAGTATCAGACATTGGGATGGGAAACTGAGCATGGATGAGATCAACACGTCAGTGACAACGGGTGGGAAGGGAGGGGTGGGAAAGGCCAGGAGTGGGAGAAGGAAGAAGGGGCACTCACATTTCTCACAAATATCTGACAGGCTTTCCGGGCCACGCCGGGCGCAGGGCCTCCGGCTCCTCCCAGGGACCCTGCAAAATTCCCTGCGAAGTTGCCCCGCTCCATGTCCATGGGCCGCTCGAAGTTGCCGCCCATGGGCAGCCCCATGCGCTCCATGCCCGCCCCCATGCCCTGCCCCATGGGCGGCCCCATCCTCTCCATGTTGGTGGCCCCGATGCGCTCCAGGCCCATCCTGTCCATGGGGGCGGCTCCCATCCTCTCTATCCCGATCCTGTCCATGGGCGGGCCCCCGATGCGCTCCAGCCCCGCGGGCATCCTCTCTATCACCTGCCCCATGCCCGCGCCCATGCCGGCGGGCACCATGCGCTCCAGGCCGATGCCCATCCTATCCATGCCCGCCCCCATGCGCTCCACGCCCGTGCCCATCCTGTCCATGGCGCCGCCCACGCGCTCGATGGCGGCGCCCATGCGCTCGATGCCGAAGCCGATGCCGGAGCCCATGCGCTCCATGCCCGGCCCCATGCGCTCCATGCCCGGCCCCATGCGCTCCAGGTTGGGCGCCAGGTGGTCGATGCCCAGCGGGGCCATGCGCTCCATGCCCGAGCCCATGCGCTCCACGTTGGAGCCCATGCGGTCCAGCACCAGCCCCATCCTGTCTATGTCCGAGCCCACCCGCTCCATGCCGTGCCCCATGCCCGCCGGGAGCCGCTCGATGCCCGAGCCCATGCGCTCGATGCCAGGCGCCATCCTCTCGATGCCGGGGATGCTGGCGTTGCCACCACCTGCAACACAGCACAGACGGCGTCAGCAGGGTGGGCGTGCAGAGTCCTGAGGGCTGCTCGCTCTGCTGGGATCAATTCCCAGTGCTCAGAGCTCCCCCAGGCCAGGGCTCTGCGCCTGCAGGGTGAGGGAAACCCAGAGGGACAGGTCAGACCCCCCTGCAGAGCTGCCCCAGCCCTGGGACCCCAAAATAAGGATGTGGAGCTGCTGGAGAGAGCCCAGCCCTGGGACCCCAAAATAAGGACGTGGAGGTGCTGGGAGAGAGTCCAGAGGAGACCCCCGAGCTGCTCCCACGGCTGGAGCCCCTCTGGAGCTCTGGGAGAGCTGGGGGTGCTCACCTGGAGCAGGGAAGGCTCCAGGGAGAGCTCAGAGCCTGAAGGTGCTCCAGGAGAGCTGGAGAGGGACTGGGGACAAGGGATGGAGGGACAGGACACGGGAAATTGTTCCCTTGATTCTGAAATGTTGTGATTTGGTCGTTAAACCAAATTAAATCTCGAAGTTGATGGAGGAGCTCTGCCTGCTCAGAAATGTTTGGGTTCAACTTTGCTCCTGAAATTCTGCACTTTCATTACTGAGATTGCCCAATATTTCCAGGGAACGTGCTTGGAAGTTAAATGCGACACAGGCAGCAGAAGAAACAGGATTTTGTTTTCACTGACAAAAATGAACAACTTCCCAACAGTATTTAAAAGCCAGACAGCAAATTCCTACAGCTAATCTAAAATCTGCTTTTTTTATCTGTAACACCCTCATAATTTTTGTGAGCAGTTCAGGGATGAAAATCAGGCAGGAAATGGATTTCACACACTGCACTCACCTATTCCCCTCTCCAGGGGCTCTCCAAAACTCCGGGACATTCCCATCTCATTTCTTCCAAACTCCCTCTCAAATCCTCCTCCCATGGCTCGATCCATCTCTGCAAAGAGGAAGTGGAGAAGTTTGCAGGGGGTTTTGTGACTCCCGAGAGAACATTTTATCACAGGAATCATCCTGAAGATTCACAGCACAGGAAGGTTTTTGTGATTTTCTTGTGATCATTCTGTCATGGCTTCAGGAGCCCAAAGCCCCAAGGAAAAGCAGGATTTACCCCAAACACATGGGACAGAGCCAGAATATTTCTGAACAAACCCCACAAGGTTCCATCAATAAATCACTGGGTTTGTGCAGCTCAGAAACCACGAGGAACTTAGGGATGCAACTAGAAAAACCCCAAGTTTTTCCCATAAAACTGAGAAGAGGCTTTTGGCAAGAGGGATCCTGCCAGAGAAGGCAGCAGGACACACAAAGCCAGTGCCTACCGCTCATCCTGCCCATGTTCATCCCGGCGGGGAAGCGGCCGATGTTCTCCATGCCACCAAAGGGACCTTCCATTCCTGAAAAACACATTTGGGGTTCTTCAGCGGGGCATTCCACACTGCACAGCCAGCAGCTGCTGCCACACAACATTCCCACACAGCTCCCTAGCACCAGTTCCCAAAAAGGGTCAGGATTTGGGCACGGTGTTATAAAAACCATGGAAACACAGAGTGGTTGGGATATTGGGGATCCAGTTCCAACCCCCAGGGATGGCACTTTCAGATCTCCCGAGCTAAGGAAGCACAGGCCATGTTTTATGGGATGTACCCACCCTCCCCACACACCTGCAGCAGTTTGAATACCCAAAAAGGACCCAATTCTTGCCGAATTGGTGATGATTCCCCAGCACACCAATTCCTGCCACACACACACAGCTCAGTCTGCAGGACTTGCACAAAGCTATGAACAGATCAAGATGCAACAGCTTACCTCCCATTTTATTCATTCCAAAGCCCATGCCTTCCATTCCCATTCCTCAAAATAAAAGAGAAAGCTTTATATAGCAAGTGTCACCCAAAAAATTCCAGCCAAAGGCTGCAGAACTCAAACCACACAACACATCGATGGCTTGGGGTGAAGAGCTTACATGGGATAAGTCTGAGGAGATTTCAACATTCCTGCTCAGAAAATCAAGCAGCAAAGGGGAAAAACCCACTGGCATTTCGACATGGAAAGCTGAGTGTGTGCTACTTTTTAGGTGGCTCTTTGAAACTTGTGCTATTTCAAGAGATCCTCACCAAAGATTTGCAAGCCCACTAGAGGTGTTAAAAGTGAGAGATGGTTTGGAGTTTCATGGATCTTTGCAGTGTCTGCTGCTCATGCTCAAGAGTCAGAAAATGAGAGCTGTGTCTTGACCACAGTGAAAAAAAAAAATAAAAATGGAGCAGTTGGTTAAATTCAAGTTTCCATTATCAAGCTGAACAAAAAAAACTCATTTGGCTTTAACATTCCTAAGAAGCTACCAACTTTTTGGGGAGGCAAACAAAGCTATCTACCTTCTACACAGCTTAAAGCTCTCATGAAACAAAAGCATAGGAGTAATCTTCTTACCTCCAGGTCTCATGTTGCCCATTCCCATGCCTTTGTTTATATGATTTGCATCAATAGGTTGACCTCCAGGTCCTAATCCCATGCCAATACCACCAAGACCATCTGAAGAAAATATTCAGATATCAAAAAAGCCTTCTTTCCATAGTTTGACAAAACAGCAAGTTTTATTTCTTAAGTAATTGACTTTCATTCTCCAAAAAAAGCTTGCTGTGTCCCCCCTGTGGGGTGTGTACTGAAAGCAGGGAAGTGTGAAATAAATCAAGAGTAGATGTGTCTTGAAATAGGCTAAAAACTATCTCCAATTATTTGGTTTTATATTTAAATTTCCATCTTACTGCTGAGAAAACTTGGTTTGGAGCTGACTCCTGAAAAATAACTGGCTAGAACACTGCTTCATTTGGGCAAAGCCCTCGTGTGGGGAGGGTGGAGTGGGCAATTTGGGAGAAGATCCCCTAAAGCTGTGCACAGTTCTCACCTCCAGCCCTGCCAGGGGAGAACTGAGGCACCCATGGATCACTGACAGCCACCGATGGAATTGGAGCACACAGCCAGCCTCTCTCTGAGCAAACACAACAGGCATGGAGCCCAATCTGCCTCAAGGATTCCCCAGCCCAAAGAAAGAAGGAAAAGCCCTTTTTTGTTTTTCCTGAAGCAGGAAGAAAGCTCTCTGCTTGGCACAAACAGCAGCTCATGGCATCCTCTGCCTGCAGGATTCCCTCGTTTCCAGCTCGGCACTGAACACAGGAGTGTTGAATCTTGTTTTAAAACAGCACAAGGTCCCCCTTCCCCGCCCCAGTAAAGGCCAAAATCCAGGCTTCCAGAGGGATTTAGGGACTTTTACACCAAGGTCATGGAACTGGAACCCAGTGAGTTTGTTCTGGAGAGAGGAACAACCTTACAGTGACACTGCTGCTGAGGAGGGCCTTGACAGGCACTGAGAGCTGAACTAGGGAGGGACTAATTAATGATCATTAATAAAGGGCAATTTAGCAGCACACAACAGGCCTGGTTCCCAGGAAGAAAACAGCATCTGTGTGAATTCAGAGAATCCCAGAATGCCAGACTGGTTTGGGTTGGAAGGGACCTTAAAGCTCATCCACTCCCAGCCCCTGCCCTTGCACAGCCCAGGCTGCTCAGGGCAATTCAAATTCCACCAACAGCCCCAATTTAGCTGTGTTTGAACCAACTCAGCCTCCAGCTCTTCCAGTCCCAACTCTTCTCTTCAGCATTCCAGTATCTCATCCCAGCATGGCCAAGGTTGGGAGGGGCCTCAGCTCAGCCCAGATCACATCCACAGCTTTGGGTACTGCCAGGGATGGAGACTCCTCAGGAGCTCTGAGCAACCCAGTCACCCTCCCAGGAATGTCTCCTTACATCCACGTGGAGCCTGTGGATTTCCACTGCTGCTTTAGACTTGATCTTTTAGTTCATTCAAATTCCAAGTTGGAAGGAGCAGCTTGGGGCAGCCAATTATTCTGAATTTTCATCTCCTGGGTTTTGGTCGATGCTTTCTGCATCCTGCACCTCCAAGAAGAGCCTGGTTCCCCTCTTCTTTCCATATTTAATACATTGATAAGATCTCCTTTGGAAATGTGAAGGCCTGGAAGGCTCTCAAGTCCTGAATTCAGCCCTTCCAATTTAAGGGAGAACATTCCATTCCCAGAGCACCATCCCACAGAAGGAGGTGCTGATTCACTGTATTTCCATTAAATCCCACTATTAATGGAAGGCCCTGGGATCCTGGAATTGCAATGGAGAGCTCTGGAAGCCTTGAGAAGGTGAATGTTTTAAGACAAGCTTCTGGCCATGAGCTGAAAGAAGTATCCAAAAAATCACTGAGCAGCTCTTCTTCACTATTCCCCTTTCTGAAATGATTCAGGAATTTGGATCCCAGTTTCCAGTCTGAACCAGAGTTTTACTGGGGCTGGGACTGGCTCCCAGGTGCTGAACAACCAAATAAAAAGCAGAAGATGTTGAATCATGCAGGGGACACTTACGAGGGAGTTGTTGGGGTCGCTCTGGAGGGAAGAAATCTCCCTTGGGGAAGGCTCGTTCATCCTAAAAGGAATTCAACACGTTAAAGCTGGCAAAGAAATCAGGAAATTATTTCCTGGTTCTTTAAACTTTGAATTAAAATACAGGAATTTCAGTTAAAGCAGTCTTGACTGTAGTTTTGATTTGTCTTTTAGCAAAATAATCTGAATTAACATTCCCAGATTACATCAATTCAGCAGGCAACAGGCAAATCATACATTTCCCCCTCTGGATTTTGATCTATCCTGGGAACCACAAATTCCCCCAAATCAGGAGGGCATTGCCAGTCAGTGGGAATGGGGGTGTCCTCACCATTTTGACGTGCATGGGTCTGTCAAAGAGCAGCTGCCCATTGAACATGGCTGGGGGTTGTTAAGGATCATTGTTCAAGCACTGAGGGCTCTGACAGGGAGCACAAAAAACCCTCAGAAAATCTCCTCTCCTCGGTTATCAGTCACAGATTATCCCAAATGCTTCTGCCTTCTCCAAAACTAAAAAGCCTTGAAATCCAAATATACTGAACACCCCAAAGAAAAGGCTTTTTGAAATTTAAAAGAATGATAAAAGCGCATTTCTGGGTAAGATTAAGTTCACAAAGAGATATAAAATGTAACTCTAAGTCAGCCCAAGTGTTTAAGTGTTTTCTCAGTCACTTTATCCATTGAAAACAGGGAAAAGCTCCACAGCAACACTACATTCTGAAGTGTGCCATGCCAGCAAATCCTCTGCCCAAGTCTGGCTCACACAAGGTTTAGTGGGTGCAGTGCAGAAGGGAATTAACACTTCAAACAGAAACTTTGGGAAAGGACAGAGGGATTATTTTCTTCCTATCCACACCATAACCAGCAGCTGAGAGAGTCATATCTGGAATTTTATTGCTGTTTGGTTTCTAGGTGGCAAATCATTGCTTGGCCAGTGAAAGGGAACAGGAAAACACCAGCTCTGTGTGCCTTGGCACGGGGACCTTCCCCCTTTCCAAACAATTGCATTTTAATGCTAATTACAACCTAGAGACAGAAACTCATCTGGGATAGAAGTACATTTATCCACGTAGGAAAGAGAATTTCCTTTGGTAAAGATCCTGAGCAAACCGCAACAATTCCTTCAAGAAGGAAAAATGAAAGAGAGACAAAATTCCATTTTCCATCCACTACAACCTGACCTTCCCTGCCACGGCAACATCCTCCTCTGGAATCCAGTTTCCCCTCTCCCTTGGTGTGTTCCCTGGGTTCCCTGCCCCACTCCCAGGTTGCTGCCAAGGATACAGATGGCCTGCACGGCCTCGATGGCCTGCTCGAAGGTGACGGTGCCGATGCCGCGGCTCTTGCCGTCCTTGTCCTCCAGGATGTCGGCCCGCACCACCACCCCGGCCATGCTGAACACCTCCTTCAGCTTCTTCCAGCCCACCTTGTAGTCCAGCTGGAAAACAGGGCAGCGTTGGAAATGCAAGAGAGAAAACAGCTTTAGTGGGCTCCTGTCCTTGCCTGGTATTGGCACTGAAGCTGTCAGAGAGCTGAGATAAAATTCAATTAAAGTACACAGGTTTGTTCAAAAATGACAATTAACAGACACTGTGGTACACCTTAACTGAGAACCTCCTTTGCACAGAGAACCAACAGGACACAGAGGAGCTTTTCCTGGCATTGCCAAGGCTTTCCTGCCTCAGTTTGCCCCGGCTGAGGGGCTCCCATGCAGGATTTGCAGCACTCACGTTGGCCACGAAGACGGTGCTGCCGAGGCGGCCGGCCTGCAGGGCGTGGATGATCTCGTTGGGGATGTTGGGGTTGTTCAGGATGCTGGGGGGGATGTTGATCATGCCAGGGCCACCAGGGCCAGGCCCGATGCCCATCCCTCCTGCTGCCATCACCTTCTGCATGGCCCTCCTGGCATGCTCCCCGTCGGGGTCCTGGGGACACAAACACACACTCAGATCAGAGCAGATCAGATCCCCCATCCATCAGTCAGTGCCAGGGCTCCAACAGGCACAGACAGTTTCCCTTTATCCCAGGATATCTGCTCCCCAAGCACAGACAGTTTCCCTTTATCCCAGGATATCTGCTCCCCAAGCAATCCCAGCCAACTGCCTCCCTTTCATTGGCAATTTATTTAATTTACACCCAGTACCTTTTTATCATTTAAATGATACAGACATATCTTATGAAAAATCCCTTCATTAGGATCTTTTCTCCTGAGAAGCTGGGAAGTTTCAGCTGTTTTGCTGCTTTGGAATGTGATTTGGAGAACTGTTTATCCAGCATGTGAAATTGTTTTTATTTGATGACCAATGACAGCGACCTGTGTCAAGGCTGTGAGCAGTCACAAGATTTTATTATTATTCCATTCCTTTCTATTCCTTGCTAGCCTTCTGATGAAATCCTTTCTTTTATTCTTTTAATAAATCATTTTCTTTTAATATAATATAAAATAATAAATCAGCCTTCTGAAACATGGAGTCAAGATTGGCATCTCTTCCCTTGTCAGGGTTGCCTGCAAATTCAGCACCTTTATTATTGGTACCCTTTATTATTTGAGTTATTCCTCCCCAAGTATTTTCCTGGTTCTCAAGGTGTTTATTCATCATTAATACCAAGAGCAAACCTCTGTTACACTGTTCCAAACCCTGATAAACCCCAAGTGGCACTGGAGAGGGTCTGGAATGAACTCCCAGGCCTGGCTGTCAGTAGCAAAGCCACTAAAATGGAAACACATCTTTGAGGTATTCCTGGAAAAAGCTGATTCTATGGAATTGGTGGTGGAATCCATTCATTCTGATGCAGATCCAAAGGGAAGTTCGTAAAGAACAAACATGCGGGTTTCTGTGTCAGATCATTAACAAAGGAACTGCAGTTAAAGCCAAACTCCTGCTTTGTCCCCACATCAAATTTAGTCTTGATAATCACAGTTCAGCAGTGGTTAAAACGATTAGAAAAAGGCTGACTGGGGTTTTTTATCCTATTAAAGTCCTGCTTTCTGTCCATTATCCTCTGAGTCAGCCCTAAACCCTTAACAAGAACTCCCCCTTCCCTGCACCCCTGGCAGAACAGATCCCCTCCTTACTTCTTTCACTTTCAGGGGTCTCCCACCAAGACTGTGCTTGTTCAGAACTTCAGCAGCCTTCTTCATGCTCTCCTCCATCTTGAACTCAACCACCCTGTGGGGACACAGCACAGCTCAGGAGGTTGTTTGGAGAAGCCTCCTTGGGTTTCTGGTAAAAATTCAGAGTGAACTTACGCGCATCCCTGGCGAGGTGATTCCCCAGGGCAGTCACAGGCAGGAGGGAAGAGAGAAGAAATAAAGTCAGTGAAAGCCCAAATCACACAAAACTACTTTATTATTAAAGCCAAATCACATCAGTTAAGCCCTAGCAGCGAAAATAAATGTAACCTTACACAGGCAAGCCTCCAATAGTGGAATTCCATAACTTCTTATGCCTTAACAGGATTAACCTGGGGTCTCTGAGCTGGTAACAAACACTAAATCCCGACTCTCCAAGAAATGCCACACGCTTCCTGTGACCTGCTCTTCCCTGGCATACAGCAAAACCCTCCACACTCTCACCCTACATCCATATCCTTCAGGACACTTAGGAGTGCTCCTATTGTCCTCCCTGATCCTGGGCTCAAGGCCCATGAAGGCACTGAACGTTTACATTTAGGAATTTCAATTTCCCTCTCTCTCCTGGCCCAGGAGTGGAGCTTGCAGCACCTGCTGTCGCACCCTGGCCCTTCCAAACTCAGCCAACCTCTCGAGTGACTTTTCCAAAGCACAGGAATATTGCAGAGCCCTGTCCTGCCTGCTGGGCTCCAGGGTCACACGGCCAACGCCAACGGCACGCGGGGAACAGCTCCTGCCTGCAGAGCCCACCCCACCTCCTCCCATCCCACGGCACTCCTGACCTAGAGCCGCTGCACATCCACACTCTGAGCCTCCCTGGCCTCCTGTCCAGCACACAGAAACATTTCAGGTAGAAAATCCACAAAGAAACTCTCAAACACTTACCCTTGACTTTCCTTCAGCGTCCATTAAGAGCTCCACGTATGTTACCTCACCAACTACAAATCAGATTCCAGACGACACAGATACCAAGGGAGAAAAGCCAAGAAAACAATGGGAATTTAGAACAATCAACAACCGTGTATGGAGCCTCTGCCTTATAAGAAAGCCCAGAAACACTCCATGTTCTCTAGACCACAAAACTGGACAATTACAGGTATGCAGTAAAGGCTTCAAGCACTTCAATATGTTCTTGGTTTTCCTCCACCTCAAAAGACAAATTTCCACAGTTCCCTGGATCTTTAGTGCCCGCTCGTTACCTGAGGCAATCCAAACCCATGGGAAAGGCTGCAGGAACAAACTTCCTTCGCTTCCCACAGGATGCAGTCCTGGATCCATAATCCAGAATTTCACGTGACTTGTTTTTGTCAGGATTTAAAAACAAAAAAGGAGTCACACTGAACCAACAGATCAAGAGATCACTGCCTGCTATTTATTTTAACAGGTTTTTAATCCACAATAAATTCTATTTTAGCATTAAAATCTGCCATGTTTGCTCTCAAGACAAAACTGTCAACAGCAAAAGGCAATTTATAAAAAATTCCACCTTTCCTCACAGGATTGGGATTGCCTCTCTAGGACCAAATAACCCTGGCAGGGAGCTCCAGAATGCACCTACTCAAATGGCTGCTGCCTTTGAAGGGACTGGCATACAGAAGAATGGAATAAACGCTTTTCTAAAAATATTTTTCATTTCTGGTTTTAGAAGTCCTAGGGTTTAAATTTAAACCAGGAGGACTCCAAGCTGCATTATCTGGACGGTGGAATGTTTTATTTGTGGGAAACCACGAGCCAGCTGAGTATGAATAGCTGAACTGGGGTTTCACAGGACTTTGCCAGGCACACAGGGAGGTTCTCAGCCTGACCTCCCCAGGCCCAGCAATTTACAGGACACTGGAAAACTGACAGCCTGGAAGGGCTCTCCTGAAGCTGGAAAAAAACAGGAATGCTTAACAAACCCACTGATTTGTAATCTCCATTTTGTATTTTAAACAATCATTTAGCAGTAGGAGCATTCCATTCAGAGAACAGGATGAACAGCTCTGATCCACTCCTGCTTTTGGGAGGACAATGTTTGAGGCTGGAGAAGGCTGGCAAGTCCCTCTGAAAGGGACTCCAGCGTCCATTACCACCCACAGCTCCAGCAGCTGGGATCAGCCTGAGAAGGAATTCCAGCTGCAATCCCTCTGAGCTCCCACAGCACACTGGGGCTGTTCCCAAGGAGCCCTGGGGGCTCAGCAGTGCCCTGAGGTTCTGTTGCCATCCAGCTCAACAGCAGCAGCCACAGCCCAGCCTCACCTGGGCAGGATTCAGCTCTTCCCAGTGAGCTCCACTCCAAATCCTCTCTGAGCCACAGCTTCCAGGTCTGGCACTGCCCAGAGTGAGGGCTCTCCTCTCCTCTCCCACCTGCAGCTCCTCACCAACAGCTCCCAAGGGGTCTGCCAAGCTTGAGGATATCCAGTACAATTGGACATCTGCTCTTGTAACCAGTCCCTGACTCTGAAGCACAAGATCTCCGGGAATACCTTGGAAAGTTGAGTCTGTGCCAATTTTGCTCAGAACTTCCTGCTGGAGTCTTACAGATCCATGAAAATCCAAATGTCCAGCCTGAAGTGGCTGCTTTGCTCTGAAGGACACCTGAACTTCCTCAAGAGCCCAATTTCAGAACAGCAGGAGGGGGCAATGACACCCCCACTGCCACAGCTCTGAGCCAAGACAGAGCCCACAGCCACTGCCATGAAAATGCTTTAATTTCACCTTAAAATGTGTGAGAGGAGCCAACCCAACCCCTCTGCCAGAAGAACCTTGTCTGCAGCTGGCAAAGGAAACATTTTTTAAGAAGCCAGGCCGGGTCACATTTTATTTGGGGTTTTGGGGTGTTTTTGTAGATCCCAAAGCACAGGATGCCATGGAAAAGTACCAGGAGCAGATATCCATGTGCTGGACCAGGATAAATGCCCAGGAACCCTGGCAGGATTCCCTTGTGTCAGAGAACAGCTGGATTCTGACAGGGAACATCCCAGAGAAATTTCATCCAAGCACAAACACTGTCACTTCAGGAGCTTCCCAAGGGAGGAAACTTCCCAAAGACACTGGCTCCAGTCACTGCAGGTTCCATGAAGGAACATCTTCCCCATGGTGTCTTCAAGACTTAATGTAGGGGAGACTGATTGATGGATTTATTTAAATCTCACACTTAAAGTTTGGAAATGCAGCTTTTCCCAAACCAAGAGACTGGAGCAGAATTTACTGCAATAAGCAGAAATCCTAAGTGAAGGAAGCTTCAGTGCTATTTATCACAGGCATTATTTTTAATCTGCTTTAAAACTTTGCATCACTTCCCAAAGTTTATCAGTACAGAAAATGCCAGTGTTCAAGCTGGGCTGCTCCAGCAGAATTCCAATACTCTGCAGGGCCTGGCCAGGAATCTCAGGTCAGGAGTCACAGAGGGATCTGAGGCCCTCAAGACACATCTGGGAACTCCCCAGAACCAGCTCAGACAGAAATAACAACTTTAGCTTGGGCAATTTGATTTGAACAGTTTGTGACAAACCAAAGAGCTCTGAGAGGTGTGAAGGGTTCAAAGGGAAGTGGGAGCAAGCACAGAACTGGGACAGGGGAAATGCTTCAAATCAGTTATTCCTTGGCCTCCAGGGCCAAAAGTAAATACTAAATATGGAAGGTAAACTCCAAATTGGCTGGATGTCTCCTCATCTTGTGAAGAACCAGTGATCCAAGAGGATCAGAAAGCTTCACATTTGCAGTGTGAGGCAAAGCAGAGCTGGCCACAGCTCTCCCTCAATCACAGGTAAAAGCTTGGGACAGACAACCCCTGAAAACTTACAGGGGGGAGAAGAGGAGCAAGTTTTACATATGCAAAGCTTTGGCTGAAAAGGGAGAAGGAAAACCTTCCCAAAGCAGAGACAGCAGTCAGCAGTTCTGTCACAGATGGGGAAGAGAAACTTCCCTTTTGCAAGAGAACCCCCAGACAAGGTGATTTAGGCTCTTGAAGAGCTCGGGCAGCAGAGGGAGTGAAAAGCTCCCTGCAGCCAGGGAAGGGCTGAGATTGCTTGGAAAGATGGTGAAAGCCCAAGGGAAACAGAGCAACCGATCAGAGACCAGCAAACAGAAGGGGGAACAGGCCAAGGGCAGAACAGCACATCCCTTCCCCATCCCTCCCTCCCTGGCTCCCCAGAACCCCACACTGGGACCAAATCCTGGGGACTGTGCACTAAGGTAACACCTCGTGTCTGCCAGCTAAACCTGGGAGTTCCAAGCAAGAACATCTCTTCATTGCATTACCAACACTCCCACTGCATACCTGTAATTGAGTTTCTCCAACCAATCCACTGGGACGCCCGAGCCACAGCGTGGGGAGAGCCAGAGGTGGCACCTGGACAGCCTGGCCACTCCCAGGCTGCAGGGACAGCCCCGAGCTGAGCTCCTGCTGCCACAGAGCCCTCACACACCCAGGGTTTCCCCTTGGGCACAGAACTCCACCTGCTCCCAGAGCCTGGGACGTTTGGCCTGGCGTTCTTACGCTTCCAAAGCAAGAATTCCAAGGGGTCGGAGTTCCTGGGGCCTGGAACTGCTCTGCCTCGGGCCGAGGACTGAGCACAGCTTGAGAGAAGTCCAGAACAGCTCCGGGGCAAATCCAAACTGTTGGATTCACCAGCAGTGCCAAACCCCAGGAATGACCCCAGATTTAGCAGGACAAGCCCTGCAGCCAGAAGGAAAAGGCTCCAAGGTTCCCTCGGGAGCTCCTGCTGGAATGAGCAGCTGAACAGCCTGGCAGGAAACAATCCCAGCCCGGCCTCTGCCATCCACGGGAACTGGAGAGAAACCACAGACGCTGGGAACAGGATCCCACACAGCTCAGAGAGTTGGACACCTCCACACCCGAACACCAACGGCTCTGGGGCAGCCACGGGGCACTGAGGGCTCCATCCACCATCAGGGTCTGCTCCAGCAGCCCTCGAGGCTGGCACTGCTGCCATGGCACAAACCCACCGCAGCCTCTCAAACAGCCCCTCACGAGGGAAGCTCCCGGTCCCCATGGCTGTTCCAGACTCTGTTCCCTTCTGCCACCGAAGACAAACCATTGAGACCCTCTGGAACTTTGTTTTCCCCTTCTTCAGGCCACACCTCAAACACCTGAGCTGTCAGTCCTTGCCCAGCTCCAGCACAATGACCACTGCCCACTACCCTGGCTGAGGCTCTGCATCCAGAAGTGCCCACAGGAAATGTTGTGCTGTTACTCTGAACTTGGTTTTTAGACATTTTAAGGCTGGACGCTCCGCTGCACTTCCAAAGTGACTTGAAAACTAGAAAGCTGGGCACCAGCCTGAAGAAATGACACCACTTTAGACTTGTCACTACCTGAGTACTCAGCTCAATCTCTTCATCTTCCTCAAGAGATGAAGGTGTTCAGGTCAGCAAAGGCAGCTCCCATCCACATGGAATTAAAGGGAATTGTGGAAGGGGGAACACCACAAACCTGATTTCCAAAGCCCTGATTCTGCTGCAGCACATGCCAAAGCACCAACCTGATTGTGCAGGTCACCCTTCCACACATTGAACTGCAAGCCATGGCAGAATGGCTCTGGTAGCCAGCCCAGACCCCTGTGAGTCTGGGGACACTGCTGGATATCCACACACCAGAGCAGCACGTAACCCTGAATGCCCAGAAACATTAACATGCTTCAGAAAGTTCTGCTGCACTAAAACCTGCTGAAATCCTGGGGCTGGATCCCTAAGAAAACACTGCTAACGCTGGGATGAGGCTCTATCAGCTGCATGCCACAGGAACCACCCCTGGAAGGCTGCCAGGGACCAGGTTGTGCAACACCCAGGAGGCTTCGGGAAGAGCTTTCCCAAATTCTCTGGCCAAGTGCACCCAGAGGTGAGTGCTGAGCTGCAGAGAGAGCCAGGCACGGGCTGGAGCACACACAGCCTCTCCACCTGAGCTGCACTTTACCTTTCTCTTTGACCAGGTCCTTCAGGGACTGCCACTTGACGTCGAAGGGGATGTTGGTGATGAAGGCTCGGTACCGCTTGGCGGGGTTGGCGTAGGGCTCGAAGCGATTCCCTCCCCTCTTCATCCCCTTCTCCTTCTTCTTCTCATTGGGGGTCGGGCGCTCGCCTTCACTGCAAGGAGAGAGCCTGTGAGCTCTGGGGATGGGGCAGGGCCAGAACAGAACCAGAGGGACAAAACAGAGGGACAAAACCAGAGGGACAAAACCAGAGGGACAAAACCAGAGACCCCTGTGAGCTCTGGGGATGGAGCAGGGACAGAACAGAACCAGAGGGACAAAACCAGAGGGACAAAACCAGAGACCCCTGTGAGCTCTGGGGATGGAGCAGGGACAGAATCCCCAGAGGGACAAAACCAGAGACCCCTGTGAGCTCTGGGGATGGGGCAGGGACAGAATCCCCAGAGGGACAAAACCAGAGACCCCTGTGAGCTCTGGGGATGGAGCAGGGCCAGAACAAAACCAGGGCTGCAGCACTGAACCCCTGAGCAGTTTGGGTGGGAAAAAACACAGAGGGAACAAAACCAGAGCAGTGTGGGTGGGAAAGCACAGGTAGGGAACAAAACCAGAGCTGCAGCACAGAACCCTGAGCAGTTTGGGTGGGAAAGGACACAGAACAAAACCAGGGCTGCAGCACTGAAGCCCAGAGCAGTCTGGTGGAAAGGGACCTCAGCACAGCCCATCTTGAAAGGAAAAAAACCAAACCAAGTGAAGAAAAAGCTTCAGACTCGGTCTTATATAATTCTCTTCACTAATCCAATTAATCTCCTTGCTCACTCAGTGCAGCTGGAGAAGATGCACCAACACATCTTGAGGTGGAATTCAGAACACATCAGGTAAAAAAGCTGAATTTTGTACAATCTCTCTGTCCTGAGCTTTTCCCAACCCAGCACCTGTGCAGCCCTGCAAATTCCAGGTCAGAAATCCCAGGAAATCCCTTCAGAACCATTCCAACACAACAGCCTGCAGGGAAAAAGGAAATTAAGAATGTAGAAACCTCTGAAGGTTTCTTTTGATAATATTTCCGTTCTGCTTCCATCACTCAGCAGCCAAAGCTTCTCCAGGCACAGGGATGGGAATTTTCCAGTCTTTCTCTCACTAAACTTTTTAAAAGCTTCTTAATTAATGAAACAATTAAAACTCCAAATTTAGACTTGAAATAGGACAATCCATTTCTGTTTGGTTGATGAAATAACAGAAAATGCAGCTGTGTTAAAGCTGCACTCAGATTTTAGTTGTTATTTCTGAAACTGGGTTTCCCCAAGGCCACAGGAGTCTTGGTGTTATCCCTGTGGAAACGTGGAGCTGGACACTCCACACAGAACTGCGCCCGCAGACACAAACAAATTCCCTGGAGGCATCCCAAATGGAACAGGGTCAGGAAAACCAAAATCACAGCAGAGATATCTTTATTTATACTTCCAGGAGTTAACTGGCTGCTCATGCAGACAAACTGCTGATTGCACATTCCCAGGAGTGGTGGGAACAGAATCCAGGGTGGGAAACCCTTCCCTGTGCCTGGGGTGTCTCTGCCCCTGCCTGGCTCAAGCTGCAGTCAATGAAATCCTGTCTGACACTATTTTATTGCCCAAAGCACAGTCTGACTGCCCTCCAATGGAAAAAAAAATGAATATGGATCTTTTTCCCCTAAAGCGACACGTGGAAAGCTGTTCCTGCTCCCGGGAAACACAAATCCAAGCTCGAGTCTGCAGCAGGAATCACAGCACACCAGGTTCAACCTGATTCTTATCACCCCGCCATAAAACCGAGCGCAAAAACGCCCTGAGGGAGAGAAGAACTTTCTATTCAGTGCATTTGGCACCAAAACCGGCTTTGCCAACTGTGGAATTTCCATCGAGAACCAACACGAGGAAGTGAGAAGCAGCAGAGGCTTTTTGTGCCCTTCATCCCCACGTTCACAGAGCCGGAACTGCAGCGGGGCCGATTCTGGTTTGAATTTCTGTAACGTTTTACCGAGGGATTGTGCAACCCCTCCCCGGCACCACCTTAAACTCTCACCCTCCTCGAGGTGTTTGCGCTCCTAAATCCACTCACGCGTAAATTACCTCCAAAAAGGAGCAAAAAAGCGAACAGCAGGATCAGGGGGGTGCTGAGAGCAACGGAGTTCTCACAACTTACTGAGAGCACAGAAAGTAATGAACTTAAACATGCCCAAACTCCGCCAGAACTCAGCAGCAGCTTTTCCTGAGGGGATGAGGGGATCGCAGGAGACGGAGGGGATCCCACAGGATTGGGGTGACCCCAGGGCTCGCTGCCCGCCGGGACCGGGCCCAGAGCGCCGCGGGAGCCCCGGAGGCGCCTCCGGGAAGGCCCCGCCCGGGATCCCAAGGCGTGCCCGGAGGGAGCAGCGGCCGCAGCGCCAGGAGCGGCCCCGCACCGGTACGGACCTCCCCGGGACCCCTCGCCGGCCCCGGTCCGCCCCGCCGCCCTCAGGCCGGGCCCAGGAGCGCGGAGGCCACACGCGGCCCCTCGGCCCCACCGGCAGCGCGGCCCCTCACGGCCCTCCTACCTCTTGGGAGGCGGCCCCCCCGCGCCGGCCGCCCCGTTGGGCGCTGGCGGAGCCGCCGCCGCCGCCGCGGCCGCCGCCGGGGGCGGCTCCATTTTCCCGGGGGCGTTTTGCGAGGCCGCGGCCGCCGCCATTTCCCAGCGCGTCCTTTGTGTGGGGAGCGCGGGGCACGACGGGACGGCGGCGCAGGCCGGGCCGCCAGGGGGCGCGGCTCCGCGCATGCGCGCGAGGGGGAACCGGCCGTGCGCGGGGCGGCGGAAACCGGCGCGTGAGGCGCTGCGCATGCGCGCTGAGGCGGCACCGCCGGCGGTAATGGCGGATCTGCGCGGGCGCGGTGTGGCAGTGCCGCGCAGGAGGCGCGGGCAGCACCGACGAGTGAGGATCTGACAGTGCGCAAGGCTGCAGCCACGCGATGCGGACGGGGCAGCCGGCAGCGGCACCTGGGACTGCCCGCGCTGGGAGGTGCGCTGTACGGAATGGCGGCAACGGCAACGCCGCATGCGCAGTGCGGAGGTGCTGTACAGCATGGCTGCCGTGGCTGCGCATGCTCAGTGGAGTGAGCGGAAAAACGACTGCAAATTCAACGGGACTCAGAATCCTTGGTTTTTAGAAAGAAAGTGACATTTTAAACACAAACCAGACGGTTTGGGGAGTGTTAGCTACATGATGAGTACGTGTCAGGGGAGATCAGGGGAGACCGGGGCCCACATGGGATGTCCATGTTGCTGTGAGAACGCCGAGTTTCCCCAGCCCCAGATCGCAGCCCCGGGGTCCCCCAGCCGAATGACAGCCCCCCGCCAGGAGCCAAGAGTGTGCGGAACCCCTTGTGAGGTCGCGGCTTTCCGGCGGACTCTGGCCTGGGTTGTACAACAGCCGTGGGCGGATCCTTTGACAGGCAGCTGGATCAGCCAATAACAAGCGAGGAGCGGGAGGCCGCGGCCCGCTGCGCCAATGAGCGGCGGAGGGGGCGGGCCACACCCGGAAGCGGTGAGGAGCGCGGGGGCAGCACCGGCAGCACCGGGGATCGGGAGAAGCCGCAGCGATGTCGGAACGGAAAGTGCTGAACGTGAGTTGGGGAAAAATCCCCGTCAGAGAGGCCGCGGGAGCGTCCCGAGCCGGTCTGGGCCCGGCGAGGGCTCCCCGAGGGCTCTGGGGAGTCCCGGCTGGTTCGGGAGTCGCTCGAGATCCCGGGATCACTGAGGCTGGAAAAGCCCCGGGACCGAGTCCCAGCGGTGCCCGGTGCCCGCCCTGTCCCCAGCCCCGAGCACCGCGTGCCCGTCCAGGCCGTGCTTGGGTACCTCCAGGGATGGAGACTCCAGACCCCCCCGGGCAGCTCATTCAGAATTTACCAACCCTTCCCATGAGGGAATTCCCGGTGTCCGGTTTAAATCCCGCTGGGGCCGCTTCCTCTCATCCTGCTGCTTTTCCCTGGCAGCAGAGCCCGAGCCCCACCTGGCTGCAGCCTCCTGTCTGAGCTGTGGGGAATGAGGAGATTCCCGGTGCTCCAGCATTCCCAGATCCACTCTGTGTCCACAGGAACACTCTCAGAACTTCCAAATCTGCTCTGTGTCCATAGAAACATTTCTAGAACCTGCAAATCTCCTCTCTCCACAGAAATATTACCCCCCGGACTTTGATCCGGCCAAGATCCCAAAGCTGAAGCTGCCCAAGGACCGGCAGTACGTGGTGAGGCTCATGGCCCCCTTCAACATGAGGTGAGAGCAGCCCTGGAGCTGTGGGGTCACTCCTGGGACTCTGGGGTCACTCCTGGAATAATTGGGTCACCCCCGGGATGGGTTGGGATGGGTTGGAATGGCCTCAACAGCCACCCAGCACCAGGAGCAGGGACACAGAGTCAGATTCTCAATCCCTCCTTCATCCTGGCGATCCCAAAACCACCCCACACCCTCCCTGTTGCCCCCTGAGGACGTTTCCCTGCCGCTGGCCAGGTGCAAGACGTGTGGGGAGTACATCTACAAGGGCAAGAAGTTCAACGCCCGCAAGGAGACGGTGCAGAACGAGTCCTACCTGGGGCTGCCCATCTTCCGCTTCTACATCAAGTGCACTCGGTGTCTGGCTGAGATCACGTTCAAGGTGAGCCCCCCTGAGCCCCAGCCTGGCTGAGATCACCTCCAAGGTGAGCCCCCATAAGCCCCAGGCTCTCCTTGCCTGGCTGAGATCACCCCCAGGGTCAGCCTGGCCTCAGCATCCCAAGGTGTCACTGTCACATTTTCTGAAAAATCCCTTTGCCAGGATTTCTCTCCTGGGAAGCTGGGAAGCCTCAGAGAAAAATGAAAACAATATTATCTCATTGCTTCTCCTGTGTTTTGCTGCTTTGGAATGTGTTTTCGAAATTTCTTTATCCAACAAGTGATTGTTTGGTTGGTTTCATGTGAATTGTTTTTATTTAATGACCAATCACAGCCAGCTGTTTGGGACTCTGGAAGGAGTCACAAATTTTCATTGTCATTCTTGTTAAGCCTTCTGTCTATATCATTTCTCTATTCTTTAGTCAGCATTCTTTAATATAATATAGATGATAAAATAATAAACCAGCCTTCTAAGAACATGGAGTCAGATTCACTCATCTCTCCCCTCGTTGGGGTTGCTGCAAATTGAACACCAGGGAGAGGCTGGAGCTGTGCCAGGGATGGAGATCAGGGGAAGGTTTTCCCCCAGGGGTGTGGGATGAAGATTAAGGAGAGGTTTTTCCCCTCAGGATGGTGGGATGGAGATCAGGGAAAGGTTTTTCCCCCCAGGATGGTGGGATGGAGATCAGGGAAAGGTTTTTCCCCTCCAGGGGTGTGTGATGGAGATCGGGGAAAGGTTTTTCCCCTCAGGATGGTGGGATGGAGATCAGGGAAAGGTTTTTCCCCTCAGGATGGTGGGATGGAGATCAGGGAAAGGTTTTTCCCCCCAAGATTGTGGGATGGAGATCGGGGAAAGGTTTTTCCCCCCAGGATGGTGGGATGGAGATCAGGGAAAGGTTTTTCCCCCCAAGATTGTGGGATGGAGATCAGGGAAAGGTTTTTCCCCTCAGGATGGTGAGATGGAGATCAGGGAAAGGTTTTTCCCCCCAGGATGGTAGGATGGAGATCAGGGAAAGGTTTTCCCCCCAAGATTGTGGGATGGAGATCATGGAAAGGTTTTTCCCCCCAAGATTGTGGGATGGAGATCAGGGAAAGGTTTTTCCCCCCAAGATTGTGGGATGGAGATCGGGGAAAGGTTTTTCCCCCCAGGATGGTGGATTGAATTCCCCCAGGGAATGGGGGCTGCCAGGAGCCCTTGGACAGTGGGGTTGGTGGGGTTGTCCCACTCAGAGGCAGGAGCTGCTGTCCCTTCCAGCTCAGGGTGTTCCATGATTCCCTGACTCCTGCCCAGCAAAGGCTGATGGAGCGGTTTATTTTGTTCATTGATTTGAGAATTTCTGGTGAATGTATTAAAGAGTGTGGTGGGATTGGGGAACCACAAAACCACAGCAGCTGAGTCTCAGGGTGGGGTTTTGGCTGGATCAGCCCTTGCCCAGTTCATGGGGCTGGGGTTGTGTGGCTGTGGGGTGCCTGGAGCAGGATCCCCACCCTCAGTGCTTGTGCTGCTGCTGTTCCCCCTCAGACAGACCCCGAGAACACAGATTACACCATGGAGCACGGAGCCACCAGGAACTTCCAGGCAGAGAAGCTCCTGGAGGAGGAGGAGAAGAGGATGCAGAAGGAAAGGGAAGAGGAGGAGCTCAACAATCCCATGAAGGTACAAGGAGTGCAGGAAACCTCTGCCACTCTGCCTGACCTCCCCCAGCCCCAGCAGTGACTTTGCAGCCATTCAGGCTTTCCTGTCCTACCCACAAATGAGGATGAGGAGGATCCTCTTGTGGGGAGGTGTTGGAAGTTCCTATCAGGCTCTGCTGCCTCAAATATCCCAACTTCTCCCACCCAGGTCCTGGAGAACCGGACCAAGGACTCCAAGCTGGAGATGGAGGTCCTGGAGAACCTGCAGGAGCTGAAGGAGCTCAACCAGCGGCAGGCCAACGTGGACTTTGAGGCCATGCTGAAGCAGTACAAGGAGCTGGAGGAGGAGCAGAGGCGCAGGGAGCAGGAGGAGGACGAGCAGGAGATGAAGTGAGGGCTGGGAGGGCTGGGGGTGCCATGAGCCAGGCTGGGCTGGGAGAGGGGCAATGAGTGACCAGGATTTGGGGGTGGGAGGAGATCCCAGCCTGTCCTGGCAGAGTGGTCAGGGGGAAGGGAAGGAGTGGGGGGTCCTTCCCACCCAGCCAGGCTGGGATCCTGTGGGGTCTGGGCTGTTGGGGGGTTCCAATCCCCTGGGAAGGGCACAGTCCCTGCTCTGGGCTGCAGCTCCAGATCCCAGTGCTGCCACCCCTCAGGCTGGCACAGAACCCCTTGGGAAGGGGGACCCCGAGGCTCCTGTGCTGTCCCCAGCTCCCCTGGAGCCAGCAGGGCCTGGCAGAGGGATGGATGCAGCCCCAGCCCTCCTGTGTCCCAGCAGGGCCATGCTGGAACAGGCCCAGAACCGGCGGCTCCTGGAGGATTCCGACTCTGACGAGGAACCAACCAAACCTCGCCCCAACCCCGCGGCCCAGAGCAAACCCACGGACATCCTGCAGGAGGTGAGAGGGGCACAGCCTGCCCTGCCCTTCCCCAGCCCCTCTGCTCTGTCCTGGGGCTCTGTGTGTGCCCATTGTGTCCCTGTGTGGGTGACACCGGGCTGGTGTCACGCCTGAGCAGCTCCCAAAGGCCGAGTGCCTGTGCACTGGGCTGAGAGGAGCCAGAGATCTTTGGGGATTCCGGGCTGAGCTGGTGACAAAGGCAGGCATGGAGCTGTCCCCACGCTGTCCCCACCCTCCCTTCCTCAGGAAGAACAGCTCTGCTGGGCCCTGCTGCTGCTCCAGGCAGGGTTTCAGTGCTCTGGGCCGGGCTTTGGATTCAGGCAGAACAAAAGAGCTGGAGGGAGGGATTATCCCAGCAAACAGCCCTGCCCTCCCCCTGCTGTCCTCCCTGCCCCAGGGCTGCTGGGCTGGATCAAAGCTGCCGTGCCTGGGGTTAATCCCAGCTGTGCTCCCTGGCCTGGCACTAATCCCTGTGCCCAGGGCACCCAGACTCACTGGGTCCATGGCTGGGCACCTGCAGGCACCCAGGGCTGCTCAGTGGCCTTGAAAGGAGCTGATAAAACACAGAGAAAACAACTTCTACCCTGCAGGGAGGGATAGGACACGGGAGAATGGGCTGGAACTGAGGCAGGGGAGGGTTGGATTGGGTTTCAGGAGACTTCGGAGCAGATTTCCAGAGAAGCTGTGGCTGGAAGTGTCCAAGGTCAGGTTGGACAGGGCTCAGAGCCACCTAAGATAGTGAAAGGTGGGATTGGATGGGCTTTAAGGTCCTTTAAGATTCTTTTCTCTGCCTCCCCAGCATCCCAGGGCCATCCCAAGGCTGGCTTTAGCTCTCTGCCAGTGGGACATGGATCTCCAGGGGCAGCTTTGCAGATCCACATCCCCTTTTGTCCTGTGCCATCCCTGCAGGGGCAGAATCCCCCCTCAGCCCCCTCTCCTCGTGTCTCTGCTGCTTTTATCCCCAAAATCCCCTCCAAGCTGGAGCCCCCTGACCCTGGCTGTGCCCACAGGGCCCCCAGCCCCAAAGCAAGAGGCCCAGGATGGAGAGCTGGGAGCGCAGCGTGGGCAAGCTGAGCACCAAGGCCCAGCTGGCAGGGCTGGTGGCCCGCAGGAAGGAGAAGGAGAAGGAGAAGGAGAAGGAGAAGGAGAAGGAGAAGGAGAAGGAGAAGGAGAAGGAGAAGGCAGATCCTGCCCTGGAAAACGGGATGGAAACCAGAGGCACCACGGCCAGCACTGGTACCTGCCCTGGCTGGGCCCTGGGGGGCTCTGGCACCTCCTGGGTGGGGTTGGCACCGTGCTCAGAGCCTGGGCTGGGCTCTCTGGTGGGCTGGTGTGACAACAGGGGGTTGTCCCCATTTCCAGGAGCTTCCTGGTGAGGATGATTCTCCCTCCTGGCTCTTGGCTCTCAGCCACGGCCTTGGGGACAGATTGGCAAGGCCAGGAGCTCCAAAACAGCAGATACAGCCCTGGGGGCATCACAACAGTGAGACAGGGGTGGAACAGCAGGAGAACTGCTTTGGTTTGGGGCCTGGTGATAAATCCAGCCTTGCTGCTGGAGCTGGGAAGCTTTAAGGACCACAAAACAAGCTGGAAGGTTTTTCCAGCAAGCCAGGGGAGCCGTGGGTTTGGGGAAGGACATGGGGGGCGGATTTGTTCTGGGCTGGTTGATTCTGAGCCTTTGGCTTAGTGAGTTCCTCTGCCCTTGGGGCATCCCTGGGGAGGGACAGCTTTTGGAGGTGTCCCCTTGTCCCTGGGCTCCCCCAGCCTCCTGCTCCAGGCTGCTGTCCCCTGGGGTGCTGGGAGCCCAGAGCTGGCTCCTCTCTCCCTTGCCGGGGTCTGGAGCCTCCCAGGGGGCTGTGGAGGGAGAAGGGGGTCCCAGACCTCGGTGTTTCCCTCAGAGTAGAGGAGGGAGGCTCAGCCGAGGGCTGCAGGAGCTGTTTATCCCCCTGATTGATCCTCCCTGAGCTCAGGGTCCATCCAGGGATGCGGCTCCACCCGGGATCTCCCCAGGCTGCCCCGGGGAGGCTGGACCTGACCGGATCCTCTCCCTCCCTCCCTTTCCAGGCTCCCTTCCAGCAGCAGCAGCAGCAGCCACGTCCTCACTGGGTTTGTTGGGAGCCTACTCGGACAGCGAGGACAGCGCCAGCGACTGAGGGGACAGCGGGGGCAGGGACAGGGCAGGGACGGGGCTGTTCCCGCTCCTGCTGCTCTGGAAGCGCCCCCAGGGGCCCGAGGGGTCCCGGCCACCGCTGTTGTCACCTCCAGCCCTGCAGCAGCAGCAGCAGCAGTGCAGGGAAGGTGTTTCCCTGCAGCAGCGCTGCTGGGTCCCAGCCCTGCTCCCAGGATGTGTTTGCAAGGCCAGGGCTGCACAAGACTCTGCTGTGTCCATTCTGGGGGTGCCACTGCCCTCACTCCCCCTCAGTGACCGTGCCCAGGTTGGGTTTGGGGTGTCCTGACTCCCCTTCAGCAGGAAGGGGACCTTGGGGCTGAACTTCCACAGGGGTGCAGGGGAAGGTGGGTGCTCAGTCCCCCTGTTCCCCTCCCAGGGTGTGTCAGGTGCCACCTTTGCACACCCCCGGGGGCTCCTGCAGCCCCTCAGTGCGGGGACAGGGCTGTCCTGCCACCAGCAGCCCCCCCAGATGTCCCCAGGAGCTCGGGGACAAAGCCATCCTCACGTTCCAGCAGCCACACTCCGGAATAAATGGGATCAGGCAGAGCCAGATCCGAGCTTCATCCCAAAGCTTCATCTTCATCAGAGACTGATTTGTACGTGGGCACTGTGGGACCCCCACCCACCCCCGTGACAGGGACCCCGCACCCAGTGCCCACCCACCCCAAGTGGGGCTCTCCTCACCCATGGCCATCAACTTCCCTCTCATCAAGACACCCCCTCTAACTGCTGAGCAGCCTCTGGTTAATTAACGCCCTCACAGAGGGGTTGGGGGGCCCGGGGGGGCTCTGGGGCGTCAGGGAGAGCTGGACAGAAACCCAGCGCCCCCCCCATCCCAATTAGCATTCTGTGCACATGCCTTAATTAACCTCTTCAAATATTAATGCTGGCCACTGGGCTCAGCAGGGGCTGGGGGGGCGTGAGGGGGGGGTCTCAGGCCGTGTCCTCCCAGATGTGTCCCCCACTGCCCAGCTGTCATCACCCCCAGCACCAGGTGGGACCCCAAAAAGGGACCCCAAGAGTAGGGACCCAAAAAGGGACCCCAGGGAGGGGAACCTTTGTTCTGGGCACAGACAATGCCAGGAGGAGACTCAGGGCAGGGCTGAGGGGAGTCCCAACCTCCTGCCCCCCGTGCGGTGCCTGAGCCCCCCCAAACCCCGCGGCCGGGGGGAAGCAGAGCCCCCCGCGCCCCCCAGGAGCTCCCCGGGGTGGGTGACGGAGATTGGGGGGTCCTTGCTCCCCCCAAAGCCCTGCAGCCCCCAGCCCCGTGTGGATCCCATCGCTGGGGTCTGGGGGGGGTCCCCCCATTTCCCGCTGTGACCGGGGAGGGCCCGCCCGGTGTCACTGGGGGGTCCCGCCGTGTCACGGTCCCGGTGCCCCCCCGCCTCTCGGGGTCCCGCCGTGTCACGGTCCCGGTGCCCCCCCGCCTCTCGGGGTCCCGCCGTGCCACGGTCCCGGTGCCCCCCCGCCTCTCGGGGTCCCGCCGTGCCGCCCTCGCCGTCCCTGCCGCCGTCCCCCCGGTGGTCTCGCCCCCCCCGTGCCGGTGCCCCCGGCGAGGCGGGCGCGGGGGGGTTCCGGGGGCTCCGGTCCGCGCCGCGCGCGGCGGCGACACAAAGCGGCTCCGGCGGCGGCGGCGGCGGCGGCGGGGGGGTCCCGGCGGGTCCCGGTGCCGCCGCTGGGTCCCGGCCGTCCCGGTGCCGCTCCCCGCCATGGCCAAGTGGCTCCGGGAGTACCTGGGCCGGGGGGCCCGGCGCTCCCCGCCGCGCCCGCCCCAGCCCGACTACAGCGGCCCCGGGGGCCCCCCCGGTGCCGCCGCCGCCGCCTCCCCGCGCCACCGCCTCGTGCGGGTGGGGGGCGCGGGCCCGGGGGGCGGCCCCCGCCGCCTGCAGCAGGTACGGCACCGGCGGGCACCGGGCGGGAGCCGCGGCCGAGCGCCAGGAGCGGGGAGGACGGCGGAGGAACCGGGGGGGGCTGGGGAAGGGCAACGGGGGGTACCGGGAGGAGCGGGGGGGTCGGGCAGGTGTGAGCGGGGAGCGGCGAACGGGGGGATGAGGAGCGGAGGGGATGGGGGGACACAGAGAACGGGGATGGGCGAGATGGGGAGCGGGGACGGGGACCCAAAGCGGCCGGGATTAAGGACCGGGAGAGCGGGAACCGGGAACGGGGCAGAGCCAAGGGGTCGGGGGGCAGCGGGGCAGCCGGGGGGCAGCCGGGGTCACTGGAGGGGCAACTGGGGGGCGGCTGGGGGTGATGGAGGCACCGGGAGAGGGGGAAGGGGAGAAGGGGAGAGGGGCTGGGGGACAAAGGGACCGGGTGGGCGGGAGCGGGCACGGGGCTGGGGACACCCGTGCCGGGGTGTGGGAGCCCCAAGGGTCCCGTGAGGGCACCCCGGGACCGGGGGGGGGGGGCAGTGGGGGTCCCGTCCCACCCGAAACCCCCCACCCAGGGCCCAGGTGAGAGCGAGTACTCGGAGCCCTTCGAGGGCGAGCAGGACCCGGCGCCCGAGGGCGGCTGCGACGAGGAGGCCACAGGTGGGTGGTGACACCCCGGGCCCCCCCAGCGCCCCCGCGGGGGTCCCGGGCGCTCCCACGGCCCCGTTGCCCGTTCCCCATCCGCAGGGTGCCCGCGGCAGGGCGAGGCCCGGCGGGTGCGGCCGCGCCGGGGTCCCCAGCTGTACGACACCCCCTCCGAGGAGTGGGACACGGCCGGGGACAGCCCGGGGGCACCCCCGGCCCGCCAGAGCCGCCTCCCCCGCGACGACGAGCGCCCGGCCGACGAGTACGACCAGCCCTGGGAGTGGAAGAAGGATCACATCTCACGGGCGTTCGCAGGTGACAGCGGCCCCGGGTGCCACCTCGGGGTGGGCACCGCTCCTGGCTCCCTCCTCCTTGTGGGGACACCCCCAGGGTCCCCCAACCCCACATCCCGCAGCTTCCATGGGTATCAGACCTGGATCTCAGCATCCCCCAGCATCCTGGGGTCCCCCCCGCCATGTCCCCCTGCCACCCCAACACCCCGCGCCCCCCATGGGTACCCCCCAGAGCACCCTGTCCCCAGCAATGGGACACCACGGCGGCCCAGAGCCGCTCCGGGATATCCCTTTGTGGCCCTGCGAGGAGCCGGGTGACGCCCCTTTGTCCCCGCAGTGCAGTTTGAGAGCCCCGAGCGCTCCCCCAGCCTGTCCCGGCCGCTGCCGCGCTCCCCCCGCGGCCCCCGGCCCGCCTGCCCCCCCAGCCCCGGGCACGTGGACACCTCGCTGCCCCTGGAGAAGCAGGCGTGAGTCTGGGGGCGTCCCGGTCACACAGCGTGGCACGGGGACAAACCCGCCGGGGAAGGTCCCCAGGGGTGGCTCCTTGTGGGTGTCCCTTGGTGTGGTTGGGCCCTTTGACATAGGGGTGTGGACGGGCCAGTGGCATGGGTGAATCTCCATGGGGTTGGGTGCCCCACAGGACGTTTGGGTGCCCCATAGTGTGGTTGGGTGCCCCATGGCGTGTTGGGTGGCATGTTTGGGTGCCCCACGGCATAGGGGGTAACCCCATGGCGTGGTTGGGTACCCCACAGGATGCTTGGGTGCCCCATGGCATAGTTGGGTGGCCCATGGCATGGTTGGGTGCCCTGTAGTACAGGGGATGCCCCATGGTATGTTTGAGTGGCCCATAGTGTGGCTGGGTGCCCCATGGCACAACTGGGTACCCCATGGCGTGGCTGGGTGCCCCATGGCGTGGTTAGGTGCCCTGTGGCCCAGGGGATGCCCGGTGGCCCGGGGGGTGCCCGTGTGACCCCGCTGTGCCCAGCTGGTACCACGGCGCCATCGGGCGGGCGGGCGCAGAGACGCTGCTGGCGCTGTGCCGCGAGGGCAGCTTCCTGGTGCGGGACTGCGAGACCAGCCCCGAGGACTACTCGCTGTCCCTCAGGTGAGCAGGGACACGGGCACAGCCGTGCCAGGGGCGTGTCAGGCTGGGAGTGGGGCTGGATCCATGTTTGGCTGTGCCAGCCCCAGTGGGGATGTGTTGGTGTGTCCCCATGCATGCCACAGGCTGGAGGTGAGCTGGGTAGTGCCACCCCCTGCCCCTGCTCTGGATGGGGTCCCCATCCCTAACCTCATCCCCATTGCTGTCCACATCTGTGCCCCAATCTCCACTCCAGTCCTCACCCCTATTCCCATTCCCATCCCTATCCTTGTCACCCTCCCTGTCCCAGCCTCCTCATCCCTGTCCCCATCCTCATCCCTGTCCAGATCCCTACTTTATCCCAATCCCCATTTTACCCCATCACATTATTCCATCCCAATCCCATCCCAATCCCATCCCAATCCCATCCCAATCCATCCCATTATCCCCTTATCCCGTTCCCATGCCTCATTTCCCGTTATCCCATTCCCGTTCCTGTTCCCGTTATCCCATTCCCGTTCCTGTTCCCATTCCCATTCCCATTCTCCTGTTATCCCGTTCCCGTGCCTCATTTCCCGTTATCCCATTATCCCGTTCCCGCTCCTGTTCCCATTCTTGTTCCCATTATCCCGTTATCCCGTTTTCCCGTTATCCCGTTTTCCCGTTATCCCGTTTCCGTGCCTCATTTCCCGTTATCCTGTTCCTGTGCCTCATCTCCTGTTATCCCATTTTCCCGTTCCCGTGCCTCATTTCCCGTCATCCCGTTATCCCACGCCTCATTCCCGTTATCCCGTTATCCCATTCTCCCGTTATCCCGCGCCTCATTCCCGTTGTCCCGCAGGAGCAGCCAGGGTTTCGTGCACGTGAAGCTGACGCGGACCCGGGAGCAGCACTTCACGCTGGGCCGGGCCGGGGCCGCCTTCCCGTCGGTGCCGGCGGCCGTGGGGCACTACACGGCGCGGGCACTGCCCGTGCGCGGTGCCCGCCACCTGTCCCTGCTCTACCCCGTGGCCGTGCAGCCCCTGTGAGCCCGGGACCCCCGCCCGCGCCCCCCGCCCCATTAAACCGCCCTGTCACACCGGGCTGGGGACGCTGTGCTGCCTCCGAGCGGGATCTGGGGACGGGGATTTGGGGATGTGGGCGGGGGGGGGATTAGGGACAGGGGTGGGGACAGAGAAAGGGGACAGGGAGGAGAAAGGGATGGGATGGGATGGGGACAGGGATAGGATGATGGGATGGGATGGGATGGGATGGGATGGGATGGGATGGGATGGGATGGGATGGGATGGGAGAATGGGAGAATGGGAGAATGGGAGAATGGGAGAATGGGAGAATGGGAGAATGGGATGGGAGGCTAAGACAGGGAGGGGGACATGGATAGGGATAGGGATGGGGACAGGGACTGAAATGGGGACAGGAACAGGGACAGGAATGGGTCCCTCTGGTGCATCTGGGCACTCAACTCTGCGGTATCCCTGGAGAAGGCAGGACAAGGTGGTGGCACTGCCACTCCAGGGGTGGTCCATGATTCCCACCCCCAGCACATCCCTCGGGTTCTGGGTGACACCATGGAGTCCAAGGGACAGCAGAGTGGCTTCCCCTGAACGAGGGATCCCTGTCACCCCTGTGGCACAGTGACCACGAGCTGCCCACACGCTGTGGCCCGTGGGGCACCGGATGGCAGCGATGGCAGCGATGGCAGCGATGGCCCGGGGGCGGGGGGACAGAGAGCACACCGAGCCGGCTGACAGGATGCTGCCAAACACCTTTTTTGGGGGGTTTCCTGAGGAAGGCAGAGCCGGGGGAGGCTGTGAGGCGCCCTCAGGGCCGGGGGGGCAGGGGAGGGCCCCGTGCCCGCTGCGGCTCCACCTGGTACGGGCTGATCTCCGGCTGGGGGGGCGGCGGCTTTGGGGGGCCCCGCGCCGAGGGGGACCCCACGTTCAGGTAGATGGGCGAGTCGGGGTGCACGGCGCCTGGCGGGGGACACTGCTGTCAGCCAGCACCCTCGGGGGACACACGGGGTGCCCGGAGCGGGGCACAAGCAGGGGGGGTTTGGGGTCAGGGGGACGTGGGGCAGGCGGGCACGGGGGCGTTTGGGTGTCGGGGAGGGGATTTGGGGACAGGCTGACCTGGGCTCCTGTGACAGCAGCGCTGGCCGAGCAGGGCCAGCCCCAGGAGAAGGACGGTGCCCCCCAGGCTCCCCAGGCCCGCCAGGAGCGCCCAGAGCAGCGCTGCAAGCACAGCCAGGGTCACCCCCTGCCCGGGGACACCGGGGGTGCCGGGGTGGAGGGCACAGCAGGGACAGGGGGGACACAGTTACCTGGCTGATGTCCTCCGAGAGCCGCTGCGGTGAGGGGAAAGAGTCAGAGATGTCCCAGTCCCTGTCCCTGTCCCTGTCCCTGTCCCTGTCCCTGTCCCCGTCCCCATCCCTGTCCCAGTCCCGGTCCCGGTCCCTGTCCCTGTCCCCATCCCTGTCCCTGTCCTGTCCCAGTCCCTGTCCCTGTCCCTGTCCCTGTTCCCATCCCTGTCCCTGTCCCCGTTCCTGTCCCCCCTCACTGTGGCCACCCAAACCCCCCCCAGAATCTCCCCCAAAGGACCCCACCCACCGTGCTGGGGACCCTCAGTGACCCCCCAAGCCCCTCGGCGGTGCCACCTCCCCTGTCCCCCTGCTGTCCCCGCTGTCCCCGCGGTCCCGGGCGGTACCGGGGCTGACGCGGAGCTCGGTGCCGTTGCCGGTGGCCGTGTCGTGCCGCGGGATCTCCAGGGTCACCCGGCACAGGTAGCGCCCGCTGTCGCTGCTCTGCACCTGCGGGAGGCTGAGGGTGGCCCGGGGGGGGTGCCAGGCCAGCTGTGCCCCCCTCGGGGCACAGAGGAGCGAGGACAGGGGGGTGCCGAGGCGCAGGCGGGTGGCACAGAGCGCCCCGAGCCCCCCGTCCCGCAGCCACTCCATCCGCAGCAGGACCTCGCCCTCGGCCACCTCCACCTGGCACTGCAGGGCCACCGCGTCACCCGCGGCCACCTGCAGCTCGGCCGGCTCCTGGGCCACCCGCAGGGCGCCCGCTGTGGGGACAGCCCGGGGTCACAGGGGGATGGATGGCACCCCCAGACCCGGCTGTTCCCCAGGACACCCGGGGGATGGGGGACGGGAACGCCCCAGGCTCGCTGCCCACGCGTCCTTGTCACCTCTGACCACACACCCCATCCTGTCCCCCACCACTGTCACCTTCCTGTCCCCACTGGTGCTGTGTACCCCCCACCCTGTCCCCCCCCCCATCTATCCCCACCGGTTCCATCCTGTCCCTCCCTGCCACAGCCGTGTCACCCACTCTGTCCCCATGTCTGTCCCCCACTCTGTGTCCCCAGCCCCTCTCTGGTCTCCCTCCCAGGACAGATGTCCCCCCCTCACCCCTGGTGTCACACAGGGGCCAGCCTGAGCCCTGTGCCCCCCCGTTGTCCCCTGGGTGGCCTGTCCCCAACCCCACAGCACCGCCACAGGGTCCCAGGCACTGTCCCCACTGTCCCCGCTGTCCCCACTGTCCCTCAGCCAGCCTTGTCCCCCACTCACCTCCAAGGAGGGGGATGAGGACCCCGAGCTGCCACATCCCCCCTCCGGGGCCAGCCCAGCCACCCCCTCGGAGGG
This sequence comes from Ammospiza caudacuta, assembly GCF_027887145.1. Classification (NCBI taxonomy): domain Eukaryota; kingdom Metazoa; phylum Chordata; class Aves; order Passeriformes; family Passerellidae; genus Ammospiza; species Ammospiza caudacuta. The sequence goes on along the minus strand of NC_080620.1, from coordinate 5,389,949 downwards.
GCTGTGTCCCCAAGGGGTCCCAGCCCCACACTGTCCCTGTCCCTAAAGCCTCCTGGCCCTGCGTCACCCGGGCCAGCTCGCTGTGACACTGTGGCTTCCGGCCCTGTCAACGGGGGAGGTGACAGGGACAGACAGTGGCACCAGAGCAGGGGAGAGATGGGGACATGGGGGCGGGCTGGGGATGGGGATTTGGGCAGGGATGGGGACAGGGATGGGGACAATGATGGGGACAGGGATTTGGACAGGGATTTGGGCAGGGATGGGGACAGGGATGGGGACAATGATGGGGACAGGGATTTGGACAGGGATGGGGACAGGGATTTGGACAGGGATGGGGATGGGGACAGGGAGAAGGAAAGGGACAGGAATGGGGGCAGGGATGGGGACGGGGATGCGACTGGGGACAGGGATTTGGACAAGGATGGGGACAGGAATAGGGACAGCGATGGCACGCAAATGGGGACAGTGATGCGATTGGAGACAGGGATTTGTTCAGGATGGGGACAGGGATATGGGACAGGGATTTGGACAGAGATGGGGACAGGAATGGGGACAATGATGCGATTGGGGACAGAGATGGGACAGTGATGGGGACAGGGATTTGGACTGGGATGGGGATGGGGACAGGGAGAGGGAAAGGGACAGGAATGGGGACAGTGATGTGATTGGGGACAAGGATTTGTTCAGGGATGGGGACAGGGATGGGGACAGGGATGGGGACAGGGCTATGGGACACCATCCAGAGCGAGGACGGGTGCCAGCACCTCCTCAGGCTCCACTTTGATCCTGGCCCCGCTCCAGCCTGGGGGGAGCCCCGCGGGGATTTCCTCTGACCCCCCCAGAGCAGGGGAGCCCCTCCTGCCCCCGAGTGGGCTGGGGGGGGGGCTCAGACTTCCTGATCTGGGACCCCCCCTTACTGTGACAGTGTCCCCAGCGTCCCCCCCGTGGGACAATGTCCCACCCCTCCCCTCGCCCCCAGCGCTCCCCACGCGCGGGGGTCGCGGCCTCCCCTCCCGGACTACAACTCCCATGGTGCCCCGGGGCGCGGGGCGGGGCCGGGAGCGGGGCGGGGCCCCGGGGGCGGGGCGGGGGCGCCGCTCCCCCTTTGTTGGTGTCGGCGGGGCCGAGCGCGGCGGGGCCGGCCCGGAATGGGCGACCAGGTACGGCCCGCACCCCCCGGCACCGGCGGGAGGAACCGGGGCACCGAGCAGCAACCGGGAGAGCCGGGAGTGAGGGGATGGAGCGGGAGGGGCGGGCGGGATGGAGGATGGAGTGAGGGAGGGATGGAGGGAGGGATGGAGGGAGACGGGATGGACGGGTGGAGGGAGGGAGGGAGGAGGGAGGGATGGAGAGGGAGAGATGAAGGAAGGGCCGGAGGGATGGAGGAAGTGGGGATGGAGGGGTGGGAAGGAGGAAGGGATGGAGGAAGAGGAAGGAAGAGACGAAGGAGGGATGGAGGAAGTGGGGATGGAGGGATGGGAGGAAGAGGAAGGAAGAGAGGAAGAGGGGATGGAGAAGCAGGGATGAGGAGCGCAGGTGTGGAGGATGGATGGATGGATGGATGGATGGATGGATGGATGGATGGAGGATGGATGGATGGATGGATGGATGGATGGATGGATGGATGGAGGATGGATGGAGGGCTGAGGGGTTCAGGGTGGCGCCGGAGGGGTGCAGGAGGGCTGTGGGGGGCACAGAGGGGAGCGGGGGGCTCGGGGCTGGCACACTCACACTCACACTCACACTCACACTCACACTCACACTCACACTCACACTCACACTCACACTGCCAAGTCATGGCCCCGCCATGCCGGGCAGCCCGGCCGGGTCCCCGCGGCGCCTGGCACGGCCCGGCACGGTCTGGCACGGCCCGACACGGCCTGGCACGGCGGGCCAGGCCCCGGGGGCAGCGCGGGCCCCGCGGGCACTGACGGCCGCTGCAGGGCGCCGGGCAGGAGTCTCTGCGCAAGATCATCACCACGCTCGCCGTGAAGAATGAGGAGATCCAGAACTTCATCTACTCCCTCAAGCAGATGCTCCAGAACGTGGAGGTAGCCCCGGCCGCCCCCCGCGCTCCCCGGGGCCCCGCGGGGCCGCCCCCGCTCAGGCCCCGCCGTTGTGCCCAGGCCAACTCGGCGCGGGCGCAGCAGGACCTGGAGGCCGAGTTCCAGTCGCTCTACGCGCTGCTGGACGAGCTCAAGGAAGACATGGTGATGAAGATCAAGCAGGAGCGAGCCAGCCGCACCTACGAGCTGCAGGTGAGACCCAGCACGGAGCCCACGCTGTCCCAAAGGCCCTCTGGCCTGGAGCCCCCCAGCCTGGAGCCCTCCAAGCTCGGAGCCCCCATGGCCTGGAGCCCCCCCTGGCCTGGAGCCCCCCTGGCCTGGAACCCCTCAGCCCCAGAGCCCCCCCTGACCCAGAGCCCCCCCTGGCCCGGAGCCCACCTCAGCCCAGAGCCTGCCCAGCCTGGATCCCCCTCCTGGCCTGGAGCCCCCCAGCCCGGAGCCCCCCAGGCCTGGAATCCCCCTGGCCCCAGAGCCCCCTGGCTCGGGACCCCCCCATCCCAGAGCCCCCCAGCCTGGAACCCACTCAGCCCAGAGCCCCCCCAGCTCTGCCCTCCCTCCCGGGCAGGCCCAGCTCGTGGCGTGCTCCAAGGCCCTGGAGAGCTCCGAGGAGCTGCTGGAGGCGGCCAACCAGGCCCTGGGCACGGCCAACCACCAAGACTTCTCCCAGGTGGGTGCCCGCGGTGCCAGGGGTGGCCCTGCCCTGCTGTCCCCACGCTGGGGGTGTCCTGACCCCCCCTTGCCACCCGCTCGATGCCACCCTGGGCTGGGCACCCCTTTTCTGTCTGGGCTGGCTGTGCCTGGGTGGGAGAGGGGACACCCGGGGTGACACCAGGGTGACACAGAGGGGCACCATGGCAGGGCCACGGGGCACAAAGGATGCTGTGCCAGAGGGGTGCTGTGCCAGAGGGGTGCAGGGGTGCTGTGCCAGGGGAACCACTGCGGGATGCAGGGGTGCTCTGGGATTCGGGGATGCTCAGGGATGCTGTGGGATCCTCTGGGGTGCAGGGATACTCTGGGATGCTGTGGGATGCTCTGGCATGCTGTGGGATGCTCAGGGATGCTGTGGGATGCTGTGGGATGCAGGGATGCTTTGGGATGCTGTGGGATGCAGGGATGCTGTCCCGCTGGGTGCCACAGCTGGTACAGGTCCCGCATGTGCCCCCTGTGCCCGGCTCTGCTGCCTCACTGCTGCTTTTTTCTCCTCCTCTTTCCCTCTGCGCTCACAAGGCGGCCAAACAGATCAAGGATAGGTACGGCCCCCCCCGAGCCCCCCCCCACTAACCCCTCATCCTCCTCCTCCTCCTCCTCCTCCTCCCAGCCAGGGCCACACAGGGCTGGTCCCGAGGGTGCTGGGGTGGCCCTGTTGGTGCTGGGGTGGCCGTGCCCACCCTCCCCAGGGCCCAGCAGGGCAGGGGGGTGCCCGGCCCCCCTGAGCCCTGTCCCTGTCCTGGCACAGTGTGACGATGGCCCCGGCCTTCCGGCTGTCGCTCAAGGCCAAGGTCAGTGACAACATGAGCCACCTGATGGTGGATTTCGCCCAGGAGCGGCGCCTGCTGCAGGCCCTGGCCTTCCTGCCAGGTACTGCCAGGGCAGGGGGGCACGGGGGGACGGGGCAGGGCACCGGGGAGGCTGGCACGGCGTGGGGCAGTGTGCCTGCCCAGAGGGGCAGGAAGGTGCCAGGGATGGGGGCAGGATGAGGGGTTTGGGTGCTGTGCCCAGGGGGGCAGTGGGGGTCTCTGGGTGCCGGGGGTGCCGTGCTGAGGTCTGTGACTTGCTGAGCTCGTGGGGTGCCCTGGGGGTGCCCGGGAGTGCTGGGGAACCCCTGAGCGGCAGGGAGGGGGGACACTGGCACGGCTGCTCCTGCGGGCAGTGCCCAGCGCCCCCGAGATCGACCTGGCCGAGTCGCTGGTGGCCGATAACTGTGTGACCCTGGCCTGGAGGATGCCCGACGAGGACAGCAAGATCGACCACTACGTGCTGGAGTACCGCAGGACCAACTTCGAGGGGCCCCCCCGTGCCAAGGAGGACCAGCCCTGGATGGTCATCGAGGGCATCAAGGGCACTGAGTACACCCTCACTGGTGAGGGCACGGGGTGCCGGGCGCCGGGGCTGCCCCAGGCTCTGCAGGGCACACGGGGGTGGCGGTGCCCTCCTGGTGACCCCGCTGTGCCCACAGGGCTGAAGTTTGACATGAAGTACATGAATTTTCGGGTGCGGGCGTGTAACAAGGCGGTGGCGGGCGAGTTCTCGGAGCCGGTCACTCTGGAGACCAGAGGTGGGTCCGGGGTGGTGCCCGTGTGCCCCCTGTGCCAGCCCTGCGGGGTGCCGGGGGCCCGGGCACCGCTGACAGGGCTGTCCCCAGCGTTCATGTTCCGGCTGGACGCCAGCACGTGCCACCAGAACCTGCGGGTGGAGGAGCTGAGCGTGGAGTGGGACGCCACGGGGGGGAAGCTGCAGGACGTCAAGGCTCGTGAGAAGGATGGCAAGGGCAGGACGGCCTCCCCTGCCAACTCCCCTGCCAGGTAACGCCACCCCCGGGCCCCCCTGCACGGCCCCTGGGCCTGGCAGTGCCAACCTGCCCCGTCCCTGTGTGCCAGGGTGGTGCAGTCGCCCAAGAGGATGTCCCTGGGCCGCGGGGGCCGCGATCGCTTCACCGCGGAGTCCTACACGGTGCTGGGTGAGAGGGGCACCCAGGGGTGTGGGGGTTTGGGCACCCAAGACAGGGGGCACTGGGGTACCAGGCCTGGGGGGTTTGGGCACCTGGCCTGGGGGTTTTGGGCACCTGAGGGTGCTGGGTGAGAGGGGCACCCGGGATGGGGTGTTTGGGCAGCCGGTGTGGGGCACTGGGGCACCCAGGGATATGGGGAGTTTGGGCACCCAGGCTGGAGGGTTTGGGCACCCAGGATGGGGGGCACTGGGGCACCTGGCCTGGGGGATTTGGGTACCTGGCCTGGGGGATTTGGGCACCTGGGCTGGGGGGTTTGGGCAGCCAGTGGTGCTGGGTGAGAGGGGCACTCGAGCTGGGGGATTTGGGCACCTGGGCTGGGGGGTTTGGGCAGCCAGTGGTGCTGGGTGAGAGGGGCACCCGGGATGGGGGATTTGGGCACCTGGGCTGGGGGGTTTGGGCACCCAGGGCTGTGACTGAGGAGGGGGCACCCAGCGGTGTGGGGGCCTGGGCACCCAGGGTAGGGCACTGGGACACCCAGGGGTGTGGTGATTTGGGCACCCAGGGCTGTGACCGAGGAGAGGGCACCCAAGAGTGCGGGTGAGGAGGGGGCACAGAGGGATCAGAGCACAGGAGGCACCCAGGGGAGCAGGGGGACACCCTTGGCAGGGTGGGCACAGGGCGGGGCAGCCACGGGCGGCCCGGGCAGCGCCGTGGCCATGCCCAGGGGACACCCCGGTCCCAAGGGACACCCTGATGGTGCCCAGGGGACACCCTGATCGATGGGGACGAGCACTACTGGGAGGTGCGCTACGACCGCGACAGCAAAGCCTTCGGCGTGGGCGTGGCCTACCGCAGCCTGGGCAAGTTCGACCAGCTGGGCAAGACCCCGGCGTCGTGGTGCCTGCACCTCAACAACTGGCTGCAGGTCAGCTTCAGCGCCAAGCACAACAACAAGGCCAAGGCGCTCGACGTGCCCGTGCCCGACTGCATCGGCGTCTACTGCAACTTCCACGAAGGTGGGGCTGGGCTGGGGCTGGGGTGGCACTTCCCTGGGCATTGGCACCTCCCTGGGCATTGGCACCTCCATGGGCATTGGCACCTCCCTGGGCATTGGCATCTCCATGGGCATTGGCATCTCCATGGGTGTTGTCACCACTGTGGGCACTGGCACCTCCCTGGGCATTGGCACCTCCATGGGCATTGGCACCTCCCTGGACATTGGCATCTCCATGGGCATTGGCATCTCCATGGGTGTTGTCACCACTGTGGGCACTGGCACTTCTCTTGGCATCTCCATGGGCACCTGGCATCTCTATGGGTATTGTCACCACTGTGAGCACTGGCACCTCCCTGGGCATTGGCACCTCCCTGGGCATTGGCATCTCCCTGGGCATTGGCACCTCCCTGGGCATTAGCATCTCCATGGGTACTGGTGTGGACATTGTCACCACCATGGGCATTGTCACCTCCATGGGCACCAGCATGTCCATACTCCAGCATGGACACGAATGTCCACCGTGGGCATCGCCACCACCATTGTCACCACGTGGCCATTGTCACCTCCATCGTCACCACGTGGCCATTGTCACCACCCGGGCACTGTGCCAGGGCCGTGCCCACCCCGTGCCCACCCGTCCCCCATCCCCACAGGTTTCCTGTCCTTCTACAACGCCCGCACCAAGCAGCTGCTCCACACCTTCAAGGCCAAGTTCACACAGCCCGTGCTGCCGGCCTTCATGGTAAGGGGGGGCAGGCCCGGGGGTCCCGGGGGGCTGCCAGGCTGCCCGCAGCCCCCTGAGCCCGCGCTGTGCCCCCAGGTGTGGTGTGGCAGCTTCCAGGTGACCTCAGGCCTGCAGGTGCCCAGCGCCGTGCGGTGCCTGCAGAAGCGCAACAGCACCGCCAGCAGCTCCAGCCTGCCCTGAGCGGGCACAGCACTGAATGTACCCCCCTGCCACCCCCAGCGCTGCCCAGGGGCTCTGCCGGCCCCAGCACTGCCCGCCGGGCGCTGCCAGCCCCGGGGCTGCCCCACTCCGTGCCCCCCGTGTCACGGGGCTCGTCGCCCCCCCAGCACCGAGAGCTGCTTCTGGCCTGGAGAATAAATTGGGATGTAGGTGTGAGCTGGCCGTGGATGGGGCACGGGGGGGATTTGGGGTCCCTGGGACACCCCCAGGGTGCCAGGAGCAGGACGGGGCTGGGTGGGCACAGGGTTCTTTATTTACAAACATGAGGGGGGTTCCCAAACCGGTGTCACCGCAGGCCCGGGGACACTGGGGACACTGGGGACACTGGGGACAGCTTTCCCGGAGGGTGAGGGGGGTCCCACTGCCCCTGCTGGTACCAAGGGGGTGTCCCCAGAGTGTCCCCATCACTGAGCCCGGCGCTGCTGCAGCTTCCTGTGCAGCTCCCTGAGCACCTCCTGGGTCCTGCCTGTGCCATGGAAGGGGGGGCCGTGAGCACCTGGCAGAGAATCCAGAATCGCCCTCCCCCGTCCCCAGGAACCCCCCAGGAACCCCCCCCACTCCTCCCCATTGCCCCCCGAGGCGGTGACAGGAGCCGGTGTCCCCTTGCTGCCACCCCCGTGCCCCACCATCGTGTCCCCTCATTGTGTTGGGGGGTGACAGCGGGGTCGGGGGCTCTCGGTGTGGGGGTGCCCCCTCCCCTCCCCTCCCCGCAGTCCCGGGCGGCCTCACCGGGGTCGTTCATGTAGAGCTGCTGCTCGGGCACCAGCCCCAGACCTGGGGGGCTCCTGCCCCTCCTCGGGGCCGCCCTGGGCACGGCTGCAGCCGGGGCAGGGTCCCCCTCTATGGGCACGAACTCTGGGGCAGAGCAGGGAGAATCATGGACCCTCCGACACCTCCAGACCCCCCTGAGCCCCCCCTGAGCCCCCCCCAGGCTGAGACACCCCAGCAGCTCTGCCCCCCAACTCTCCAGAGCACCCCAGACACCCCCCAGCCTCCCACGGCTGCTCCCGACACCCCAATAGTGTCCCCAACACCCCAATAATGTCCCCCGACACCACAATAGCATCCCCTGACACCCCAGCAGTGCCCCCCGACACCCCAATAGCGTCCCCCGACCACCCAATAATGTCCCCCGACACCCCAATAGTGTCCCGAACACCCCAATGGCATCCCCCGACACCCCAATAGTGTCCCTCGATACCAAATAATGCCCCCCAGCACCCCAGCAGTGTTCCCCGACACCCCAATAGCGTCCCCCGACCCCCCAGCAGTGTCCCCGATCCCCCAGCAGTGTCCCCGGCCCCCCAGCACTGTCCCGGCCCCCCGTGTCCCCCAGGCCGTGCCCACCCAGCTGGGAGCTGTACTCGGGCTCCAGGGGCCGCAGGCTGCCCTCGCTCCTCCGCACGAAGAACTGCACCACGTCTGCCAGCGACGAGCAGCGGTGCTGGGGACACGCAGGGCTCACTCGGGGACCCCCCTTGTGCCCCCCATCCCCTGCCCTCCGCCCCGGGCCCCGCGTGGGGGTCCCACAGCCTTGGCTGCGGCTCTTCGGGGGTCCCGAAGGGCCCAGGGATCCCAAACACGAGGGGCTCCCTGTCCCTTCTTTTGGGGGTCCCGGGTCCTTGAGCCCCAGCCCTCGGGGGACCCCAGCCCCTTGGTGCCACCCTGGGGGTGCCCAGCCCTGGGCTGGCACAGCCCACACGGTGCCAGTCCCTCGGGTGACCCCAAGGGTCCCACCCCGGGGGTTCAGGAGGTGCCCGGGGTTGGGGTCCCTGTCCCCAGGACCAGGGGGGTGTTCGGGGGCTCAGGGGGTGCCCGGGGTTGGGGTCCCTGTCCCCAGGACCAGGGGGGTGTTCGGGGGCTCAGGGGGTGCCCGGGGTTGGGGTCCCTGTCCCCAGGCCAGCCCCGCCCTGTCCCGTGTCACTCACCGGGGTCTCCAGGTCGATGAGGTAGCCCCGGGGCTCTCTCTTCACCCTGTAGTGCTTCAGCACCGCTCTCCTGCGGGTCGGGGGGGCTCAGGGGCTGGGCACCCCCTTTGTGGGGCGCTCACAGCCCGCGGGACGCCCCTCACACAGGGACCCTCCCCTGGGGCCACCCACCGAACCAGGACTCCCCAAGGGTTCCCCGTTCACCCTGGGACCCCGCACCCCATGGGGACCCTCACTCTGAGCCACCCCCGTCCCCCTGGGGACCCCCTCCCCGGTGTCCCCGGTGTCCCCGGCACGGACCCGCTCCGCTCCTGCCGCGTGGTGACCGAGACGCCCTGGCCGTGTCCCCCGGGCCGCAGCAGGAGATTCCCCCCGGGCGCGCTCAGCTCCAGCAGCAGCTCAGCCTCGGCTCGAGTCACCTGGAAAAAACAGCTGGGGACCCTGGGGACCCCCCAATGTCACCACAGCCATACCCTGCATTGGGGACCCCCCCTGTCACCCTCAGCCCTGTCCTGGGGACCCCCCCACTGTCACCCCCAGCCCTGCCCAGCCACACTGGGCCACCCAAGCTGGGCCGTGCTGGTCCCCAGGGAGGATGGGGACCCCCCCCAGCCCCCGACACCCCCAACTCACGGCTCAGAGGGGCTGAGGGACACGAGGCTGGTCGGGGACACGGAGGTGACTGGGGACACGGGGGTGGTCGGTGACACGGGGGTGGCCGGACACACGGAGGTGCCCCTGCGCTGCCGCTCCTCCCGCAGAGCCTCCAGCAGCTGGGAGATGTGTCCGGGCAGCAGCGCCAGGTCCGGGGGCATCTTCATCTGCGGGGGGACACGGGCAGGTGGCACTGAGGGGTCCCTGTCACCCCCGGAGCCCCGGGCAGCGCCGCACCCACCTTGGCCATGGTCAGGATGAATCCCCGCCACATCTCCTGCATCTCCCAGCTCTTCATCTGCCAGGGGACACAGGGACGTGAGGGTGGCCTGTGCCCTGTCCCTTGTGCCCCACACAGGTCTCCACAGCCCCGTAAACCTGGCCCCAAATCCCAAAACCCGCCATCCCTTGTACCCCCAAGTCCTTCCGCTGTGCTCTCCAGTCTCCCCAGTCCCAAAATCCCGTGTCCCTAAATCCTTCCCTTACCCCCCTGCAGCCCCTGTCCCAAAACCCAGTCCCCTCATCCCCCCAGTCCTGAAATCCTGTCCGCTCTGTACCCCCAGATCCCCCCTCCAGGTACCCCCATTGCCCCCCTGGCTGCCCCTCACCTTCATTGTCACCTCTTGTCGCCTCAGCCTGAGGATGAGCAGCCCGTCCTTGGCCTGCACGGTCACCAGCTCGCCCAGGTCCAGCAGCTCCAGGGGCTGGGGGCACCCAAGGGTGGGACCCCCGGCCCAGGGACACCCCCACCCTCAGCAGGGTCCCCCCAGTGTCCCCTGAAGGTCGCATCCTCGGGGGGCCCTGCGCAGGGGGGTTTATGGGGACGGGTCCCCAATCCTGGGGGGGTTTACCAGTCCCAGCTTGGGGAGGGGGCACAGGGGTCCCACCCTGGGGGGATCCTGCCCCAGGGGCATCTCCAGGGCACGGGCAGGAGGATGGAGGGGTCCCAGTCTTGGGGGTCCCAGCCCCAGCAGATCCCAGAGGTCCCGGTTTGGGGGAGCCCCCCCAGTCCCACCCGAGGGTTCTTGTCCTGGGGGTCCCACCCTGAGGGGACCCAAGCCGGGGGTGTCCCCAGCCTCGGGGGGTCCCGCGGGGGTCCCGGCCGGAGGAGCCCCGGTACCTCCTGGTCCTGGGGCCCGCTGTAGAAGGCGAGTTGGAGCCCCCGCAGCCCGGCCCAGAGCCTCCGGTAGCCCTGCGGGGAGGGACGGGCTCAGCTCCGCACCGGGAGCCGGGAACCGGGAACAGGGAAATTGTACCGGGAACAGAGAATCGGCACCGGGAACAGGGAAACGGCACCGGGAACAGGGAAACGGCACCGGGAACAGAGGAACGGCACTGGCAACAGGGAATCGACACCGGGAACCGGCACCGGCAACAGGGAAACGGCACCGGGAACAGGGAACCGGCACCGGCAACAGGGAAAAGGCACCGGCAACAGGGAAACGGCACCGGGAGCCGGCACTGGCATCGGCACCGGGGTCGGCAGGGAGCACAGTCGGTGGTCCCGGGGGGACAGTGCTCAGGAGTGCCGGGTGCGGTCCCGGGGTCCCCGGGTACCCCCGAGGGTCGCTCTTGGCGCTCGGTCCCGGGGGTACCGGGGTCGGTCCCGGCGGTGTCGCCCACCTGATCACCTGGCCCCCGCTTCTCCACGAATCCCTCGTAGTAGTGCCGGGCGCGGGGCCGGGTCCCCCGGGGCAGCGGCACCGGCCGCTCCATCCCCGCCGCCGCGCAGGAGTCGCCGCCCGCAGTTCCCGGTACCGGCCCCGCCCGGCGCGGGGCGAAGGGCGGCGGGCGGGAGTCCCGGCGGGGCCGGGGCATCCCCGGTGCGGGGCCGAGCCCCCGAGTCCCTCCCCTCGCACGCAGCAGGTGCGCCCCGACAGGCTCCCGTTCCCGCTCCCGGTGCCGGTGTCCCGGTGCCCCTCCCGGGGGTCCCGGCCGGGCTGGGGGTCCGTGACCGGCGCGGGGCTGAACCCCCCCCCCCGTGCCCCGCCCGGAGCGGCAGGTGCGGGGCCGAGCCCGGCCGGTTCCTGCCCGTCCCCCCGCCCGGTGCCGATGTCCCCCCGTTCCCGTTCCCGGGGCCGGGGCGGCGGGCGGGGGTCCCGCCGGTGGGGGGGGGGGTTGTCCGTGTGTCAGTGCGGGGCTGAGTCCCCGTGTCCCCCCCGCCGGTGCTGCAGGTGCGGGGCTGTCCCGTCCCCCCCGTTCCCCCCCCCCGGTGCCGGTGTCCCCTCGCCCCCCCGGGCGGGGCGGGGCGCCCGGGGCCGCCCCATCACGTGTCGCCGCCGCCGCGCGCACCGGGGGGAGGCGGGAGCGGCGGGAGCGGCGGGAGCGGAGCATGGCAGGTACCGGGGGGCGGGGGCGCACCGGGCACCGGCTCCGGGAACCGGGAACCGGGAACGGGGAACGGGGAACGGGGAACGGGGAATCGCACACGCACCGGGCACGCACCGGGCACCGGACACGTACCGAGCACGCGCACAACGGGCGCGCAGCGGGCAGCCCGTACCGGGCACGCACCGAGAACCGGACACGCGCGCACGGACACGCGCCCCGGCCGGGGACGCGCACCGGTCACTGCCCCCCACCCCCGTACACCCGGGGCACGCGCGTGCACCTGCCCGAGCGCGCTCCCGCGGGACCTCGGTGGGGACATCCCGGCCCCGCGTCCCTCAGCCCGTCCCCGTCCCCGCCAGCCGTGTCCCCGTGCCCGCAGTCCTTCACTGCCACCCTCCTGTGCCCTCACCCCCCTGTCCCCATGTCAGTGTCTCCCCTCCCACCCCCGAGTCCTCCTGTCCCCGTGTCCTGCCCCTCCATGTCCGTGTGTCCCCTCCGTGCTTGTGTCCCTGTGCGTCCCTGTCCCCGTGTCCCCATCCGCAGGCAGAAACCAAGGGGGGACCCAAGGGAGCTCTGGGGGGACACCCGGGGCGCTGTCACACGGTGTCCCCCCCGCAGCGCTCGCGGCCGCCTCCCCCGGCGGGGACGAGGGTCTGGAGGAGGATGAGGATGAGCTGGAGCCGGGGCTGGACGAGGCCGAGGCCGAGCCGGAGGTGGCCAAGGCGGCGGGGGCGGCCCGGGGGGCGGTGCTGACCCGCAGGGGCATCACCCTGAGGGTCCTGCTCCGAGACGGGCTCCTGGAGCCGGGCAGGGGCGTCCTGTCCATCTACTACCTGGTGAGCCTGGGGACAGGGACAGGGGACATGGATGGGGACGGGGAGAGGGATGGGGACAGGGAGAGAGGATGGGGACGAGAAATAGTGATGGGGACAGGGAGAGGGATGGGGACAGGGAGAGGGATGGGGACTGGAAATAAGAAGAGGGACGAGAAACAGAGGTGGGACAGGAGACAGAGATGGGGCAGGAGACAGAGATGAGGCAGGAGACAGAGATGAGGCAGGAGACATGGGACAGGGAAAAGGAAGGGAAACAGGACACAGGATGAGCACAGGGGATGTGGGATGAGGACAAGGGACAGTGATGAAGCTGAGGGAGAAGTAGTGGGGACAAGGGGATGTGACTCCCGCCATTGTCCCCAGGGCAAGAAGTTCGTGGGGGACCTGGGCTCGGACGGGACGATCACCTGGCAGGAGACGGGGCAGGTGTTCAACTCGCCCAGCGCCTGGGCCACGCACTGCAAGCGCCTGGTGAACCCCGCCAAGAAGTCGGGCTGCGGCTGGGCCTCGGTGCGCTACAAGGGCCAGAAGCTGGACCAGTACAAGGCGGCCTGGCTGCGCAAGCACCAGCCCAACGTGCCGCCCCCCGACGAGGTGGGACCGGGCTCGCCTCCCGCCGGCACCCCCAGCGTGCGGGGCGAGCTGGGTGCCAGCCCCGTGTGCCCGCAGAGCTTGGCCAGCGAGGGCGAGGAGGAGGAGCTGCCCGAGGATGAGGAGGAGGAGGCGGCCAGGGAGGGTCGGCTGGCGGTGCCGGAGCCGGCGGCTCCCAAAAAGCCGGAGGAGAGGAGCAAGAAGCAGCAGGGGAAGGGCCTGGCGGAGCCGGCGGGCACGGGTGAGCTGCCGAGGGGGTGCCGGGGGGCCCGGGCGGCCCGGCCGCGGTGACGGGACCGTGTCCTTGGCAGATGGAGGCAGCGCCGGGAAAAGGCTGGAGGTGAAGCCCCGGGTGCCCGTCCGCTACTGCACCCTGGGCACCCGCGACTCGGCCAGGTAGGGGACACCGAGGGGGACCCCGGGGCAGGGCCGGGGACAGCGGGGACAGCGCGGACAGAGGGGCCGTGGCTCTTCCAGGAACCCCCAGACCCTGGTGGAGGTGACCTCCTTTGCCGCCATCAACAAATTCCAGCCCTTCAACGTGGCCATCTCCAGCAACGTCCTCCTGCTCCTGGTGCGTCCCCTCCCCAGGCCGGGACATCGCTGATGGCGCCGGGGACACCTGCAGCCAGCGGGGTGTCCCTTGTGCCGTCATTTTCGTGCTAAAGCGCTGATTTTAACCTTTCCTTTAGGATTTCCACAGCCACCTGACGCGGAGCGAAGTGGTGGGGTACCTGGGGGGGCGCTGGGACACCAACACCCAGCGTAGGTGGGGTCCGGGGGGTGGGGGCGGCCCTGCCGTGGCCCGGGGGTGTCACCAGCCCCGTGTCCCCGCAGTGCTGACCGTGCTTCGAGCCTTCCCCTGCCGGACCCGCCTGGGTGACGCCGAAGCCGCGGGCGCAGTGGAGGAGGAGGTGAGGGGCAGATCCAGCCTGGGGGGCTCTGGGGGCTCTGGAGGCTCCGCACCCACGGCTTGTGCCCCCCCAGATCTGCCAGAGCCTGTTCCTGCGGGGGCTGTCGCTGGTGGGGTGGTACCACAGCCACCCCTTCGGGCCGGCGCTGCCGTCCCTGCACGACATCGATGCGCAGATGGATTATCAGCTCAAACTGCAGGGCAGCGGCAACGGCTTCCAGCCCTGCCTGGGGCTCATCTGCGGTACGTGAGCCCCCCGGGGCTGCCCGGGGCTGGGGCTGCTGCCACCCCCCTGTGCCAGCCCCCTCTGTGCCCACAGGGCCCTTCTACCACGGCAACCCCGGCGTGGAGTCCAAAATCGCGCCCTTCTGGGTGATGCCGCCGCCAGAGGTAAAGTGGGGGAGAATTTGGGGTGGGGTCCCCCCATCTGGCATCCTCAGGGTGGTGTCAGGTGCCAGAGCTGTGGGGTGACCCCTGCCTGGCTCCCCCATCCCACAGCAACGGCCCAACGACTACGGGATCCCCATGGACGTGGAGGTCACCTACATCCAGGACGGATTCCTCACCAACGACGTCGTGCAGGAGATGGTGAGAGAGCAGTGAGGACCCCCAAACCCCCCCGAGCCCACTGGGGGCAGGCTGGGGCCCCACCACCTGTCCCCATCCTGCCCTTAGCCCTGGTGATGGTGGCAGTCCCTTCTCCAGCCCCCACTGGGGCCTCGGTGCTGCAGGTTTGGGGTCCCCCTGCCTGGCTTTGGGGCACCCCCAGGCCTGCAGCCCCTCTGTCCCCCCTCCAGACGCTGCTGGTGGAGTTCTACAAGGGAGCCCCCGACCTGGTGAAGTTCCAGGAGCTGTGGAGTCAGGAGCAGACCTACCTGGACAAGCTGAAGGTGGGAAGGGCTGGCGGGGCAGGGGGCTTTGCTGGGGCACCCATTCATTCCCTGTGCTGGAATCAAGCGGGGTTCCCCCCTCTCAGGGCTCCCTGGCCTCCCGCACCCCCAAAGACCAGAGCTTCAGCCACGTCCTGGAGCAGATCTTCAGCCTGCTGAAGCTCAGCGGGTGAGGGCCCGCGGCCCCTCGGTGGGACCAGGCGCCTCCCGCAGCCCGGGCGGGGCTCGCAGCCCCGGGGCTCTCCCGGGCCCGGCCGGGGCAGCTCCCGGAGCGCCCCGGAGCCCGCCCTGCCCCGGGGGCGGCCGTGCCGGCGCGGGCTCTGTGGCTCGGTGGTTTGTGGAAGTGGTAGTTTGATTAAAGAGCAGTTCCTGACAGGTGGCTCTGCCATGGCCTGGAATAGGGGATGTGCGAGGGAATTCCTCCCTGGGAGGGTGGGCACAGCTGTGGCTGCCCCTGGGTCCCTGGCAGTGCCCAAGGCCAGGCTGGATGGGCACTGGAGCAGCCTGGCACAGTGGGAGGTGTCCCTGCCCACGACCTTCCAGGTCCCATCCAATCTGAGCCATTCCCTGACTCCACAAGGCAGCCCTTAGAAAGAAGAAAACATTTAATACTTTCATTCAGAGATACAAGTCAAGAATTGTGGGTCATCATTTTCCCCCTAAAAACCAGGAGAAATCATTAAAAAAAAAAAAAAAAACCAAAACAAAACAAAAACAAAACCAAAACCCAAAAATAGACCTAGCGAGGTGTCCCAGCTGACAGAACGCATTTCAATCCACCTGAGCGGGAGCCAGTGTCCCCCAGCGGGGAGGGGACAGCGGGAAGGGCCCCCAGGACTCCGGTCCCATGGGCTCCCTGCCCTGCTGGGAGCAGGGGGGGCTGCCCTGTGCCCCCCCCGGGGCCGGGGTCACTGCTGGGGGGGGGTCAGACACACGTGGACATGCATGGACCAAATCCTTACAGAGAACGGGGCAGGAGCAGCAGGGACAGGGACAAGGGTGCTGCAGGGACAGGGGTGCTGCAGCACAGCCCTGCACAGCTGGGGCTCACAGAGCTGCAGGGACAGGGGTGCTGCAGGGACAGGGGTGCTGCAGCACAGCCCTGCACAGCTGGGGCTCACAGAGCTGCAGGGACAGGGGTGCTGCAGGGACAGGGGTGCTGCAGCACAGCCCTGCACAGCTGGGGCTCACAGAGCTGCAGGGACAGGGGTGCTGCAGGGACAGGGGTGCTGCAGCACAGCCCTGCACAGCTGGGGCTCACAGCAGGGCCCATCCCAGCCCCACGAGGGACAGAACCCACTTTTGCAGCAAGAGAAACCACGGAGCCCAGCACACGCTGCCCTGCAGCCCCATGCCAACCCCATGCCCACCCCATGCCCACGCCCTGGGCAGGGAAAGCACAGCAGAGGGAGAAGGGCTGGCAGAGGTGCCACTGAGATGAACCATCCCTTCTCCCAGCAATGCAGGGGCAGAGCAGTTCCAGGGAGGGTGGCTGGGGGTGCAGGGAAGGCACCTGAGGGCCAGGTGAGCTCCAGCCACAGGAGGGATTCCCAGGAAGGGCAGAGGAGCCACAAGCTCTGTCCCATCACACAGATACCCTGGGCTGTGGCCCAGTTCCTCCCCTTCCAGGTGATCCTCCAGGTGGGACTGGCTTGGGAGAGTTTGGAGCAGGAAAAGTCTGAGGTCCATGAAAAAAACATGGGCAGAAGGAGCAGCCCCCCATCATGGGGTTGAGCTCAGTGGGGAGGGGGCCAGGCAGGCAGGGGACATCCCTGCTGTCCCTGCAGGGTGGGCAGGGATGGCTCTGAGCCCCAGGGATGGCTCCAAACCCCAGGCAAGGCTCAGCTCCTGCCCTGCAGGGCTGTGTTAGTGTTCTCTGGCTGTTTTAGTGTTGCTGTTCCCCAGCTCCCCTCCCCTGATCCTTCTGGGATTTGTGGGGACAGGGGCGGTGTTGGCTGGGGCGGGAGGGTGGGACTGGGGCTGCCCTGCCCTGGGGCCATCCCTGTGCCAGGACACATCCTGGCTGTGCCACTGAGGTCACCTCTGTGCCCAGGACACATCCTGGCTGTGCCACTGAGGTCACCTCTGTGCCAGGACACATCTTGGCTATGCCACTTGTGCCCAGGACACATCCTGGCTGTGCCACTGGGGTCACCTCTGTGCCCAGGACACATCCTGGCTGTGCCACTGGGGTCACCTCTGTGCCCAGGACACATCCTGGCTGTGCCACTTGTGCCCAGGACACATCCTGGCTGTGCCCCCTGTGCCCAGGACACATCCTGGCTGTGCCACTTGTGCCCAGGACACATCCTGGCTGTGCCACTTGTGCCCAGGACACATCCTGGCTGTGCCCCCTGTGCCCAGGACACATCCTGGCTATGCCACTTGTGCCCAGGACACATCCTGGCTGTGCCCCCTGTGCCCAGGACACATCCTGGCTGTGCCCCCTGTGCCCAGAACACATCCTGGCTGTGCCCCCTGTGCCCAGGACACATCCTGGCTCTCCCACCTGCCTTACCCACGCGCTGGACCCACAGGAAAGATGGGAAGTGGACAGGGACAGGGACAGGGACGTGCCAGCAGCACGGCCGGGGCTGGGGGCGCACAAAGTACCGAAGTTCAAGCACCAGAAGGACAAAAAACAAAAAAAAAAAAAAAAAAAAAGAAAAAAAAAAGACAAAAAAAAAGAAAATAACCAAATTCACGGGGGGAAGGGGCCGTGGGACCCTTCTGGTTTGTTCCCTGGTGGCGCCTGGCCCCGAGGGGAGGCGGGAAGCGGGGCTGGAGCTGGAATGGAGCTCGGGACACTCGGGGCGGAGCGGCGCCGTCTCACTGAGGTAGCGGGACCAGCACTTCCACGTAGTTGAGCGGGAAGAAGCCGGACTGGCCGTGGATCATCCCCTCGTACCAGTTCTCGTCGATCTGGTTCGTCAGGGTGATGATGTCGCCCTCCTTGAAGCCCAGCTCGCCGTCGTTCTCGGGCTCGAAGTCGTAGAGGGCTTTGCAGCAGGGCTGGTCCAGGGGGGCTGTGGGGACAGTGGGGACACGTCAGCAGGACCCTACAGTGCCCTGGCACACCGGGCACTCCTGCCACGGGCTCTGCACCCTGCCAGGACCGGCAGGGATGGCTCCAGTGCCCTTCACTGCTCCTGCAGGTCCCGCACTGCCTCCAGAGCCAAGAGCTGCTCCTGAATCCCAACCTCACAGGGATCACAGACAAGCTGAGAGCTGAGAGCCTGCCCTGGAGCTCGGTGGTGACATTGGACATGAAGTGGGACTCTGATGGGATCACCCCACACCTGAGGGGGACAGCACAGCAGCTGCTTCCCTGGCCACAGGGCTCCAAATCCACGAGCAGCCCCTCAAAAGTCAGGAGAAGCCCAAAATCTCATCCCCCAGCTCAGCTCCAGGAGTTAAGCATCACCTTTAGGCTGCAAAGGGATTTTCTGTGGGATTTCCTGCTGCTCACTCTGTGTGCTGGCATTTTGGGGCTCAGCTTTGGAGCTGGGAGAATCCCAGTGGGAAGGGACGGAGCTAAGAGAGACCTGCAGGACCCCCCAGCCCTCCCCACTGTGCTGGGGCTGTCCCAGCCAGGGCAAGGGAATGGCAGCAAGGGCACATCCCTGGCAGTGTCCCAGGCCAGGCTGGACAGGGCTCGGGGCAGCCTGGGACAGTGCAAGGTGTCCCTGCCCATGGAATGAGATGGTCTTGAAGGTCCCTCCCAACCCAAACCATTCCATGATTCCAGGACCCACAGCAGGGAGGGCCCAGCATGGGAAGAGCACTCAGAAATCACCACAAGCAGCAGCCAGACATTGATGGCCTTGAGAGAACTCCCCAAACCACCAGGCTGGCCCCACCACCACGGCCCTGCTCCAGGCTCCTTCCCAGCACAGCAGCTCCAAGCCCCAGCATCCCAGGGTGCTGCAGGAGGAACCACAGACCCCACATCACCCCACAAACTCTGTGAGCTGAGGCTCTGCCTCCTCCCTCCAGCCTTCCACAGGGACATAGGGAGCAGGATGGGAGAGATCCAGGCTGGGTGCTTGTGAGAACAGGGAAATCCTTGAGGTGTCTGATGTCTCTGGGAAAGCACCTGATCCCAGGGGAGCAGGACATGCCTGGTGTTGATCCCAGGGGAGCAGGACATGTCTGGGTGCTGATCCCTGGGAAGCAGGACATGCCTGGGAGCTGATTCCAGGGGAGCAGGACATGCCTGGTGTTGATTCCAGGGGAGCAGGACATGCCTGGGAGCTGATTCCAGGGGAGCAGGACACGCCTGGGAGCTGATTCCAGGGGAGCAGGACATGCCTGGTGTTGATTCCAGGGGAGCAGGACACGCCTGGGAGCTGATCCCAGGGGACCAGGACATGCCTGGTGTTGATCCCAGGGGACCAGGACATGTCTGGGAGCTGATTCCAGGCAAGCAGGACATGTCTGAGTGCTGGGAGCTGCTGCAGCTCCTCCGGGCGAGCCAGGTCCCATTTTTGGAGGTGCAAAACCCCCAAAAAATCCCCCTGGGGCATGGCTGGGTTAATTCAGGGCTCAGCTCAGGCTCAGCACAGAGGGATGAGCAGCTCCAAGGAGCAGCAGCAGCAGGGAGGAGCAGCCAGGGGGGGACACACAGGGAGCAGTGCAGAGGGAGGAAACTCACGGATACTCCTGACGGAGGCCCGGGACGGCTTGTCCGACCGGAAAGAGGTGGAAGCTGCTTCCAAACAAAAGAGAGACATGCTTAAACCACGGGAGACAGGGACAGGCAGGGCCCACAGGGGTCTGTCAGCAGCAACAGCAGGGCCCCCATGCTGTTAGGAACCCACCAGGATCAGGGAGGGAGGGAGGGATGCAGCGGGAGGGAAGACAAGGAGGGAGGGAGGAAGGGAGGCTTCGCTTTCCTGTCTGGCACTGACAGCGAGAGGCCCAGGCTGGAGACCCCTCTGGCACATCCCCAAAGCCAACAGAGCAAAGGCTCCTGGGTCCCAGGAGAAAAGAGCCCGATCTGGAGGCATTCCTGACGTTTTCCAGAGCCACAGCCTCGTGCAGGAGCCTCCAGCACAGCAGGAACATCCTGTGCAGGCAGAGCAGCCGCCCTCCTTCCCCGGGAGGCTGATCCAGAGGCACCAGGGAACACCTGGGACAAGGTTACCTGAGGCTTTGGGGGTGGGGGCGCAGGAGAAGCCCCCGTTGGACTGGTCAGGCTCCCTGAAGTCGTAGGTCTCCCTGGGCTTGGGTTTGTATTCCCTCTTGGGACGGGAGGAGGCCTCCCTCATCCTGGGACAGGGAAAGGAAAAGAGGCTCAGTGCAATGAGGAGTGGAACAACATGGTGTTTATCCTCCTGGGGGCTGCACAGGGCAGGAAGGGGTTTGGAGACTGGGATTTGCACAAGCCCCTGTGCTGGAGCCTTTGGAAGGTGGGATTTCCTCAGGGTTTGGGATCTGCCCTTCGACAGGGCCCACACATGCCGGGTTTTGCTGGGGAATGCTCAGGAATTCGGGCCAGCAGAGGACACTCGTGCTGTAGTTTGGAAGCTCAGACTTGGCAGGGTCCTCCCAGCTCCTCCCAACTCAGGGCAGGCACGGGATCCACTCTGCAGCTTCTCCCAGGAGGGAAGAGCAGCACTGCCAGAGGCTGAGGAAGGAGAGGTGGGACGAGCCTTCTTCAGCCAGGATCTGGGCTGGATCAAACACCCAACTAAATCCAAATCCCACCTGGAACAGCCAAAGGAATTGGCTTTATCAAGGCCAGCTTGGACAGGGCTCAGAGCAACCTGGGCTAGTGAAGGTGTCCCTGCTCTGTGAGCCCCAAGGTCCCTTCCCACCCCACCCTTGTGGGATTCTGTGATTCCAGGGGGGCTCAGGGGATTCCACAGGGACTCACCTGCGCTTGAGCTTCTCGGCCAGCTCGTCCAGGATCTGCACGGCCTGCCTGTGGTAATCCAGCTGGGCATCCACCAGGGCTGACAGCTGGCTCACCTGCTCGATCTGGGCAACAGCAGGCTGGCATCAGCACCTGCCCACAGCTGCACACCCCTGCACAGCCCTGGGGCAGCCGTGGGCAGCCCAGGAGGAGCTCTGGGATTGCCAGGACAGAGCCCATTCCTGCCACTCTGGCTTGGCCAGCTGGGAAATCCCTCCCAAACCCTTCCCAGATGGGTTACCTCCCTAAATGATGCCCCAGCACCCCAAGAGGAGCCTGTTTGGTGCCAGGCAGAGCTGGGTCAGGGGTTGAGCAAAGCTCTGTGCTGTCAGCTCTGGGCTTTCCCAGAGCAGAACCACACTCGGGAGAAGTGGAAACTGGTGTGCAACCAGTGCCTCCCTCAGGAGATGCCACCCCAGGGACACAGAAGGCCCCAGCTGTGCCCTCCCACACTCACATCTGTCTCCAGGAGGTTGTGCATGCTGGTCTCTGCCACTTCCTTGGACTCCTCAAACTTCTCCATGGCCTGGCGCAGCTCCTCGTCGGGGATCTTGCCCTGCCGCTTCTTCTTGTAGTCGAAGTCCAGGCGCCTCCCCTCCAGCTTCTTGAGGTGGTGCTGGGGAGGGTGGAGAGAGCAGGGAAGAGGGAGAAGCCAGAGGCTTGGGAGGGCAGCTCCAGTTACAGGCTGAGTTCACCGGTGTCAGAAACCTGATCTCCTGGGGCTCCCACCTTTGCTCCAGGTGGGACAGAGGCCCTGGGGTGTGATGGGGGAATGATTCCAGACCCTTTCCATTGAGGAACAATTCCAGACCCTTTCCATTCCAGGTCTGCTCCCCACAGAAGCTTTTTGGGAGGGTGAAGAGCTCTGCTGCTCCTTTCAGCTCCCCAGGAGCTGCAGGGATCTCTGGACAGCAGGAATGGGGGGTCTGGGCACTGCTCTCCTGGATCTTAGGGCAGGGATGTTTAAAGCAGCCCCATGGAAGTGGGCACAGACAGGCACTGAGGTAACTTGGTGGTTATTTCAGCCAGGACAGCAGTGACAGTGAAGACTCCCTCAGGAATTGGAGGTTGGGATGGATCCTGTTACAGGGCCTGCACTTGTCTGTGTGCAGCACTGGGAGCTGCTGAGCTCCCTGTTCTCCCAGGGAGACCCCAGAGGGCTCCTTGGCATGCTGAGTAGATTCCTGAGAGGAGCTTGCTCAGAGCTTGGAGCCCAAATTGATCCCATCGGGAAGCTCCCAGCACTAGGAGCCCAATTCAGCAAGCCCAGAAGGAGTGCTGGGATGTATTCCCATGGCACCATCAAACATGGCAAATGGAGAACCATTGCAAGCTGCATGCAGCATTTTGGGCTGCTCAGGAGGAGCAGGGAGGAAATACCAGAGAGTCTGGGAGGGATAAAACACACACAGAGTGCAGGCAATTCCTGGCAGCCCCTGCTCCCAGCACTGCAGAGCAGCAGCTCCGTGCCCCAGCAGCCAAAGAGAGAGCAGGGAGATGAGAGCAGAGCAGAGCACAGGGGGGTTACCTGGATCTCCTTCAGGTCCTTGTCACACAGGTTCTGCAGGGGATCAATGAAGTTCTGTTTGACCTCGATGTCCAGCGAGTCCTTCACCTCCGCCAGGCGCTTCATGGATTCGCCAGCATCGAGGAGCGCGTCCCCTGCAGGGACAGGGACAGGGACAGGGGATCAAACACAGCCGAGCCCAGGGACCTGCCTCACATCCCCTCCTTCTCCCTTCTCGTGTGTCCCACAATCCTGGCGTGGTTTGGCTTGGAAGGACCCTAAAGCCCATCCAGTGCCACCTTCAGCCGTCCCAGGTTACTCCAAGCTGGCCTGGGGCAGCCCCAGAGCTCAGTGTCACTCACTGAAACCTGTTCAGTCCCATCCTTTCCTCAGGCTCTGGCCACTCTGGCACTTAAGCCAGGCAGGCTTGCAGCAAAGCATAATCAGTGCTGGCTTTTTTGTGCAGAGGAAACACTTAGAGATGAAATGATTCCTGTGCAGCTTTGGCAAAACAACAATTGCAGCAGAGCATGAACACAGGAAAATACATGAGTGAGAGAGAGGGTCAAGGGAAAACATCTCTCCACTGTCCAGCTGGAAAAATCAATAGACCAGAAGTGTTCTTTCAATTGTAATAACTCTGAATAACCTGGAAGGGAGGGATGGAGTCCTCAGTGCTGCTTTAAGGAGGCCATTAAGGAAATAGAGTTTGCTGTGCTCTCCTAAAAGCTTCCTTCCCTCGCTCTCCTCAGTCCCTGTGAGCCAGGACTGATGCAGAGCTCTGAGCTGGCCAGGGAGGATCTCCAAAACCCTCTGTCAGTTCCAAGAGCAGCCAGAGGTTTTTAATTTTCCTGAGGCAAGGCAGCTCCTCCCTGGCCTGGCAGGGCCAGCTGTGCTGCCAGGGGGCCATCACGTGCCTGGCCCAGGTTCCAGGGGATTAAAACTGATGTCACCAAAAGGCTTCACCCCCTCCTCCCTGCCAGCCACACGTGGCTCCAAGGAACAGCCAGAAGATTTCTTGGCTTCAGCCTCCCTATGGAATCACAGCAAGGTTTGGGTTGGAAGGGATCCTTCAGAGCTGTGTGAAACTCCCAGTCTTGCTCTGTCCCGTTCCTGCTTCGCTGCTCAGTTCAGAGGGAAGTTTTTATTTTATACAAATTTATCTCAGTGTTTAATAAGAAAGTGGATTGACATCCAGGACACCTGGGATCACAGAATGATTTGGGATGGAATGGAAGGAGCTTAAAGCCCATCCACTCCCACCTTCCACTGTCCCAGGTTGCTCCAGCCTGGCCTTGGGCACTTCCAGGGATCCAGGGACAGCCACAGCTGCTCTGGGTACCCTGTGCCAGGGCCTCACCCTCCTCACAGGCAGGAATTCTTCCCAATATCCCATCTAAACCTCCCCTCTTTCCCTTGCAGTCTCCTCCCTCTGGAAGCTTCTGAACCCCTTTAAGCCCCACGCACAGTTCAGTGCCACAAAGTTCGCCCAAACCCTTCCAGAATTCAGAGTGCCAGCTCAGCAGTGAACCAGCAGCCTGCCCCACTCCCCTCCCAGGCCCAGGGGGCACTCACCAAAGTTGGAATCCTCTCCCAGCTCCTTCCCATAGCGGATCATGCACTCCCCCAGCAGCCCCTCGGACTGGGGGTAGCCGGGGTTCTTCACCTGCCCGCGGATCTTGGACATGGTGTTGAGCATGGTGAGCTTGGCTCTGGAAGCTGCCACACAAACACCTCAGCCTCTGCCCCCTCTGCATTCCCTGCAGCCCTCAGCAGGTTTGTTCCCCCCCTGCTACACCCAAAGCCAAGAGGCTCCGCTGTCTCCATCCCCCAGGAACATCCCTCGGTTCTTTTCCAAGACGCAAAGCAAAAATAGTTCCCCACTGCTTGGTTAGGGAAAGCCAAAGGAGTTTCCCCAGCCCTCCCAGGTCCCTGGAGTGCTCTCTGGAGCAGCTGGCTGGAAGGAGGCAGGGCTGACAGAGCCAGCCACCCCTTCCCAGCCCAGGAACACCACTTTTCCTGGACATTCTGAGAAAAAAGGGTCCCCTTAGGGCCCCTCTGAGTCTGAGGCAAAAGCTGCATCTGGATTCAGGGCAAGAGGGGTACCCTGCTCCAAAGCTGGAGCAAAAGGCATCTCCCTGAGCTCCCTCTTTCCCTGGGAAGGGGACAGGCCAGGTGCAGGCCCTCACCTGGGTTGGGCTGGAGGTACTCAATGGTTCTGGTCAGGACTTCTGTGACAGCCTTGCTGGTCACGTCCACTTTCTGCAGGAGAGACAAGAGCCCAGTGAGGGTCAGCTCAGGGATTCAGCCAATCCCACAGGAGCCACGGGGTGATTTGGGGGATTCCTCTGCTTCCCCACTCACCTTTTCCATCTCCTTGAAGTCATCATCTAACTTGGTCCCTTCGGCCCCTCCGACCTTCTCGCTGACCAGCTGTGGGAAAGGAAAGGGAGGAGGATCAGGCACTGATTGACCCTTCCCACCTCAAAGAGGAATTCCCTGGGACAGAATGGGAACAGGGAGGGTCCACACAGCACCTGCAAGAGAAAGGAGGCAGCAGGAACTGCCCAAAGCCCCTCAAAAATACCCCACCAAACCCCCAAACATCCCCGAGCACCCAAAGCTTGGCTCAGCCAGGATGTTCCTCACCCACCAGGAGCTCCAGAGCTCCCTAAATCCCAGCCCACGGCTCCAACTCCAACGCCTGCTGGAAAAAACAAGCAGCACAAACGTCTCTCAGCTCCATTTGGAGCCAAGGAACTCAGTTTCACACACAGCAAAATCCAAGTAAACACAGGATGAACACACTCAGCTCCCAGCAGGCAGCACAGGAGAGCCTGGGGGGAGAGCACAGCCACCACTCTGAACTACTGGAGCAGCTTGGGATCAGGGACAGGGGCTGGAATTGTCAGAGGAGATGTTTGACAGGCTGGGAAGTCAGGGCTCATTTCATGGCAAGGCTCAGCAGCCTTGAGGGGATCCCTCAGCCCAAGAACAGCCCCAGCCCCTGACCCGCAGCATCCCCTGCCCAGGGGTGACCAATGCCCCCCAAACCCCCCCCAAAGTGTCCTTCTGTCCATCCTCTGCAGCCCAGGCAGGAAAATGTTCCCTTCCCAGCCCCTGCACTGCCTGGGGAGGCAGGACACGGGAACTGGCCAAAACTGGAGCCATGGAATGGCTGAGGTCGATCACTGAGCCTGACCACGTTCACCCATAACCCACGTCCCCAGGTGCCACATCTGTGTGATTTCTGGGCACCTCCAGGGATGGGGACTCCGGCACTGCTCTGGGCAGCTGTGCCAATGCCTGGCCACCCTTTCCATGAACAGATTTCCCCTCATTTCCAACCTAAACCTTCCCTGGTGCAATGTGAGGCCGTTTCCTCTTGTCCTGCTGCTCCCTGGGAGCAGAGCCCGACCCCACCTGGCTCCACCCTCCTGTCAGGGAGCTGTGGGGAACAATGTGTGATTATTTTGCTCCAAACAACAGCAAATTCCCCATCCAGACATCCAAAGTGGTCTGGGAAACCTGGCACTGGCTGCCAGGGCTCCAGGCCTGCCCCGGGGCATTGCCAGGATTCCTCCTGTTTGTGCTGAAAACTCCAGATCTGAAGGAACAATCGGGTTTGTTTACTCCAACATCAAATATTTGATTTTTATCGAGGCTTTCTTCCTCTGGAACACTCCTGCTCCCGTGAGGATACAAAATGGGGCTGGATGTTTTCTGAGGAAGAGGGGGAGGGATAATTTAGGGAATTGTCCAGGTTCAGAAGCACCTGGAGACACCAAAGCAGCCACAGGGAAGGGAAGGGAAGGGAAGGGAAGGGAAGGGAAGGGAAGGGAAGGGAAGGGAAGGGAAGGGAAGGGAAGGGAAGGGAAGGGAAGGGAAGGGAAGGGAAGGGAAGGGAAGGGAAGGGAAGGGAAGGGAAGGGAAGGGGAAAAAAGAGATAGGGAAAAAGAGAAAGGAAAGCTGTCTTTGTTAACCCAGCTCTGGATTTCACTCTTTACTTGAACCCTCTGGTAAGGGACAGAGGACACAGCCAGAGCGACCAGGCTGGGCAGTCTCTGCTCTTATTCCCTGCTCTCAATCCCCAATCCCTGCTCCCCATTCTCTGCTCTCAATCCCTGCTCCCCATTCCCTGCTCCCTGCCATGCCCAGCCCTCAGAATCAGCTCCAGGGGATCCCATCACCCCCAGGTGCCCCAGAACGCCTCTGAGTGTGATTTCCTGCCTTCCTTGGCTGCCTGCTCCATGCCCCAGCCCCGAGCCGGGCAGGCACGCTTCTCCCTCGAGCCTGGAAAAGGTGCCAGGAGCAGCTGCCAGGCCTGCCAGGACAGGCTCAGCAGGGCACAGCTCTGCCCCAGCTGCCACCCCTGTCCCCTGCCAGGAATCCACAGCCAGAACGGGATCCCTTCCACTGAGGTCACACCCCTGGCAGCCTGCACTGCTCCCCAACACACCTGGGAAGGGTGCAGCCATCCCAAGCAGTTCCAATCCCGCTTTTCAGCCTGGATTTGTGGCCTGGGAAGCTGTAAATAACCCCTGGCAGGACTCTGCTCTGAGGGGCCTGCGTGCCAGGCTGGCAGAACCCATCACCACCACAGTGATTCTGGAGGCTCCACACCCTCTGGAGAGCCCAGAGAAGTGAAGGAAGCAAAACCCCCTCATTTCCAGACTAATTTAATCCTCCTTTTGACGTCCAAGAAATGCTGCTGCTGCCCTGCTGGGAGGGAATAATGAGATTGAGGTTCTCTCCCTGCTGGCTCTAAACTGGGAGGAGTCAGCATGGGAGGAAAGGAGGAGGGACCCCATCCCCACACCCCCAAACCCACCAGGAAGGGAGAGAAACCAACACAGATCCCCCAGACATGAGCCTGGATGAGCTTCTTGTTTAACCTGGGGAGCCTCAGCACACTCAGGGAGGCAAATAAGGGAGGGAGGGAGGGAGGGAGGGAGGGAGGGAGGGAGGGAGGGAGGGAGGGAGGGAGGGAGGGAGGGAGGGAGGGAGGGAGGGAGGGAGGGAGGAAGGAAGGAAGGAAGGAAGGAAGGAAGGAAGGAAGGAAGGAAGGAAGGAAGGAAGGAAGGAAGGAAGGAAGGAAGGAAGGAAGGAAGGAAGGAAGGAAGGAAGGAAGGAAGGAAGGAAGGAAGGAAGGAAGGAAGGAAGGAAGGAAGGAAGGAAGGAAGGAAGGAAGGAAGGAAGGAAGGAAGGAAGGGTTTATCCATCCATTGCCTGGCCTAAGGAAGGCAGCTGGAGGAATGCTGGTGCTGCAGATTCCAGCAGCCCTTCCCCCAGCAAGCAGCTATGGGGCTTTTTGGAGGATGTGCTGACAATTTTTCTGCATTTTGATTTCCTGAGCAGCCAGGAGAAGGTTTGGGTTACATCCCTGCTCCCCCAGCTGGGATCTCACCTCTCCTGAAGCCAGACTGGGAAAGGATGAGGGCAGACATGGAAATGGTTAAAAACCAAAACCAAACCAAACATTCCCTGGGAGTGGAAGAGCAGAACAAGTCTGGCCTCCCTGGTCTGTGGATGGGAAACCTCCAAGGGGCTCACCCTGGGAGCAGTGAGAGCTGGAGCCTTTGGCCAAACACCTCCCAGAGCAAATATTGGCCCAGGGCGCTGCAGCTGGCACTGGGCAGATACAATCTGCTCCTGCTTGGCTGCTCCTGGCAGAGATTTCACCTGGAATTCCACAGCTGAGCTGAGGGCTGAGGCAGCCAGCTGAGAGCCAGGAGCTCCCACCCCTCACTTCAGCAAAATGTCACAGCCCCAGTGTGCTCAGACAGCTCCAGCCTGGGATGGGAGCACTGCCTCAGCATTCCTGGAGCTCAGCACCCAGCCAGGCTCATCCTCAGGAGAGCTCATCCACACGGACTGGACACGGCCCCTGTCCAGCCAAGGATGCTCCAGCCACGCTCCACAGCTTTGTTTTGGAGCTTGGGGGGGATTCTTGCACATTCCTTGGCAGATTCCTTCAGATTCCTTGGCAGGGCTCATCCACAGGGATTGGACACAGCCCCTGTCCAGGCAAGGATGCTCCAGCCACAGCTTTGTTTTGGAGCTCAGGGGGGATTCCTGCAGATTCCTTCAGATTCCATGGCAGATTCCTTCAGATTCCTTCAGATTCTTTGGCAGATTCCTTGGCAGGGCTCATCCAGAGGGATTGGAGATGGGCCCTGTCCAGCCAAGGATGCTCCAGCCTCACTGCACAGCTTTGTTTTGGAGCTCAGGGAGGATTCCTGCAGATTCCTTCAGATTCCATGGCAGATTCCTTCAGATTCCATGGCAGATTCCTTCAGATTCCATGGCAGATTCCTTGGCAGGGCTCATCCACAGGGATTGGACACAGCCCCTTGTCCACCCAAAGCTGCTCCAGCCCCTCTCCACAGCTTTGTTTTGCAGCTCAGGGGGAATTCCTGCAGATTCCTTGGCAGATTCCTTCAGATTCCATGGCAGATTCCTTGGCAGGGCCGTGGGAATGGGAACAATCCCGACCTCCCCTTGTGTGGGGGAAGATCTCAGGAATGAAAGAACCATTGTTGGAAAGAGCCAGGGTGGCCAGGGGAGAGGCAGGAATGGTGTGTGCGCGTGGAAAAGGGCAAGGAGGGATGCACAGGGACTCTCCTGGCAGCTGGGCTGGGATGTGCTGGGGCAAATCCAGGAGCAGGGAGGATCAGGAGAGATTTTGGGAGCAGAGCTGGGCAGTCCCAGCTGGGGAGGTGGGAAAGACGTGGAGAATAAAAGGTGATTTTTGGGCTGCACCATCAGCAAAATCCCTGATAAAACCTGGGAAGGTGGCAGCAGCCAAAGAGCTCCTGGAAAGCTGGAGAAGGGCAGATTCCAGCACATCCACCCTGCAGGTCTCATCTGCCCAGCCCACAAGTCTCTGTAACTCTCTGCTAATCACCAGCTTCCCCACGGGATTTCACAGATTTTGATATTTTGCTCTCCAGCCTTTAAATATTTTAAAACGGAAAATTATCCCTAATTCCCTCAGCCTCAGACAGGCAAAACACACCAAGAGAAACCCAAAAATCAGGGTTTTTTTTTTTAAACTCACTTTCTTTTTTCCATCGCAGTCAGCCCTATTTATAACACATCAAACATTTGCCATCCTTGCAATCAAAACAGTTCCCTACAGTCGACTGAAAACCTCATTCCTGCAGACTCTGGGGTATCAAAGCCTTCCTCTTCCTCCACTCCACCCTCCCAACAGCGAGTTCCCCTCAAGAAATACAAAAACAAACCCACAGATGAGCAGCTCTACCCTGGCTGCCTTCATCCCAGCCCAGGGCAGAAAGCCAGCCCACAAACCCAGGGAAAAAGGGGTGGGAATGTTCTGAACCCCCAAAGTCTGGCACAGGAGAAGGAGTGAAGAGAGCCAGGGTTAAATGGGATTGCTGGTGCCCAGTTTAATTTGTGGGATGCTCCATGGAACCTAAATGAGCAGGGTGTGACTCCCTGGCATCCAGCTTCATTCTGGGTCATCCCCATCATGCTGCAGAGCCACGGTGACCCTGCCCAGCCCCGTGTGTGTGTGAGAGCTTGGGAGCACAGCAAAGGCCCTCAGCCACCCAGCCAGCAGGGCTGGGCAATGGCAGCGCTGGAAAGGTCCCAAAACCTCCTGGAAAAACTCACCAGCCCAGCTGCAGCCTGGAAAAGCCCGGGGGCTCTCCTGGAGTGCCCCACACGGCTCCATGGAGCTCCCTGCAGAACCAGCTGGTCCTGGGAGGGTCCTGGGCCATCCTGGGGTCCCAGCCCTGGTGGGATCAGCCTATCCCAGGATCCCAGCCCTGGATCCCAGCCCATCCCAGGATCCCAGCCCTGGATCCCAGCCCATCCTGGGGTCCCAGCCCAGGTGGGATCAGCCTATCCAAGGATCCAAGCTCATCTTGGGATCCCAGCTCTGCTGGGCTCAGCCCATCCCTGGACCAAAGCTGTGCCTATCCCAGGATCCCAGCCCTGGTGGGCTCAGACTATCCCAGGATCCCATCCCGGATCCCATCCCAGGATCCCAGCCCTGTTAAGCTCAGCCTATCCCTGGATCCATCCCAGATCCCATCCCGGATCCCATCCCTGGATCCATCCCGGATCCCATCCCGGATCCCATCCCTGGATCCATCCCGGATCCCATCCCAGGATCCCAGCCCAGGATCCCATCCCTGGATCCATCCCAGGATCCCATCCCTGGATCCATCCCAGGATCCATCCCAGGATCCATCCCAGAATCCCATCCCAGGATCTCATCCCAGATCCCAGCCCTGGATCCCATCCTGGATCCTATCCTGGATCCCATCCCGGATCCCATCCCAGATCCCATCCCTGGATCCATCCCAGGATCCCATCCCAGGATCCCATCCCAGATCCCATCCCTGGATCCATCCCAGGATCCCATGCCAGATCCCATCCCAGATCCCAGCCCCGTGCCTGCCCCAGAGCAGCAGGCAGCCCGGGCTGGGGTGAGCTGGGCACACCCACAGCACAGCTCACCCTGATCTCAGCAACTCCTGACCTACTTTGAGCAGAAGAAAACAGATCCCAGTGTTTGTTGTGCAGAGGAGGGGAGGAACAATTCCCTGCAGCCTTGGGAGAGGGAGGCACACCCCGAGTTCCCAGAGGCTGCCCCAGCCCTGGCACTGCCCAAGGCCAGGGCTTGGAGCAGCCTGGCACAGTCCAGGGTGTCCCTGCCACGGCAGGGGGGGACTCTGTGACCTTCAAGGTCCCTTCCAACCCAAACCACTCTGGGATGTTTCACATCCCCTCCTGGCAAAGCAGAGGAAGAGGAGGAACAGCTGCTCTCAGGCTCCAGCCCCTCTGAGCACACCCTGCTGCTGCCTCCAAACGTCACCCCCATGGATCTGACCTGCCTGGGGACGCCTGGACACTCCAGCAGCCCCTCCACTGTCTGGTTTTCCACACAAACAGCTCCCAGGGACGTTTCCACCCCATTTCCCAACTCTCAGCCCTCTCCCGCAGCTCCTTCCCTGTGATTTCCCATTCCCACCTTCACGACAGGCCAGTCCTGGCTGAGCCTCGCACCCGAGAGCTGGGGATGAGCCCCATGACGGAACCAGGGAGTCTCTGCCTCGGCAAGGACTCGTGCCAAGGCACTGGGGGTGCCTGGCTGCCTCCAGACACGTGCTGAGGGAAAACGTGGCTCGGAACACCCCGAGCCTCCCACCCCCTCAGCAGCCGAGCCTGGGATCCCTCCCTCCCCGCAGCACCACAGGAATTCCTTGATGTGCAGCAGGAAGGTCAGGCTGGAACAATGAGCAGCTCCTTCCCTTCCCTCTGCAGAGGAGGAAAGGCTTCCCAGCGACCTCGGGTTGTAATCTTATCCCATGGAACGGCCAGGGAAGAGCTGCACGGGCACAGGCAGCTTTCCAGGAGCCACCTGCCAGCCCTCCTCCTCCTCCTCCTCCTCCTCCTCCTCCTCGGGCTCGGGTGACTCATCTCCATCCAGCAGATGGGCTGCAGGAACGAGGACAGCGGGAATTAAAGGCAAACCCGGGATTGCAGCAGCAGCAGCCCCGGGGCCGGGCCAGCCAAGGGCACCGGGAGGATGCTCTGCAATGCAGCTGCTCCTTCCTGGCTCTGGCAATTCGATTCCTGCTCTCCTGGGCTGCAGGGCAGAGCCCAAACCCTGCCTGGGAGCTCCCTGCTCATTGGGGTGATCCCCCAGCTCCTTTTTCCAGCAGGAGACAGAGAAGGGCACAACCCAAGGTTTCCATAGGAGTGTTGGAATGCCCGTGCTGGAGGGATGGGGGCACCTCCCAGCAGCCTGTTTTCTCCTGTTATTATTTCTCACATGCTCTGAACCAAACCAGACACAATCACTACTCAGCTGGGAAAAAAAAAAAAAATAAAATCATGGAATTGGGTCAAATTCCAGGGAAAACACAAACACAGCAGCAGCTCCTCTCTCCCAGCAGTGATCTCCCCTCAGAGGCTTCCAGTGATTTCAGCAATTGAGAGGAAGTTCAGTAAATTGAGGGGAAACATGGAATAGTGTGGCCTTGCACCCAGACTTCCCGCACAGCCTGGCCCAGGGAATCACAGCCTGGCTCTCCCCAAGCTGCTGAGCCATCACTCCTGGGCAGCTCCACCCGGCCCCAGCAGCTGGGGCAGCACAGGCTCCTCGCCCTGGAGCCTTGGAGCTGCTCTGGAGCTGCTCCTGAGATGGGATAGCAAAGTGCAAAGCACTGAAAGAGCCTCCTAGGAACGGCAATCCTTGGTTTTCCCCACCTTTTCCTCCTTTTCAGGAGGAGCACGCAGCAGCCTTGTGCTGCGGTCAGCACCCGCACGGTGCTCTGAGGGATTTCCCAAAAAACAAGGGGAAAATGAGGGTGTGAACAGCTGTAAATCCCTGGAGAGAACACCAAGCAGCACAAGGGATTTCTGCTCCCTGTGAAAAGCAGGAGAAACACCTCCCTGAGGTGCTGGGATCACCCAAAGTGAGGATACAGCAGGAGGCAAGTCAGGAGCTGGGAAGGAGCCAGAAAACCTCTGGATTTGCAGGACGATGGGAGCAATCCAGGCTGGGGGGGCACACAGAGATGGTGACACGGCTCTGGAGCCATCGGGGACATCAGAAAAGCTCCAAATCCCCCCAGAGGAAGGCAAAGTCCTGCTCCTGGTGTGGGCTGGGTGGGAGAGCACGTCCCACACGGGGAGCAGGGCTCACACATCAAAGGGGACACAAGTGGCTGAGGACACTGTAAACACTCGTTTTCCTTGTTCCTTTGAATTCTAGGAAAAGCTCTGTGGCTATCAGAGCACAGCACAGCATCCTAAGGAAAGGGAGAGTGGGAAGGAGCGACCCCAGCACCCCTAAGGCTGCCAGGGTTGGATTAAACTCCTGCGTCAGCTCCTCCAGAGCTGCACCGGGGCCTTCCCCACATCCCAGAGCTTCTGGAAGCTTCCAGCCCATCCAAGGCGCTGCTGGATATGGTTCTTCCCTGACTGCACACTGAGACTCATTTTGGGATGGTTTAATTGGGATAAAATCCCCCCCAGCACTTGGCATCACTGTGGCATCACTGTGGCATCACTGTGGCCCTCGTGCCCTGTAGGCACTGCCAGGGGGGGCCCAGAAATGCTGGGAGATGACATTTGGATGATGTTTTATCCCAGGCAGGCACAAAAGGACAGAGCTTTTGCCCTTTATACCTCTCCCAGCGCAATCAGGAGGAGCTTTACTGGGACAGGAGCTCCTCCAACATCCGGCACTCTGCATTTGTGCTGCCCCTGCTCCCTCACACTCACAGCAGCAGCAAAAGATGGTTCCTAATCCAGGGAAGAAAATCAGGAAAAAAAAAAACCAAAACAACCCAGCACCTTCTACTGGAGGGATTTGCTTCGG
The DNA here is from genome assembly GCF_027887145.1 of Ammospiza caudacuta. Classification (NCBI taxonomy): domain Eukaryota; kingdom Metazoa; phylum Chordata; class Aves; order Passeriformes; family Passerellidae; genus Ammospiza; species Ammospiza caudacuta. The sequence goes on along the minus strand of NC_080620.1, from coordinate 5,356,325 downwards.
GTGTGGATAATTGTTTACCCTTCTTCTGCCTTTTTCATCATGAAAGTGGGAAAATTAAGTTTAAATGCAGCCAATCCTGGGATGCCAAACCAGATTTGGTCAGGAAAGTGGTTAATAAATTATCACTGGGGAATAAAGTCTGGCCCAGCCAGGGGGTGCAGCTGGGTTTTCAGGCTCTAGTATGAATTATGAAGCATTTTCTCAATTAGGAAAAGCCCTTTAAAAGCTTTAATCATGCAAATTTAACCTTCTGTCTCAAAGACAGAATTTCATTATGGAGATGTTTAACTCATCTTTTTTTTCTCCTTTGGAGCAGAAAAGCAATTTAATTAGTGACAGTACCATGAACTTTATTAATAGCCAGGCATTAGGAGATCCTAAAATTCCCAATGGCTTTAAAAGGGCTGCTTCTATTAATTAGCTATTGGTGGCAATGCTGGGAGGGGGGGTTAAGGCTTTTCTTGGAGGCAGGAGCAACCCAGACTCTGCTGATGGATTCTCCAGGACCTGGGGCACCTCCAGGCACTCCCAGCCCCAAAAGCAGGAGAGGAAGCCCCAGCTCTGAGTCTGGGCCAGGACTTTCCTGCCAGGGGAACCTTTCCTGAAAGCCCTGGGATCACTGACTGCAGGGATGGGGCTGAGGGGAACAAGAAATCTGTAAAAAGATATTAATTATCATTTTTATGAGCCCGGGGAGAGGCTAAGAGAGGCTGGATCCTGCACTAGGTCCTGTCATGGAGCAGCTCAGGAAAAGGGAAGCTCTGGGATGCTCTGGGGCTCTCCCAGGGCCACGAGCTGGATCCTTCCCATCTGATCCAGGGAGGGAAGCTGAGACACAGCCATGGCACAGCCCAGAGGGAGCAGATCCACGGGAAAAGGCAGGCTCAGCCTCCTGCCTGCTCCCACTCTGTGCATCACAGCCCAGGCTGGGTGAATCCGTGCGGTTAGGGATGGGGGGGAGCAGGGACAGCAACCTCAGAGTTATGAAACACCCAGGGCTGGGATGTGAATGAGTTCAGCTGGAATTACACAGCCAAAACCATCTGGATTAGGGATTTCTTTCATTTCTGGGCTTTTTCAGGGGCTCTCCATCCTGCCTGGGAGGGATCCAGCAGGACCAGCCCCTCGCAGCCCTGCAGGCACCGGTTTTGGCACTGGGAGGAGCTGCCTGAGGTTTTCCCACAGGGATGGGGGAGAGGAGGAAGAAGGAGGGGAAAAAAAAATAAAGTGCTAAAGAAATGAATCAGCTTTTACAAGGCAGGCCAGGCTGCCTGAGCTCATCCCCATCTTGCTCTTTCCCAGGAGGAAAGCAAAGCAGTGGCAGGGAAAAGGGGGAGGAAGGATTTCCTTTTGCTCAGGCAGGAAGCATCCCCTGTGCAGGCAGCTGGATAAATCCAGCATTTCGTGACGTGGATTCAGCATCCCTGAGTCACAGCTCCTGCCCTGAGCCCAGATTCCCCCAGCTGCAGGCACAGGATAACACTTTCCCTGGCTGACATCAGCCACAGGAAGGGGAGCAAACAGGGCAGGATATGGAGAGCTGCACTTCCCCAGCTCTCCTTTCTGTCTCTGCCTTCCAGGAATCAGAGCTCCTGTTATTGTCTGCAAAAACAACCTTAAAAGGTGGGGGGGGGAAAGCCAATTTATAGCAAACTCTGCAGAGAAACAATCCTGGAAAAATGAAAGTTGCTTGGTTCTGGGGCTGCTCACTCCAGCAATGATTGACCAGCCAGAGCAGGGACAGAATTTGATGGAAATCAGCCAGGAAAAGGAGAGGGAATCCACAGGAAATCATCCTGGCTGCAGGTGTTCCCTTGGATGTGGCACAAGCACCTTTGTGAGTGCCCCGAGGGGGTGCCCTGGCACCTCATCCCTGTCTCCAAGAGGTTTGGGGACACTCAGCCTCTGCTCTCCACCTGCCACACGTGGAGTCATGGATGGACAATGCTGGAAAGGAGCTTTAGGAGCCCTGAGCCCAGCCCAGCGCCAGGCTCACCACTGAGTCCCCAAGGGCCACATCCACACTTCAGGGACGGGGACTCTCATTGCCCTGGGCAGCCTGTTCCACGGCCTGACAAGCTTTTCCGTGGAAAAATTTGCATTAATATCAAATTTCAGCCTCACTGAGGCCGTTCCTCCCTCCTGTCACTCGTTCCCTGGCAGAGCTGCAGGATGCCACCCCAGCAAACCCAGCTTTGCCCCGGCCTCAGGAGCAGATTAATGTGGAAAGATAAACCCAGGAGAGGCAGGGGAATGCAGCCCAGGTTAATGTTAACACAGCAACATCAGCGCCGTGGGACAGAGGTTGGCAGGAGGCTCCAGGCTGGCAGGAATCAGCAAAAAAATCCCTCAACTTCCCAGTCCAAATTCCCATGTACAGATAAGGAGCTTAGAGGCTGATGCTGCCAAATCCCTCCCACAGGAACTCCCTGCTGCCCTCTTTGCCCACAGGCTGCTCAGGCCCTGGCACAGCTCCCCAAAGATGCTGGGGCTGCCCCGTCCCTGCAATGGGATGGGGGGGTTAAGGCTTTTCCTGGAGGCAGGAGCAACCCAGACCCTCCTGATGGATTCTCCAGGACCTGGGGCACCTCCAAGCACTCCCGGCCCTGCGAGTTTCCAAGGCTTGGAGCAGTCTGGGGCAGTGCAAGCTGTCCCTGCCCATGGAATGGGATGAGCTTTAAGGTCCCTTCCTGCCCAAACTACCCCAAAGGCACCTCCAAGAGAAAGCCTGGAGAGGCCAATGGGAGCATGGCTGAGTTAGTAGCAAAAAAAAAAAAAAACAAACCCAAAATGAACCAAAAAAAGAGGAGTTTTTGAAAGGTTCACCTGGGAAAGAGAAGAAAAATCGCACGTGTGAAAGCAGAGCACAAAATCAGCACAGAGGGAACCTGGGCTGAGGAGGGAAGACAGGAAACCTGGGGAGAAGTGAAGGAAATCCCAGTTCAGCAGCACCAAGAGCAATGAATGAAAGGCCAAGAAAAAGGGGAAATGCCCTCCGTGGCAGCTGCAGCTGTCCCTCAGTGTCACACAGGAGCACATCCCCAGCCCACAGCAGCACCTGCAGGGAGCTCCCAGGGCAAGGAAAGCTCTCCCTGCTGGCCCAGGCAGCAAGGGGCTCTTTGTGGCCAAAAATACCCCTGGAAACCCTGGGAGCTGTCATCAAACACAGGGAAATGTGTGTGTGTGTCAAGGGCTGCTGAGATTTAATTAGCACTTGCCTTTTCCCCTTCTGGAAAACGGCTCTGGGTGAGGAGGAGGAGGAGGAGGCTGGGCTGTGGCTTGGGCCAGCACGAGCTGCTGAGGCCAGGCAGGCCTGGCAGGGTTTAGGCTCAGCTCACACAGGCCTTGGGAGCACGTTAATCCAGTTTGGAATGGCAGGGCTGAGCCCCAGCCTGGCTGGGCTTGGAGGGGACCTTAATCCCATCCTGTCCCAGCCCTGCCACTGCCCCACCCGGCCTTGGGCACTGAAAGGAGCTGAGCTCTGAGCTCTCCTCCATCCCAAACCCCGCCGGGCTCCAGGGCAGCACCCTCAGCAGCTGTGCTGGGAATCCCAGAGCTCCCACCACAGCTGGGCCCTGGGAAGGGCAGCACAGACCATCCCTGGATTGCCTGTTCCCAGAGAGCTCCAGGTGAGCAGCACAGACCATCCCTGGATTGCCTGTTCCCAGAGAGCTCCAGGTGAGCAGCACAGACCATCCCTGGATTGCCTGTTCCCAGAGAGCTCCAGGTGAGCAGCACAGACCCATCTCTGCATTCCCTGTCCACAGAGAGCTTCTCCATGTCCAGGTGAGCAGCACAGACCCATTTCTGCATTTCCCCATCCCCAGAGAGCTGCTCCTGCTCCAGGTGAGCAGCACAGACCATCCCTGCATCCCCTGTCCCCAGAGAGCTCCAGGTGAGCAGCACAGACCATCCCTGCATCCCCACAGAGCTCCAGGTGAGCAGCACAGACCATCCCTGCATCCCCACAGAGCTCCAGGTGAGCAGCACAGACCATCCCTGCATCCCTAGAGAGCTCCAGGTGAGCAGCACAGACCATCCCTGCATCCCTAGAGAGCTCCAGGTGAGCAGCACAGACCCATTTCTGCATCTCCTGTCCCTGCTCCTGCTCCAGGTGAGGCAGGAACCCCAGGATCCCTCCAGCCCTGCTGCTGCTCCCACCCCTGCTGACGCCCCTCAGGATTCCCCAGGAACGCTGTCCTGCCCACTGCCTGGGAGGATTTGCAGGCTTTGAGGATTCCCAGCAGTTTGTACGAAACCCAAAAGGTGCAAAGGAAGCTGTCTGCACACCAGAAGGTCCCTGTGAATCCCAGGCTGGATGAAACCTTGGACCAGGCACTTCCCACCCTGTTCCCAGCTCCAAGCTGCTGCTGCTGTTTCTTTCTCCCCCTTCCTCAGGATGTTTCCTCCAGAAACATCTTTATTTTTTTTTTTTATATTTTTTTTAGAGAACAGTTTGCTGCGAACAGGCAGAACCTGTTCTGGACACACTCAGAGCTGCTTCCCATCTGCAGCATTTGCCAGCACGACTCAGATTTATTTTATTTTATTATATATTTTTTTTTTTTTTATCCAGGATACTCCAGGCTCTCTCCTGCGTGTGGGCGCCCGGCTGCCTCACCCAGGGGAGACGTGGGCTTGCAGGAATTACATGGAGGAGCCCCAGGAGCCAAGCCCTGCTCCCCCTGGATCCTGGACAGGGACCCCAAACCCTCGGGGGTCCCTGCAGACCCCGCTCCTGGCTCTGCTTGCCCTCAATTGAGGACAGACTTGGAACAAACGTAACGTTTTAGGAAAGATCTTCCACATGTTGGGCTTTGGCAGCTTCTGATGGTTTGGAGGGAGCCAAAAAAATAACTAATCCTGCTCTCCTTCAGCCAAGGGCTGAGTGGGACCAGAGGGGAGAAAGGGGGGAAAGGGAAGGAAGGGGGAGACAAATAAAATGGCCAAACTGGAACCAGTGAGTTCCAGTTTCCAGTCAGAGCATCCCCAAGTCATGGACACCACTGCAAGGGGTGGCAATTTGCAATTCCTCAAAAAAAACTGCTTCATCTGGGGTTCAAAATGATATTTTTGGGCTTAGGAACACGCTAGTCCTGAGTCACCGAGGGGTTTCCACCTCCTGACACCCAGCACAGCAAAATCCTCCCACAGCGAGCCCCCAGCACGACTTTTCCCCATGGAAGTTGTGGAAAAACACCCAAAACAGCACGCCGGGATGGGTCTGGTGGGAAAGGGGGTGGAGGATGACTTCAGGAATTTGTTCTTTTGCTTTGCTGGGTACATGAAATGGATTTCGGGGAAACAGAGCCGAGGAGGAAGGCGACACACGCCGCACACAGGGGTGGGATGAGCTGCAAGGGTTTGAATTCAGGGATGGAAAACACCACCCGTGCCAAATTCATCTGGAATTCAAACCAGGGGCAGGAAAGCAGCAGCAGCAGAGGGGGATTTGGGATTCCTGAACCGTTCCCAAAACGCTTTAACAAAAGCTCACGGCTGTGAACGGGAAGCGCTGGGAAGGGGAATTCTGCTCGGGGGGATTGGGGACGGTCTCCCCTCATTTCGGGAGAGGGAAAGGAGTTTGTGAGCCCTGTGCGGGGCTCGTTCCCGCAGGGAATTACGGAATATGGAACATTCCTGTCCATGGAACATCCCCTGCGCCGCGCCAAGCTGCTCCAGCCCGGCCTTGGGCACCTCCAGGGCGGGGAACCCGAGGGAAGAGCTCCAAGGCCGAACGAGCTCCTCCGTCCTGGCCGCGACTGCCGAACCTCCGGGGCTCCCCAGCCCCGCACGAACCGGGAGCTGCCCGGGGTTACCGGGGCCGCTGCTCCCGGGGCTCCCTCCGCCTCTCCCGGCCGGTTTAGGGCTCGATCCGTCCCGGTTTAGGGCTGGATCCGTCCCGGTTTAGGGCTGGATCCGTCCCGGTTTAGAGCCGAATCTGTCCCGGTTTAGGGTTGGATCCGTCCCGGTTTAGGGCTGGATCCGTCCCGGTTTAGGGCTGGATCCGTCCCGGTTTAGGGTTGGATCCGTCCCGGTTTAGGGAAAGGGAAGCACCCCCGGGATCCCCGCGGTGTCACCGGCCCCGCACCCGCCGCTCCCCCCGGAGCTTCCGTGCCCCGGTCCCACCGGAGAACAGCTCCCCCAAACCGGGCCCTTCCCGGCTGCTGAGCTCCGCTCACGGCCCGCACCGAGCCCCGGGAGCCTCACCGGGAGATACCGGGGGTACCGGGGGATGCCCGGCAGGCCCAGCTCCGGGATCCCGGCACGGGATAACGGCGGGGAGCGGGCACCGCCGGGGCAGCAGCGGCTTCTCCGAACCGCCAAGGGAACAGCGGCCTCCCCGGAGCCCAACGGCGGCGGGAACGGGCGCGAGGTGCCGGTGTCTCACCTGGGTGGCTTTGTAGAACTGCTTCTTCAGCCCCGCCACCGACATGGTGCCGGTGCCTGGCCCGGTGGCGGCGGGGAGCCGGTGTGCGGGCGGCGGGACCTGCAGCGGGGGCGGCGGGAGCCTCGGGAGCCTCTGGACGCTCCGCCCGTCCCAGCCCGGCCCGTCCCCGCCGCCGCTTCCGCCGCCGCCCGGCCCCGCCCCCCCGGCCGCCACCACCGAGCGACCCGGCCCGAGCGCCGCCAGCGCAGCGCGCCCCCTGCCGGCCGGGCGGAACCGACTGAGCGGCGATAGAGTCGTTCTGTCGCGACACGCGGGACTGGCGGTCATATCGGGAGATGACTGTGATGCAGCCGTGTCTTTCTCCTGAATGATTCTGTGGGGAGCGGACCGCGTGTGCGACACGGGGACAACCGGGCTGGGAGCGCCGCCATAGGGCTAGGGGGAAAATGGGGCAGCAGACGCTCCAAATGGAAAACTACTACTCCCAGCATCCCTTGCGTCAGCCACTGCGCCTGCGCCTCGCAGCGGCGGGCGCTGATTGGCCGCCGGAGCCGCCGCCATTTCGCGCGTTGGCTCGATGCCCGTAGCGGCGCGGCGGGCGGCAGTGCTGGCTCCGCCCCCTCCGCCCGCTGCTGCGGACAGGCCACTCCGGTCCCCCGCGGCATCGGTCCCGCCCGGTGAGCGGGCAGGCCTCGGGCCCCGGCACCGGGACCCAGCGGCGCCCCACCGTCCCTTTACAAAGCCACCCAATCAGCGCCTGCAGCGCGCCAGACCGACAGCCCCCTCCGCCAATCAGCGGCCCTCGCGGCGGCGGCCAATCCAAAGGCGAGACGCAGCGGGGAGTGTGGCTGGGCGGGTCACGTGGGGCGCGCTCGGCCAATCAGCGGCGCGGGACGCGGGGTCGCCCCGGCTCCCGCCAAGTACGAGCGGGACGGGCCGGGCGGGACCGGGCCCGGAGCGGCGGGGGCTGCGCGGGCCGGGCCGCCTCAGGGTCGGCCGCCGCCGCCCGGCACCGCCGCGAGCCGCGCCCGCCGCCGCCGCCACAGGTAGGGCCGGGCTGGGGGTGCGGCGCGGCGCGGCCGGGGCGCGCGGTGTTTCCGGCGGCGGTTGGGCCGCGGGGTGCGCGGGGCCTGCCCGGGGTAACAAAGGAGGTGCCGGAGCTGCCGCCGCGCCCCGGGGCTGGGCCCGGGCCCGCCCTGCAGCCGCACTCGTGCAGGCACAGAGCGGTTTGGGTGGGGAGCGATCTGAGAGCCCATCCCGTGCCAGCCGTGCCATGGGCAGGGACAGCCCGGGTGCTGCAGCCGGGCCTGGGCACTGCCAGGATCCAGGGGCAGCCAGGGCTGATCTGGGCACCTGTGCCAGGCCTGCCCACCCTCACAGGCAGGAATTCCCTCCTCGCATCCCCTTGGGTGCAGGCACACGTTGCTGGGGACGCTCCTGCCCCAGGACAGTGTGAGGGGCACAGGGTGGCTGCGGGACCCGCTGGGTCGGGGGTTCCTTTGGCTTGGGGGTGACACTGGGACCTCTTTGTTCTCCCTTAGCGGCTCTGGGAGAGCTGTTGGGCTCGCTGGGAGCAACCACAAGTGCTGATTTGTTGTTTTCTCCCGTAGCCATGGAGTGCAGAGACAAAGCTGCTGTTCCTCCACGGAAGCTCGTCCAAGGTAAGGGAGTGTCTCTCATCCAGCACACATTAAAAACATCCCACACCTGTATTTTATCAAATACATTGGCTTGGTTGTGATTAAATATTCTCGAAGTGGCTCATCTCAGTTTTCAGTGTGCTCCAGAATGGATGAAAGCCTTTGGTGTTTCCTGTCTCTGACCTGGTGTTGTTCTTGCAGCCCGGCTGCCCTTCAAGCGCCTCAACCCTGTGCCAAAGGAGAACCTCGATGTCGGCTCAGAAGTCAAAAAAGTCAAGAGCTCCCCGAGTGCTTTTGCTGCCAGCAAGGATCCCTCCCTGGATGCCTCAGGTGCCTCCCTGGACAATGTGGAGAACGACTGCCAGCTGGGCTCCGACGGGAATTTGACTCCAAAACTCGTGAACGGGAAGGGTCCCTTGGACCATTTTATCCAGAAAACCCCAGGAGGTGACACGAGTGACCCTGGGGGTGCTCCTGACCCCTCCAGGGGCCCTGCCCACGGACCTGGGGACAGCACAGAGCGGGGGGCCGTGGATTCTACAGCTGCTGTGAGCAATGGCACCATAGGAAAGGAGCTGGGCTGCCTGAGCCCCGTGCAGGGCAGCCCAGCAGGTGACTCTGTGGGGACTGAGGGGCCCTGTGCAGCTGCAGGAGCTGGGAGCCCCCCACGCTCCAGCCCCACGGCCTGCCAGGATGCAGCAGGCAGGAAAGGCTCTCAGGGAGAACTGAAGGATGTGCTCTTTGAGGGGAAGGTGCCCGTGGTGCTGCTGGAGGACATCATGAGCCTGAAATGCCCCCAGGTGGCCTCGTCGGAGAGCGAGGCCCTGGAGTCGTCCCACGAGGGGGACTCGGGACTGACCAACTCCTCCCTGAGCTCTGGGGGCTCCCCCGAGCTCCTGGCACAGAGCAAGGGCAGCAGCAGCAGCCCCCTGGCTGCCTCCACACCTGCCAGGAAGGTGGGTCTGCTCTGCTTCGTGCTGCTTGGGTTCCTGGCCTTCTGGGGAGCAGGGTGAGGGGGGCACTGAGGAGTGCAGGAAACGGGCTGGGGATTCATTACCAATTAATTACTGAATTGTTGCCCTTTGGGATCTCTAAATCCTTCATCCTCCCTGCTTCTGGCTGCTGCTGTATTTACATTTCTTTAGTGAAATGCCCACCTGGGGCTTGGTGTTTTAGGAGCAGCAGTTCTGCGTTCAGGTGGTTCTTCCCAAGCTCTGTTTCATCCTCCTCAGGGCTGCTGGGATTCCTGTGAGGGTGTTCCCCCAGAACAGCCAGTGCAGATGCTTTTCCAGCTCTGAATTTCTGCTCTCCTGCCTCATCCCTGGCAGTGCCCAAGGCCAGGCTGGGTGGGCATTGGAGCAGCCTGGCACAGTGGCACGTGCCCCATGGCAGGGGTGGCACTGAGTGGGCTCTAAGGTCCCTCCCAATCCAAATCGTTCTGGGATTCCATCACAAAGCTCTGGGTGAGGGGGTTTTTGCTCACCTGAGTTTCAGCCACCCTGATTTTTGGGGCAGTTTGGACAGAGAAGCTTCCAAGGGTGGCAGCACCTGCTCAGGTGGCTCAAACACCACAGGGATGGTTCTCTCAGTCCTTCTGTTGTGTTTATCAAGTCAAGTGATCAATTAATTCCTCCTCTGTGAAAACTCCCCCTCTCTGAAATAAACAGACACACTCCAGCAGGCATGAAGAATTTCCAGTGTAGCAGAACAGCAGAAAGCACTCCTGGTGTAATCCAGCACTGCCAGTGGGGCTGGATTTGCTCCTGTGCTGCTCCCCAAAATGAGGCTTTGTACCCCAAAGCTGTGCAGCTGGGAGCTTTGTTTTCCTGGGAGGAAACAGCCCCAAGGAGCTGAAGCCCCCACTTGACAGAACTCCTGTTTTCTGTCAGATAAATGTAGAAAATAAAGCAGTTGGGCGGTGTTAGCCTGTTAATCACAATTTAAATGTGATGCTGTGAATGGCAGCAGGAGGAGGGGGATCCAGTAAATCAAGTCACAGTGTGCTGAAATATTGACAAATTAGGCCTTTAACCAGTCTATGAACGATGGTCTTATGCATAAAACCATAAATTTTTTTCTTTTTTCTTCCCCCATAAATAAAAGATAAATGAGAAATGTGCCCTGACTGGAATTTAGGGTCAGTGAGCTGTTACTGGTGGAAGATCAAGTGGACTGTGATGACAACATAAGAAAATGTTAAAATGTGGAAAACAGTCCTTGTGTTTATAAAGTTACAGCTAAATATCACAGCAAGATAGGTGGATACAAAAAAAAAAAAAAAAAAAAAAACAAAAACCAAAAAAACCCAAAAAAAAACCCCAAACAAATATAAGTTTTGCTGGAAGGAATTGAGTTTGCCATGTCCCCTGTGGTTCAGAGCAGCTCCCCTGGTGTGGTGTCCCCTTGCAAAGGGTCCTGTAGGGCTGAGGGGACCAGAGGGGTTTGTTCAGGGGGACAGGAGGTGGATCCAGGCTGGGGTGGGAGTGGGGAGGTTGGATATTCCTGTCCTGTGTCCTCATTCCCTGCTCAGGGGGATTTGGATGTTCCTTTGTGTGTCCTCATTCCCTGCTCTGGGGGAAACTGGGGTGACTGGATGGGCTCTGCAGGGATCCTGTCCCTCAGGATCTCCTCTAAAACTTGCATTTTGTAATTCCAGGTACCTCAGAAATTCCACAGAAGTTCAGCAGAGAAGGAGAAGCTGAGATTGCAAAGAGTAAGGCATTTCCCTGACACCCAACAAAGGCTTTGCCTTTTATCTCAGCCCAGCTGCAACATCTCTTTTGCCATTTTTCCTTACCCTGAGGAGCATGGAAAAACCTTTAATGCAGGCAGTTAAAGTGCTTGGCTCTTTCCAGAGCTCCTGAATGGAGCCCTGGCTGCATTTGGGGCTCTTTGGGGAGAGCTTGAAGCCCCAAGATTTAGGTTCTGATTTTATTAATACACAAGGGAAATGGGGCACTCTGTGGCTTCCTAGATGTCACCACTGGATGCCACCACTGGGAATGCTCAAGCTCCAGGTTCTGTTTGCTTGGGTGCAGCTCCTCAGCAAACTCTGCTGCCACTCACGGAGGCTGAAGGGTCAGTGCTGCAGGAATTGGGCTTTTTTGGGTTTGTTTTATCTGCACTGGGAAGGTTTGTGCTCAGGAATTCTGTGTCTCTCAGTGGCTTGTTTATAAACTCGTGTGTTTTATGTAAGTTGTAGCTGTAAAGCTTTGCAGCCTTTCCCAGTGCCCCATATAGAATTCCAATCTGTTGTTTTCTTCCCTTTCTATAGCTGTGTTAAAAATAGCAGGGATGGGAGGGAGAGAAAGGAGAATGGAAGCTAAAAATGATGCTGGGAATGAAGCAGAGCCACCAGTGAGCTGTCAGCTTCACACCAGCACCCTGCACATTCCATGACTCAGGCTGACAGTGTTGTTTCCTTGCCATTGGCACCATTTGGCTGTTGGTGGCTTTCTGCAGTTATTTGTGTTGTGACACTGCTCAAGGAAGCCTTGATGTTGACAAGGAGAGATGTGAAATCAATAAAAGAAAACTGAAAATACCCAGGGAGGAGTTGGGAGTGTCTGGGCACAGGCAGAGCCTCCTTTCCTGGTGACATCACCAGTGCCAGCAGCACAGAAAAGCTTTTTCTATTTAATTTGACATTTTCCTCCTTTGTGTCAGCAGAGCCACGGTGGGAATTGCAGTTGTTTTGGCAGGAAACACCATAAAAGGCAACACTTCCAATAAAATCTGTTCCCAGAGTGCCCCTTGAACAGTCTCAGGGCACTGGTGATGTCTGATGATCTGGAATAGAAGAAAACAAGGGATAGGCTCCACAGTCTGGGGTTTGGAGAATGACTTTATTCCCTGAGATCATGGAATAGCCCAGCTGGGGGGGACCCACAAGGATCATCGAAGTGATTCCTGTGCTTGTGGAAACAATCAGAAAATCCTAGTGGGTTTGTGATGTCAAACCAGCTCAAATTCACTTGTAGAAGTGACACCACTGTAGCCCTGTGATGACACCACAGCATGAAAAGCTTTGCTCAGGGGGAAATATTTTGGAAAGAATCTGAAATCTCCTATTAAATAAGGGAATAACTACGATTTTTTAATTCCCATCTAATTTTCCATAATGCCACTGTGGTAATGAAGATGACTCAATACAAAGCTTTCTTTGATGCGTAGAGAAATGAAAATACCTTTTTTCTTCTGCTAAGGGAAAGGAATAATTAAAGCTTTCAGAGAGGCAGCCCAGGGAAGCTCAGCTGAGGCAGGGGGGCTGTGGATGTGCTCTTACCTGCATTCCTGGGGAAAATGAGGGTCCTTCCCATTCCAGGATATTTTGTGATGCTGCAGGTCAAGCACTGGGTGGGCCCAGCTTCCTTTCTGAGCAATAAATGCTGATTTTCAGCAGTTTTGGGAGCACAGAGCTGCAGTTCTGAGTGTCCCCTTTGTGCCCCAGGACCAGGAGCGTGCGGACAAGCTCCAGAAGCTGCAGGCAGAGAGGGAGGAGAAGGGGAGGCTCAAGGAAGAGGCAAAAGCTGCGAAGGAACGAGCCAAAGAGGAGGCCAAGAAGAGGAAAGAGGAAGAGAAAGAGTTGAAGGAGAGAGAAAGGAGGGAAAAGAAGGAAAAGGAGGAGAAGGAGAAAGCTGAGAAGCTGCGAGTGAAGGAGGAGAAGCGCAAGGAGAGGCAGGAGGCTCTGGAGTGAGTGCCTGGGCTTGTGCAGCCCCTGGGGGTCCCTGTGCTGATTTCCATCCCCTCTTTCCCTGTCCTGCTCCAGCAGCACGGGCCTGGGGTCAGGGGGTGGCTCTGAAATCCTGAGGGACTCTGTGCCCCCATCCCAGCAGTGCCCTGAGCTTCCCCTCCTGACCTGGCTCACTTGGGCTCTTTGTGGAGGAAGTTACTGGGACTTGGTAACCCCTGGAACTCCCTGGCATTGAGAGGAACGTGAGGCAGCCCATGAACTTGAAATGGGTCAATATTTGCTCTGCAAGGAATGAACAAAGTCTCCTCTGCACTTCACCAAGTGTGGTTCTTGGCTGGGTTGACAGATGATCCTCGTGGTGGGGTCTGGGGCTTCCCACCTCCTCTTCACCCTTCCTGATGTGTGACAATTCACATGATCTTTGTTTTCAAGGGCAAAACTTGAGGAGAAGAGAAAGAAGGAAGAGGAGAAACGGTTAAAGGAGAAAGAAAAGGTAAAAATGTTTTCTCTGGCTTGTCTCTAAATTCTTTCTGGGGTGAAATGGTGGAGCAGGTTCCTTTGTGTGCAGCCTGTCCCCCCGACCTGCTGGGGCTGCTCCATGCAGGTTTTACCTGTTCCTTTCACCCCTGTTGGTTCCTTTGCTTTTCCCCTCTCTGTGTGTGTTTCTGAATGGCCACAGGTGACCTGTGCCCTGGCAGTGCCACTGAAGCCCTGCTGGTGCCAGGCAGGACAATCAGAGCTTCTGTTGAGTCACAGGAGCTGCTGACTGCCTGAACTTTGCTTTGTGCCTCATTTGAAGTTGAGTCATGCATGAGATGAGCTCACCTGGCATTCCAGAGCTTTGTCCCACCTCACATTTGCGTTTGGGTTCTCGTTTCAGCGCATCAATGCCCAGAAAGCAGAGATCACCAGGTTCTTCCAGAAACCAAAGACTCCACAAGCCCCCAAGGTGAGGGACTGCTGTGCCTCTGTGTGTTGGTCTCTCACAGTTGTTCCTAACAAAAATACCCTGATTTCCTTCTCAGCTGCCCCTTACAGCTTCTTAGGTAGTCAAAATATTGTTTTTTTCTTAATTTCCTGGTCCCAAAAGTGCAAAGGATTTTGAGAAAATGCCCAGAGCAGGGACTACAAAAGACATTTGTGGTTGGTTCAGTGAATCTCAGCTCTGTCTTCTGCATTGCCTGGAAGATCTGGAGTCTTGGACAGGAAGGGCTTAACTTAATCTTCACTTAACCTAAATCTTCACCTCAGACAACACCTCAACAGCAGGTGTTCCTTGCATGTGTTGGTGCTGCAGCTTCTCAGTGTCCAAACCCTGACATTCCTCACTTGATGTTTCAGACCCTTGCTGGCTCCTGTGGCAAGTTTGCTCCTTTTGAAATTAAGGAGAACATGGTCTTAGCCCCCCTCAGCCGTGTGGCCCTGGAACCAGAGGACCTGGAACAGCTGGACAAGCTCCTGCACGCCCAGAATGCTGAAGATTCTTTCTTGAAGGATCTAAAATGTCGCAAACCACGAAAAACTGGGCCCACTTTGGTCAGTGACAGCAGTGACAGTGTCAACAGGTCAGTCTGCGCTTGAGGGCTTGCTTTGCTTCTGGTTTATGAAATGAACTGCAGAGAGGGTTTGAGGATTGGAGAGGAGGGAAGGCTGGAGCTGCTCAGTGGGGCTCAGCCACCTTCCCCTGTGTTCCCAGTGACGTGGTGGTGGTGGACAGCTGCCAGGCAGATGCTGTTCCTGAGAGGGAGAAGTTTGGCAGGATGAAGCTCCTGCAGTTCAGTGAGAATCACCGTCCTGCCTACTGGGGCACCTGGAACAAGAGAACCTCCCTGATCCGTGCCAGGAACCCATGGTCCAAGGACACTGTAAGCACCTCAGCCTGCTGCATCCTTTGTGCTCTAGAAGTGAATGTGCTTGGCCAAGTTCTCTGCTTCCCTGGCATTTCTGAGCCATTTTGTTCCCTCTGAAAGCCCAGCCTGGGTTTGGTGCTGATGGACAGAAATGTTGGCATTTCTTGCAGAAACTGCTGGACTATGAAGTGGACAGTGATGAAGAGTGGGAGGAGGAGGAGCCAGGGGAAAGTCTCTCCCATAGTGAAGAGGTGAGGATCCTGCATGCTGAATAAGATCAGGAACCGCTTGCACTGGGTGTGGTTCTAACTCTAACCCATTTGTTTGTAGGATGACGAAGAGGAGGGAGAGGATGAAGATGAGGACGATGGGTTTTTTGTACCCCATGGGTACCTATCTGAAGATGAAGGTGTGACAGAGGTAAGGCAGCTGGCTGTCCCTGAGTTCCCATCTGTTTCCAGTGAACTGTGCCGTGTCAATACTGGCAGGGGAGGGCAGCACGTGCTCTGTGCCTGCACGGTTCATGGCTCAGGGAACACGAGGCAAAGCTGCCTTTAAAAAGCTCTTTTTTCATCGTGGCGTGGCTGTAACGAGTCCTTTGTCCCCTGTGGCTGCAGGAGGGTGACCCAGAGAACCAGAAGGTTCGTCAGAAGCTGAAAGCAAAGGAGTGGGATGAGCTGATAGCCAAGGGGAAGAGGTTCCATGTCCTGCAGCCTGTGAAGATTGGCTGTGTCTGGGACAGGGCAGCAAAGGACAACGGCACCAACCCTGACCTGAAGGTGCTCCAGCAGTTCACAGCCTGTGTCCTGGATCCACCTGTGCCAGAGGAGGAGCAGCAGACACAGAAATGTAGCAAAAAAAGAGCAAAAGATCAGCAAAGTAAGACCTGAAGGGCTGAGCAGTGCTTCCACAGTGCTGTGCTCTGCTTTGGAGGGAGTGGGGGATTAGTGAGTGCTGCATTCAGAGTGACCTGTTTGTGACAGGGCTGGAATCCAAGGAATCTCTGAGAGCTCTTGGAAAGGACTTTTCTGGCACTGCCTCTCCAAAAAGTCTTGCTCTGGGCAATCTAGGAACTAAAGCCAACCAGACTTGAGCAAGCTCAGATTTAGGATGGGCCTGAGCCTGTTTGTTGTTTGGGGGAAATTGTTTGGTTTCTGTGTTTGGTTCCAGTCCTGAGCTTTTCCTGCACCTGATTAACACAGGGCTGTGAATAACTCACATAAAGGCCAAGCAGGGGGTGGGGATTTCACTCCAGGATGTTGTTTCTATATCAGATCTAGCTGCTGGTACAATCATGGAATCCCAGAGTGGGTTGGCTTGGGTTGGGGGGCACCTTAAAGACCATCCAGTTTCTGCCATGGGCAGGGACACTTTCCACTTGCTCCAAGCCCAACCAAGCTCACCTTGGAGCCTTCCAGGCATGGGGCACCCCCAGCTTCTCTGGGCATTCCATCTCTAAAACCAATCCTGGAGTGCCCATGCTGATTTCTATCCCCCAGCTTTCCCAACATTTAACCCATTCTGTGCCATTTCCCCCCACAATCCTGGGCCAGCTCTGGAGTACCTGTGCTGATTTCTTTCCCACCTTTAGCCCATTCTGTGCCACTTTTCCCCTCTGCAGTTCTGGAGTGCCTGTGCTGATTTCCATCCCAAAGCTTTCCCAACCTTTAACCCATTCTGTGCCACCTTTCCCCCACAATCCTGGGCCAGCTCTGGAGTACCTGTGCTGATTTCTTCCCCACCTTTAACCCATTCTGTGCTGATTTCTTCCCCACCTTTAACCCTTTCTGTGCTGATTTCTTCCCCACCTTTAACCCTTTCTGTGCTGATTTCTTCCCCACCTTTAACCCTTTCTGTGCTGATTTCTTCCCCACCTTTAACCCGTTCTGTGCTGATTTCTTCCCCACCTTTAACCCGTTCTGTGCTGATTTCTTCCCCACCTTTAACCCTTTCTGTGCTGATTTCTTCCCCACCTTTAACCCATTCTGTGCTGATTTCTTCCCCACCTTTAACCCGTTCTGTGCTGATTTCTTCCCCACCTTTAACCCGTTCTGTGCTGATTTCTTCCCCACCTTTAACCCGTTCTGTGCTGATTTCTTCCCCACCTTTAACCCGTTCTGTGCTGATTTCTTCCCCACCTTTAACCCGTTCTGTGCTGATTTCTTCCCCACCTTTAACCCATTCTGTGCTGATTTCTTCCCCACCTTTAACCCATTCTGTGCTGATTTCTTCCCCACCTTTAACCCTTTCTGTGCCGTTCCCCCGCAGTCCTGGCCCAGCTGCTGCCGCTGCTGCACGGCAACGTGCACGGGAGCAGGGTGATCATCCAGGAGTTCCAGGAGTGCTGCCGCCAGGGACGCTTCAGCCACGGCCCCAGGAGCCCCCCGGAGCCCGGGGGGGGCGAGGACAGCGGCGTGCCCTCCAAGGCCAGGCTCAAGAGGATCATCTCAGAGAGCTCCGTGTACGAGAAGAGGCCCGAGTTCAGGATGTGCTGGTACGTGCACGCCGAGGTGCTGCGCAGCTTCGGCCAGGAGCAGCTGCCCGTGCCCTGCCAGTGGAGCTACGTCACCCAGGTGCCCTGCACGGGCAAGGAGGAGGGGGGCGGCGTGCCAGGAGTGCCCGTGCCCCAGCCCACCCCCCTGGCAGCCAAGAGGAAGGCCATGGGAAGCATGTCCATCACCAAGTTCATGAAGAGGCCTCGGGGCGCTGAGCAGGTGAGTTCCTTGTGCCCCAGTAAGGAGTGCTGGGGGTGTTTGCACCCCCCAGCTCAGCCTGTTACCTCCAGCCACTGTCCTGCACACCAAAAGACCCTTTTTATGGGGAAAGGAGTGAAATGCCGGGGCTAAAGAGATGGGTTTCTTTTGTGTGTCTGCAGCTTGGACTCTCTGTTCCATTCGAAACGTTGCTCTCCTGCTGTTCTTCCATTCTCTGCTATTTGGCCCTGATTGCATCCAAGCTGTGAATGGTTGGAGAGTCTGCTTGGCCTTGGTTTTACAGCTGGGTGTAATTTGTGTGCAGGTTTTATGTGTGCCTGTGGCTGCCAGATGTACAGCCCGGGCTGATGACTTACAGCAGTTGCATGTGAAGGGATTAAATGTGGTTCCCAAGTGCTGCAACTCAGCCCAGAGCAGTCTGTAAAGGCTCCAGCTCATCCTGACACACATAAAGCTGAATTTCAAGAGCTGGTTTAAAAATACAATAACTCATAGGGACAAAATGAGGTGGAATTGCAGTGCTTGCTGCCTGGGAGCTGTGTTGTGGTTTTCCTGTTGTTGCTTCTGCTTTTCAGGGCGACCACAGGTAGTGCTGGAGCCTCATCATGACTGAAAAATGGGAGCATGGAATTCCAGAATGGTTTGGCTTGGGAGGGACCTTAAACCCCACCCAGTGCCACCCCTGCCATGGCAGGGACACCTCCCACTGGCCTTGGGCACTGCCAGGGATCCAGGGGCAGCCACAGCTGTTCTGGGAACTCCATCCCAGCCCCTCCCCACCATCACAGGGAGGAATTCCTTCCCAAAATCCCATCCAACCCTGCCCCCTGGCAGTGGGAGCCATTCCCTGTGTCCTGTCCCTCCATCCCTTGCCCAAAGTCTCTCTCTGTGTTTCCTCTTGGTCCCTTCAAGCCCTGGAGGAGCCACATTTGGGTCCCCACAAAGCTTGGGATGCTCTGTGGAGGCTTTAGGTGCTGGAAATTGGGGTTACCAACCTCTGGCTTCCAATCCCCCAGGCAGGGCAGGGTTTGAAATCCCTGCCAGTGGATTTATTCCTCCTTCCCTGTGCACCAGCTCAGGAAAGAGCCCCAGAATGGTTTGGGTGGGGAGGGACCTCAAAGCTGATCTCGTTCCACCCCCCCTCCCATGGACCACAGATGAGGCTTTTGATGCTTTTTATGCTTTGCCTTCCCAATTTATTCTTGGCTTTTTTGGCTTTTCTACTGAAAAAGCTCAGCATTCAGGTATTGATAGAGATCAGAGACTTGTGAGAAGCTGCTCAGCCCCCAAACTCCATCTGCTTGGGTTTTTTCTTGTACACTAAATAAAGGCAGAGATAAAAGTCTCTGCTTGGCACCCACTGGAAATTCAGCTTATAAGGGAGCAGAAATAGCAAAACAAAGGCTTTTAGGAGAATTACATCACCACTCTGAATGCTTCAAAGCTCCTCAGAGCTGTGCTGGGGAGGTGCAGCTGCCAGCAGAGGTGTCACAGCCCCAGAAGCTTTTCATTGCTGATGTCTCAATCAGGTGTTGAGATCCCACCCCACCTGTGGAGCCAGGCTGGGGCATGGGGAGAGCCTGGCAATGCTGGGAGCTGCCAGATCCCCACTCTGGCACGTGTTTCTGTGCTGGGGAGCTCACACCAGGGCTTGTGTGAGTCAAGGTGCTCTTACATAAGAGAAGAATTGGGTGCTGGAGTGGGCAGTACCTGCCCACGTATAGGAGGGATTGCATTTGAGAGTTGGCACTTTATTGAGAGATGGAAATTGAAAATTTTCTTGGCTTGGAAGAGTTTTTTTTAGGGGATGGGGATCAGGATTTTCATTCCAGTTCCAGCTGGAGGAAAAATAACAAAACTCAACAGAGCCTCCCAGCTGGGCAGCTTTGGTTTGTGTCACTCCTTGGTCTCTGTTCTCCATTCCAAATGGGGAATTTGGGCTTTTCCCATGGCAGGAAACCTGGGCAGCAAGGGAAGAGCTGGCACCACTCCCTGAATAAAAGCTGATTGGCAAAGAGGAGGAGGAGTCAGGGGAGAGCAAGGTCCAAACTTGACAAGCAACATTAATTCTCCATCTTCAGGAGGGAGAGCACATCCAAAGGGGCTCAGCCTGGAGAAAAGGAGGCTCAGGGGGCCCTTGTGGCTCTGCACAGCTCCTGCCAGGAGGGGACAGCCAGGGGACAGCAGGCTGTGCTCCCAGGGGACACCAGGACAAGAGGGAACAGCCCCAAGCTGTGCCAGGGGGGTTTGGGTTGGATATTGAGAAAATTCCTTCATGGAAAGGGTTGTAAAGCCCTGGGCACAGCTGGAGCCCCCAGCCCTGCAGGGATTTAAAATCCTTGGGGATGTGGCACGTGGGGACAGGGCAGTGCTGGGGAGCAGTTGGACTCTCTGACCCTTATGAGTCTGTGATTCTATGAAAATAATAAACAGAGGGGGGAGAGATTTCCCTTCCACAAATGCAGCAAGAGTCAGATTCCCGTGGAGCCTGAGCTGCCTGTGCTGCGGGGGCAGCTCAGCAGTTGTGTAAGAGGGAAGGATCCTGGAGCAGAGCTTGGCCCCTTTCCCACTCTGTGTGCCACTGCACTGAGCCCTTCTGTCACAGGTCCCGGCTTGTGGAGCTGGGAATTGCAGATTTCCTCCCTTCCAGATGTGCCCACCCGCCCAGAGGGTGCCCAGCACTGCCTGTGCCAGCTCTGGCCCCTGGCACCTCCTGGCTCACACCTGATACCTGCTCTTTCCCTCCAGGCTGCAGAGATGGATGGATTTCAGGCAGACACTGAGGAAGATGAGGAAGATGATGACTGCATGATTGTGGATGTACAGCCAGGAAAAGGTGGGAAGGGAGATGGGTACCAAGGGAGCAGGACTCCCTAAACTTGTTTTTTTCTGCCCTTTTCACCATTCCTTGGGCTTTTATCTCTATAGATATCTTATTCCAGATACTGCTGCTTTTTATCCTCTTTTAAAAGATGTTTCTTTGCTATTTGTGGCCTTCTCTAAGCTGCTCTTGCCTTTTCTGCCCTCCTCCTCCCCTTTTTGTCTCACACAAAGCCCCTGTGAGCAGCCAGGGTCACCTGCCTGTTCCTGGGGGCACAGGTGAGCACTGGGGCAGTGCCAGCACATCCGCTGGCAAACGATGGCAAACATTGCTGCCCTCTGGGGCATGCAGAGCCCTTCCAGCCTGGCAGGGGCTGGGTTATCACCCCTCTGGTGCAGCCACATCAGGGAGCAGCCACAATCTGAGCACTTGCTCGTGTTGGTGTCCCAGTTATCCCTTGGAAATGGCTTCAAAGCCCCTGTGCTGCAGCCTCTCCTTTCAGGCCACGCTGGGAGGAGGATGTGCAGCAGCTCCTTTCATCTCCAGGAGCTTTTGGCCGTGATCACACAGATCAATGAGCTGACTCCAAGCACGTGCTGTGCTTTCCAAAGCTCTGGGCTCTTTTCTTGCTGCTCACAATGGAGCTCTCCCAACCTGCTCTGAGGAAAGTGGTTTGTGTTGGGCAGCTCCTCTGGCAGATAACGACTCGTGCACAGAAATTCTGGAGGGTTTGACCCATTCCAGGCATTATCTGGGCTCTCCTTCCTCTCTGAGCTCCTCCCACCTCCCAAAACAGACATTGGGACTGCTTGACAAGGAGCCCGGCTTTAATCTTAAGCTGCTTTTGCTTATTACCAGGCTCTGAGATGAAACCCTCGCCTCAGGTTCGTCCCCTCTTGTTCTGAGGATGCCACTGAGCAGCTTCCCTCCCTCAGGCTCTGCTGACACACAAGCAGCTCTGTTTGTTTGGCTCTGCCTGACTCTAAAGCACTGAAAAGATTATGGAAATCCTTTTTATGGTTGAAGTGATTTTTTTTTATTCTGGATTGGTGATATTAAATACGAAGCCAGTATTAAAACCAGTGTTTAAATAGTGTTGAAAAGGAGACTCACAACAGATGCAGGAAGCTAAGACAGATAACACATAAAGTAGTCAAATTTTACTGGATTAATGAGGATATTTATAAAAATAAACCAAACACATTCTCTCCTTTGCAGGTTCCACAGCTTCAGAATCCAGTGGCACAAGAGCTGCTCACCAGGACAGCAGCATGGTCAGCCCATCTAATACAATTTGAGACTTTAATGCTACTAACTCCTCTGTATGTATGTAGAATGAGCTAGAAAGTTTTAAACCTTGTGTATCTTTGACCAAGATACTTGAAAGTATTCCACATTTCTTGTAAAGAGAAGACAGCACTTTGTTCTGCTTCAGACCAGATGGAAGCTTAAATTTTTAGCTTTAGCTTTTTAGCTTTTTTTTTTTTTTAATACTGCATATTAATCTGTCCTTAATAAAGCATTATTGAAATTTTGATACTTCTTTGTAATGGAAGGTATCTAAGTTATCTCTAAAAGTAGCTGAGGGATTTTGGAATAAGCTTATTGTGATGCCACTGGGGAATGACTGTTCATAATGTTGTACAGCGTGGCCTTGGGTATAAATGATGTACAATTATATATGAATTTATGCTCTTGTACCATCCTGTTTGTGGTCTTACTTGCTCCAGAGAACAGCAGCAGGGCTTTATCTTTGGAAGAGGGAAAAATGCTTTGTTTCTCTTATTTTGGGACAGGCTGGAGAGGTCAGGGCTAGATTCTCAGTCTCTTGTCTGCATCAGAGCTGGGCTCTGTCGCACAGGAAAACTCTGCTTGAGGTATTACAGGACTGAGCTGGCATCAAACTTGGTGACACACAGGACAAACTTGCTGGGGCTTTCAGCTTTATACAACTGGTGAGTTATCAGTTACTTCTTTAAAAGATTGTCTGTAATTTCAGGTTTGTTATCTTCCCCTGGGCAGCAGCAGTGGCTGTTCCCTGCTGTCACTCTCTGAAGGGACAAGGGGCTGATGCTGCCCCAGTAACACCAGTGCCAGCCCCAGCACAGACTGGTTTGGCATCTCAAACCTGCAACAGCAATGCAACTCAAGCAACTGGGATCAGGACTGAGTCTTTAAATAATTCCATTTAATCAGACTAAGTGTAACTTTATCCAAATAGCTTCTCTCCAGTAGGAGTTACAGTGCACACAGAAGCAGAACGGGAAGCTGAGCTCTACACCCAGCCCCTTCCCAGGCTCAGGCTGGTCATCCAGCCTTACCAGCCCCTCATCCCTGCTCCACCACGGCCTCGGGAACACCTCGGGCAGTCCCTGCTCCAGTTCGGTGTTGGCAGCCCCAGGGAGGAGCCGCTGCCGGGGCCACCTGTGAGTCTGGAGCTGGGAGGGGACAGCAGGGCCCGGCCCCTGTGCAGAGCCAACCAAAGCCACCTCCAGCAGTCTCGGCAAAAGGAGGGACGAGTCCAAAGCCAGCAGCGCTGGAGGCTCTGCCCTTTATTTCAGGACAGGGGCTGGGCCCTGGCCAGCAGCTCGGGCCTGAGGGGGCTGCGCTGCTCCTCCGCCGCCGCCGCCTCCACGTCCGCCATGACCGCGGCGTCCCAGGCCAGGCTCAGCAGGGCCGAGGGCACCTGGGCACGACAGCAGCACTGAGCACAGCCAGGGGAGGGTGCCAGGAGTCCTGAGAGCCACCCAGTGCCACCCCTGCCTGGGGCAGGGACACCTCCCGCTGCCCCAGCTTGTGCATCCCTGGGCACTCCCACGTTGCTCTGTTCCCGAGCGTGGAGCAGCCTGTGAGCATTCACAAAGCTGGGACTGCTCAGACTGAGAAGGACAAGGCTGGATTCTGCAAGCAGCTCCTTTTAGGGGATGCTAATTTGGGCTTTCTGTTCATACCCCCCCTCACCATCGCTGCCTTCCCTCTTTCCCAGCCCCTGACAGCTCTGTGCTCCAGGAGGAGGACCCTGCACTTCCCTCCACACCTCCAAGCCCCCAGGTTAACTCCTTTGTGCTTAAAATGAGGGGCAGAGCACAACTTGGGGCTCTAAAAGAACACAAGCTTCCCCCCCAGCTCTGAGCAGCAGAAGTCTCTGACAGCCTCAAGATGCTCTGGAAGGTACCAACAATAATTTTTTTCACTCACCAACCCACATTCATTGAAGGCCAAGTTCTCATCAGTCAGTTTGAGACCTCCAGGTCCCAGGAGCTCAAAGGGCAGCCAGTCATCTCTGAGTGCTTCTCTCACAAAGTTGTAGAGCACAGACACTGATTCTCGGGCATAAAAAGTCCCTGCCATGAGAAAACAAGGTGAGAGAGTCTGGCATTTACCAAAATCTAACCTTTTGTGGTCGGTTCCGTGGGGCTTCACCCACTGATGCTGACTTGATCAACGACTTCCCTGCCACACAGCCAGCCTGATTTAACTGAAAACTATAAAAGCAGAATCCCCAAAGAAAAATACTCAATTGTTGGGAGCCCCTGCCAGCCTGTAACAAAGAGCTGGGGAAGCCTGAAATGATTTCCAGAGTTCTACAGGAAAATTTGAAGAGGATTTATGCTGTTGTACAGTCTGACATCACACAGGCAGCCTCACGCTGGCTGCTGTCACACCCTGATCTAATGAGTCTAGCTTGGGAAGAGCAGACTTTAATTAATGATGCCTTGAGATTCTTCCCTCTCTGTCCAATCCTGGCTTAAAATCCCAACCCTGAGCAGGGAGAGGGTTTGGAGGTGGGAAGAGTTCATGGGGAAACATTGCCCTGCTGTGGTTTTGGGGTGGTTTATCCCACCAGCTGCACTCAGCACCCCCTCCTTACACTCCAAGGAGCCTCGGCAGCTTCTGGAGGTGCCCGAAGGAAGGGTGAGGAGTCCCCCTTACCCTGGAGGATGTATCCATCGGGGAAGCGCACCCTCAGCAGCGTGTAGTTGTACTTCCTCATCTCCCTCTGCTCGTCCTTCTCGCGCATGGCTCTGGTCCTCAGCATCGACGCCTTCTCCACCGCCTCCGTCCTGCGGGCACAGACCCTTGTAGTGCCCAAGGAGAGCCACCAGCTGCTGTCCCCTGACCCTGCTGCTGTCCCCTGGCGCTGCTGCTGTGCCCTGAGCCCTCACCGGAGCCGCTGCTCGCGGCGCAGCTCCTCTGCAGTGAGGCTGAAGAAGTCGTGGGGCAGCTCGAAGCGCGCGGCCGCGGGCGAGGGGTGGAACACGGCCAGCTGCCGGTGCAGCTGCGCCCGCACGGGCTCCGAGCTCAGCAGCTGCTCCTTGTGCTCCCTCAGGTCTTCCAGCCTGCTCAGCACCTCCTCCTTCAGCACATAGAACTCCTCCGTGGTCTCTGAAAGCGCAAGGATGGGGCGTGAGGCTCTTGGACTTTAGGGCAGTGACATGGGGACAAGGAAATGTCACACTGGGACAAGGAATGTGCAGGCTCAGAGGGTGTTTTTGTTCCAGCCTTGGAGGAATGACCTCTGTGGAGTTGTCAGCAACCAGAGCTGCCCCCAGCATCCCCCAAACTCCCCCTGACTCCACATTAATGAGTTCTTGCCTTGTCCTGGAACAGGCAGTGTTTTTGTCTCAAACCCAACAGCCTGGAAAAATTTGTGTGTCCCTTCCAAGCAGCTTATCCTCTCCTGGAAGAAAAGGACAGAATTTAGGTGGAGTTTGCTCCAAGCAAGGGCTTTCCAAAGCTGAACAGCTGTGGAGCCTGAGCTCACCTGAAACACCTTGTTCTGCAGTTTGATTTTCCGGTATTTCTCCTCCTCTGGATGGAGATAGATGTTATCCAGGTACCTGCAGGAAGAGAAATGCACTGCCTGGATCAAAGCAGGACACTCCAAGGTCGAGAGAAAAGAGAGACCTCACAGAGGAAAAAAGCTGAGAAACCCAGGAAAATAAAATACATAAATGTTTTGGGGCCAAACTGAACAACCAGCAGCTCCCAAGCCTCTTGGATTAGTGGGACCAACTCCTCCAGGTCAACTGTCAAATTGGGTGGTTCAGGAGTTCCATTTTCTTCCGAAAAAAATGACTTTGCTAGAAGCAGAGCAAGCAAACCCAGCAGGGAAGGGATGAGCTGCCCATGCCCTCAGTGACACTCACTTGGCCATGGTCTCCACGCACAGCCGGACCTTCTCCCGGTCCTTGTTGAAGGTGTGGATCTCCATGATGGAAGCAGCCACCGGGTCCACGGAGAAATACTGGGGGAGAGGGAGAGAAGCTGCTCAGGGAGGAGCTGACCCCAGCCCAGCTCAATTGTTCCCCATTTGCTGGGCTAGAGATGATTGAACAGGTAAAGTGAAATTGTCCTGGGGGAGATTTTACACGAAGGAGGTGGAGAGTTGGCAAGGTCACTGCTGAAGGGGACCCACAGCACAAAAAGGAGTTTGAAGAGGGAAGGGAAGGAGTTTGAAGGGAAGCACTCACTGCCTGGATGGCTTCTCGGAGCTGCTTCTCCTTCTGGTCTTTCCTCACAACAGTACCAGTCAAGGGGCAGATGAAATAAACCCCTGAGACAGAGGGAGCAGCAGCCCCTTCCTCCTCCTGCTCCTGAAGGAGATCAAACCAAACTGAGCACGGGGAGGTTTTGGTGGGGATTATGTTTATAAATCCTCTCAGGATAAGGAGAGCAGCCCCAAGGGGGGCTTAGCAGGGAATGGCAGCATCTCCCTCACCTTTTCCTCCATGGAGAGCCCCTTCTCGCTGGCAGCTGCCTCGGCCATCAGCTCTTTCCTCACTACAAAACACAAACCTCGGTTGGAGCGGAGGCTCAACACATTCCAGAGCCTTTTGGACAGCTCAGCGCTGCCCTGGGAAGCAAACACCTGCCCAGGTGTGGCGTCCCAGCCCAGGGCTGCGCATGACCCCATTTCCAGGACAGCTGCCCCAAAACAGGCAGGACAGGGAGCCGTCCCCGGGCGCTTTTCCAGCCGCGATTCCCGCGGCCGCTCCTACCCTGGTTCCTGATGGCCTCCTGCGACGCGGACGGAGCCTTTCCTCCCTTGGGCTTCACCTCCAGCCGGGCCAGCGCCGCGGCCGCCGCTCTCTGCGCCTCATCCGTCGGGGCCTGCCGGGGCTTCGGGGCCACCTCGGCTTTCGGCTTCTCCCGGGGGGCCCTGGCACGGAGGACACGGCTCGGGTCCGCCCGTGCGCGCCCACCCGCCGGTGGCACCGCGAGGACGGGGGAAGCAGCGCTCGGGCCCGGCGCTGTCACCGCTCCCTCCCCGAGTGCCCCGAGTGCCCCGGGCAGGTACCGGGCCCAGGGCGGGCGGTACCGGCCGCGGAGGGTGCCCGGGGATGGCGTTACCGGTGGTGGCGTAACCGGAGGGTCCCCCCAGCCCGTACCGGGACGGCTCCGAGAGCTTCTGCCCGGGCCCCGCTGTCTTGAACTTCAGGTCGGCCTTGATCTCCTGGAAGAACTTGCGCATGGCGGTGCCGGGATGGGACCGGGCCGGAACGGGAGGAGCACCGGGACAGGAACAGCACCGGGACGGAGCAGTACCGGGATGGGAGCGGGGCCGCCGCGCCCCCCCGCGCTTCCGGCCCGCCCGCGCCGTCACCGGAACGGGGCGGGACCGGCCCCGCTCGGGCGGCGGGGGGGGCGAGGGATACCGGCACCGGCATCACCGGGGGCTGCGGGACCCACGGAACCCGGAGAGGGAGGGACCTACGGACCGCAGAGCGGGACTCACGGACCCCGGAGCCGGACCTACGGAGCCCGGAGCGGGACCCACGGACCTCCACAGAGCCCCGGTTGCATCCCTGGAGCCCCGGCGGCACCCACGGAGCCTCACGGAGCCCAGAGCGCCCCAGACCCGCCCCAAACCTGCACCCGCGGCCCCACGGAACAGCCTCAGCTCGCCGTACCCCGGGAGCAGCCCCGGTGTGAGCAAAGCAGGGTGAACGGGCAGCTCCGGAGCTGGGACACAGCCGGGTAAAGCTCACGGACAAGGAGCCTCGTGTCTCCCATCCCTGGGAGATCGACCGAGGGCTCCAAACCTGAGGATGCACACAGTGAACATCCCCGCGTGTTTTACGGGTTCATTTCCACGGCACAGCTCCTGCTCCCCCTCCTCTGGGACACGGGACACTCGCAGCCGAGGAAGGGGCTGCGACTCTCGGCATCGGGCGGACCCCACTCCGAACGGGGCTGTCGGCACCTGGCACTGCCCCTCCGGTGGCACCGAGAGCCAGGAGCACCTGGATGAAGGCTGGACACACACTCGGTGGCACCGAGAGCCAGGAGCACCTGGGTGAAGGCTGGACACGCACCGGCATCGCCAGTGGGAGTCACAGACTGAGACACGGACCTGCGCTCCAGTGACACCTCCATGGCACAGGACAGGCTGAGGGGAATGTACAGAGAGAGCCCTGACGCTGCTGGGATGTGGCAGAGCTGGGATACAGCACGGCCAGGATGTGGCACAGCTCGAAATATTGCACAGATGGGACACGGCACAGCTGGGACACGGCAAGGCCAGAATATGGCACAGACTGGATGTGGCATGGTCAGGATGCAGCATGGATGGGATGTGGCACAGCAGGGACATGGCACAGCCTGGCAGGAGCGAGGCCTCACTCACAGTGTGACAGGGAGCACTCCCAACACCTCCACAGCACCTTCACGATTTTCCCTCCTCACACACCTCCCCCCAAGCCTCTGGGAATAAGGAGTTTCTCCCCAGAATCAGGGCTGTGGTTTGGGTTTTGCAGCCCAGTGTGGGCAGGGACTGTTTTCCTTTCCATGACCTTGCAGAGAAGCCAGTTTGGGTTAAAAGCGGGTTAAGCCCCAGTGCAGCTCCCAGGCCAGCTGCACAGTGTTTGCTCCAGCTTAGCCAGGCTCAGCCCGACTTTGGAACCCGCTGGGTCAGATTCCCCCCATGTGGCCCCAGTGACTCTCCTGGTGGCCCTGTCCTGGGCCAGAGACATGGCCACCCACCACCCTCAGCTGTCCAGAATGAGTTTGGAGTCCCAGGATGGCCCCAGGGCCAGGAGCCACATCCCCAGGCTGGGGGCTGAGCTGGGGGCAGTGGATGGGGCAGGATCAGCGTTTGTCCCACCCATAGCCCTGACCCTGTCCCCACACCCTTGTGCCCCACAGCGCTGTCACCCTCCCATAGTCCCCAGCCCCCCCACAGGTCCCAATTCCAATCCTTGTCCCCATCCCTGTCCCCCCTCAGGCCTTGTCCCCATCCCCGTCCCCCCCCCCGCCCCCCAGCGCCCCCCGCTTCGGCGCCTCCGGCGGCGCGGCCCAATCCCGTTATCCCGCCGAGCCGCCGCCTCGCTCCTATTGGTCGGATAGAATGAGCGACGTGCGGTGGAGCCAATGGGCGGCGCGGTCGCGGCCGGGGGCGGGACATCCTGCGTGCCGTGCGGTGCGGGCCGCCCCCGCCGCCTGCCCGGTGCTGCCGCGGCCTGGGCTGGGCCTGCCCGCGCCCGGTGCCCCCCGCGCCCGCCGCGCCCCCCGGTGCCGCCATGCCACACAGCTTCAAACCCGGGGACCTCGTCTTCGCCAAGATGAAGGGCTACCCGCACTGGCCGGCCCGGGTGAGACCGCGGGGCCGCGCCGCGGGGGGACGGAGCGGGAGGGGGGCGGGGGTCCCGGACCGGGATGGGGGCGGGATCGGGAGGGGGGGACCCGAGACGGGATGGGGACGCGTACCGAGCCTTGTCCCCGGAGCGGAGGCCCCTGCCGGGATGGAGATGCCATAACGGTACCTGTACCGGGATGGGGATCCCGCACCGGGATGGGGACACGGTACCGGTGTGGGAACACGTACCGGGATGGACATGCCATAACGAGACCCGTACCAGGACGGGGAGCTGGTACCGGGGTGGACATGCTGTAACGGTACCTGTACCGGGATAGGAGGCTCTGTACCGGGTGCAGATGAGTGTCCCGTTCGGGACGGGGGACCCAGGTCGGTGTCTGTCATGGAGCCGGTGGTGGCCTGAGGGACCTGTCCCAGCACACAGACCGGGATGTGGGGTCACCCCCCAGCACCTGTACCGGATTGCGATGTCCTGTACTGGGATGGGGCCCGGTACCGGTGCGGGGTGTCCCATTCTGGGATGGGAGCTCCCATTCCAGCCCCTCCACTGGCATGGGGGCCCAGTACTGGAATGGGGTGTCCTGTACCGGAATGGGGACCCCACATGAGCGGCTGTGCTGGGATTAGGGTCCAGCACTGGCTCAGAGATCCCCTATGGGAACTCATGTCGGGCTGGGAGCTCAGCACTGCACTGGGGGGCCCGGGCTTCTGTCCCTTGTTGAGGACAGCGAGGGGACACTGTGGGTGTGACATGGACGGGAGGCTGCTGTGAGCGCTCACGGTGCGGGATTAGCGGGTGCTGCTGCGCTTTGGGGGGGTTATTTGGGATGCTGCAGCCTTTGGGGAGGGGGACAGCTGGTGCCACCGGCCGGGTGACAGCGTCGTGCCGCGGTGCTCCACGACAGCAGGAGCTGCTTTGGGATGTGCTCAGCTGGGGGGTGCTTGGGGGCTCTGTGGGGAGCAGCGAGGGCACGGCAGGTTCCCACACTGCCCTCGGATGGGAAGAGACCGGCAGGTGGAACCGTGCGGGCTCGGGGAGCTCAGGGGGCCGGAGCTGACACCGCTTGGCTGCACCTCGCCGAGAGACCGGGACTGCCGCTCCCGCCAGGACAGCCCCTCTGCTTTAGCTCGCTTGCTTTCTGGGGAAGGGTCCCCCCGCCCCGAAGACCTCCCCAGCACCCCCTGCTCACCCCGAGGCTCTCCCTGCCCACGGCCCAGACGCCCGGAGCACAGAAGACGGGGGTGTCCGGCCGGCAGCGGGGCCTCCAGCCAGGACGGACCCTGCGGCCGCTCGTCCATCGCCCCCGCCCGCGCTGCCGGGCCCGGCCACCGACCCCGGGGGAGTAGCACAAGGCCCACGTTGCCCACAAGACCTCGGTGCCGGATCCTTCCCGTTTCTCTGGTAGAAATCCCGCAGGGACTCGGACCCGTAGCCAGGGCCCCGTCCGGGTGCTTTCCTGCCGCGCTTGGCTCCAAGCGGGTGCCGGACCCGACGCCGCTTGCCGGGGCTGAGGACGCGTCACGGCTGTCTCTGACCTCCTGGTGCTTTGGGTTTCCTTTCAGATCGATGACATCGCGGACGGCGCCGTGAAACCCCCCCCGAACAAGTACCCCATCTTCTTCTTCGGCACCCACGAGACGTAAGCGCTGCCTCGCTCCCCCCGCCGGGCTCTGCCTCCGCTCCGGCCTCACCTCTGCTTTGTCTCTCTCCAGCGCCTTCTTGGGCCCTAAAGATCTGTTCCCTTACGAAAAATACAAAGACAAATACGGGAAACCAAACAAGAGAAAAGGCTTCAACGAGGGCTTGTGGGAAATCCAGAACAACCCCCACGCCAGTTACAGTGCCCCTGCGGTGAGTGTGGGCTGGGCAGGGCCTGGGGCTGCGGCCCCTCAGTCCCCCCGAGTCGCTCCTCCTGTCTCTGCTTCTCCTCGCTGCTGTGCCGATTGCTTCCAGCTTCCAGCTTCCAGCTTGGCTTCCTTGGGGTGGAATTAGCTGCCCTCTGCTTGCCTGCCCTCTCCCTTCTTCAGGGAGTCTGCTCTCCTCATCTTCCTCCATGGAGGGGTTTCCCTCAGGCTTCCAGGAGCACTGGAAGTTCCCGCTTACTCTGGAGGAAGGCGCTTCTGCTCCATTGTCACGGTGGAACTGGGGTTGTGCTTTGTGCTGCTTGCCCAAAATCATGGAGATTTTGTTGTCAGAGCAAGAACTTGAGGCTTGCTTGTCCCTGGCTCCTGGATCTGCTTGTGGACTGTTGGGAAGTCCCCTTCTCCATCCATTCCTGAGGTTCCTGAGCCCTCCAGCAGGATTTGGAGCGAGCTGGGCCAGGGAACAGCTCTTTGTCAACTTCTTGTAGGAGCATCTCATGACCATAATTGGGATCCAGTTTATTCTGTAAAGATCATCACAGGAAGCGTCAGCTTTGTAGGCCGTGGGGCTGAAGAGGCAGAGAAAGGTTTGTAGGGTGAGCAGCAAGGTCCAGGTGGTCCCTGGAGGTCAGCAGGTGCAGGGAATGAGCCCCCCGGGCCGTGCCATGGCCGGGCAGGAGTGAGGGTCTGGTTTGAGGGGCAGGGGTTGAGAAATGGTCTACCCAAAACTGGATGTAGGGTGAGGTGAAGCAGTGGAGGTGCTTGAAAACCTGGAGATTGGTGATGGCGAGGGAGGCACCACCTGCCATGGCCAGGAATCTGCTGGGAACTCCCATCAGGGACCCATGAGGGACCCAGCAAGGCTGAGGGTTCACCAACACCCACTGTGTCTTGTGGGCAAAAGGAGCAGGAGAAGACACTGAAGTTTCCTTGGCTTTGAGACCTGAGTGAAGCGAGGTGCCAGGAACAGCCAAGGGTGAGGAGAGGCTTCCCAGCAGCTGGAAGAACTCAGCTCTAGGAATGTCAGTGCTGCCACACACAGAGGAGCAGCCCAGAAGATGAAGTTGGGGTGTGACGTCCTTTGCGAGGAACCTGAAGAAACAAGAAGACCTTCAGGGAGCAGGACACAGGAGATCCCTGTGGGAAGAGCACCTGGACTCCTTGTGTGGACCTTTCCCATGGGGAAAGTGTGTGAAGAGCACAGGAAGAGGCCTGATCCAAGTGGAGGTGGAAGGAGAGGCTGAACCCGGCCACCCCGGCTTGTCTGGCGCCGTCGGGGCAGAGGAGGGCTGGGCTCTGCTCCCAGCTCCAGGCTGCTCCAGGGGTTTTGGCAGGGCGTGAGGATGGGGGGCAGAGGGCAGTGAGGCAGCAGCATCCCAGCAGTGTGTCACTGGTGCTCTCTGTGGGGCTGGGGGAAGGGGGCAGCGCTCCCCAGGCAGGGTTGGTGCCGTTATCCGGAGCTGCTCCGGAGGGATCCGTGCTGGGAGGGGAGGCTGCCCTGCGCTGCTCTGCACACCCAGCTCTGCCCTCCTCCACTCCCCACCCTTGGTGCCCCCCTCTCTGTCCTCTCCTGGCCCCCCAAATGCCCCAGAGCCCCCCTAACCCCGCTGTCCTCTGCTGCCTTTAGCCCGCGAGCTCCTCGGACAGCGATGTCCCCGAGAACGACCCCATGGTGGGCAGTGACCCCGGGGACGACGAGGACGACTCTGCCATGGCCACGGGGCCCACGGACAAGGTGGACAGCGACGAGGACTCGGACCGAGGCAGCGACCACAGCGGGCTCAAGAGGAAATCCCTGGCCATGAAAGTGAGTGTGGGCTGGGGACAGGAGGGTGGCCCAGCCAGGGGACACTGTGGCTCCATCACGGAGCTTTCCTTGAAGCCACCTCAGCAGAAGTGATGGAGAAACCAACTGCCTCTGGATTCTCCAGTGGGAAATGGGGCTCAGCGTGGTTTGGGGGTCTCACAGCTGTCTCATGGTGCCTGTGGGATGCCTATCCTGGCTGGGTTTGCAGCTTGGAGGAGGATCCAGGGCTGCAGATCTGAGTGCAGCTCTTGCAGGGCCCGTTGGGAAGAGTTGGAGAAAGCCCTTCCCAGGAAGCATTTGCTTTCCAGGGAGGATGGAGAAGGAATGGGCTTCTCTCATCTTGTCACCTCTCCTTTGCCAGATGCCTGTGACAAAACGGCCTCGGAAATCCTCCAGTGACTTGGATCAGGGCAGCCCCTCTGTCACAGAAGAGGAGAACTCAGAAACATCTTCTGAGTCGGAAAAAAACAGCGACCAGGTGAGAGGATTTTGGGATACACTGGGAGGGTTGTGGGGAGAACATCCCTGTGGGAGTGGGGCAGAGGCTGAAGGGAACCTGACTGGCTTGATTCCATGGTGACACTGTTCCACATTTCCTCATATTCCTGTTTTCCTCCAGGATTTCACTCCTGAAAAGAAGCCAGTGGCCAGGGCTCCGCGCAGGATGCCAGCAGCGGGGAGGAAGAAGAAGGTAAAGGACCCCAAATCTGAGGAAGGCTGGAGAGGAGCCAGGGTCTGCACTGTGGGGAGGGGGGAGTGACAGGGCTGTGTCCTGGGCTGGAGCACCTGGAGGGACCTCACTGAGCACTTGGTGACCTGTGGGGGCTCTGGGTGCTGGGTTTGGGGGTATTGCTGGGACTGGGGCAGTGCCACCCCACAGCCACCCTCCATCCCAGCCCTGCTCTCTGCCTGCAGAAAGTGGAGTCTGGCTCTGACTCTGACTCCAAAGTGGACTCGGATCTGGAAATGGGCAATGCCACCATGGACATGACCAAGTCGGACTCGGACTCGGACTCGGATGTGTCGGTGAAAAAGGCACCACGGGGCCGCAAGCCAGGTGCCCTGGGGCTGCTCCTGCTCCTGCCACCACCTCAGCATGGGACTGTGGCATTCCCAAGGCTCTGGGGTTCCATCCCAAATCCTGGGCACATCCTAGAGCCCCTCTGCTTCTGGAGCTCGGGGCTGTTTTAACAGATAGACCTGCAGGGCTCCTGCTGAACATGTCCCCGTTGTCTTGCAGCTGAGAAACCCCCTCCCAAGCCCCGGGGCAGGAAACCGAAGCCAGAGCGTGTCCCCAGCAGCTCCAGCAGTGACAGGTGAGCTCAGCAGGGACAGTGCCACCCTTGGGGTGGGCTGGGGGTCACGCAGGGGTCCCAGCCCGCCCTGTCCTGGCAGTGACAGCGACAGCGACGTGGATCGCATCAGCGAGTGGAAGAGGCGCGACGAGGAGCGGCGGCGGGAGCTGGAGGAGAAGAGGAAGAGGGAGCAGGAGGAGGAGATCCGGCGGCTCCGGGAGCAGGAGAAGGAGGAGAAGGAGAAGAGGAAGGAGAAGGCAGAGAAGGGCGAGGAGGTGCACTCGGACTCGGACAGCAGCGCCGAGGATGAAGCGGCCAAAAAGGGCCGGAGGGGCCGGGCCAAGGCTCCGTCCTCCTCGGACTCTGAGCTGGAGCAGGAGAAGGAGGTGAGTGCAGAGCTGTGGGGCCTGGGGTGGATGGACAATCTGTCACCTCCCTGTCAGGCCATCAGGGACCTGCAGGAGTGGTCTTGGGTTAGCCTGCAGCTGCCCACGTGGTGTTGGGAAGGGTTGTATCCATCCGTGGAGTGGGAGCTCTTCCCCTGGCCCAGGATGCCTCATCCAGCTGTGGGTCTCACATCTGGCACAGGGTGCCCAGAGCAGCTGTGGCTGCTCCATCCCTGGAAGTGTCCAAGACCAGGTTGGACAGGGTTTGGAGCACCCTGGGACAGTGGAAGGTGTCCCTGTGTCCCTGCCCGTGACACAGGTGGGACGGGGTGAGCTTTGTGTTCCCTCCCAGCCCAAACCATTCTGTGATCTCCAAGATGCTCTTCCACCACACTCAGGGGGTTTGCTGCACTGTCTCCCTGGAGCTTTTGGGAGCATGTAGGGTGACTGTGTGCCATGGGGTGATGCTGTGCCATGGGGTGATGCTGTGCCATGGCAATGGGGTGGCCACAGGTGCCATTGTGGCGTGGCTGTGGCTCTGTCTGTGCTGCAGCAGGGAGGGCTCTGCTGCTCTCCCTGCATTGTTCTCTCCTCCAAGGTAAAGAAGCCGGCGAAGAAACAGCCCTCGGAGTTGTCAAGGAAACCAAGCCAGAAGGAGAAGAGGGGCCGAGCAGAGGAGAAGCCACGGAACAAGTCAGCATTTCCACACCTCGCTCCCTCCCCTTTCCTCCTGGGAACGGGGCTGGTCCTGCACAGCTCCAGCCCTGGCACCCCGGGGTGGGCATGGGGCTCCTGGGGCTGCAGCACCTGCAGAGGGGCTGGGCCTGTTCCTCCCCTCCTCCTGAGCTGAAGGGGCTGCAGGAGCTGTTGGGGGTTACCAGGATGACACTCGTGATGTTTTCTTTCTCGTGGGGCTTTTCCTGTCTGCATTCCTGGGAAGCTGGGGCATAGGGGAGCTGTGACCAGGGTGGAGGGGTCTTGGATGCTCCAGCCAGTGCCATCCCCCTTGTTAGCCCAGTGCTGGGCAGAGGGATCACCACAGCCATCTTCCCTTTTTCTTTCCCTTCACACAGACCTCTCAAAGTGGAACGAGGCCGGAAGAAATCCGACCCGATCCCTGAAAGGAGGGTGGAGAAGAAAAAGGGTGAGAAACCCACTGCTTCCCATCACAGAGGGGAGGAGAGAGAGGAGAGGGCTTCAGGGTTGGTTCCCCCATCCCTGGGACAGGGAGGGATCAGTGAGGTCGTGCCAGGGTTTTTCCCAGCACTGCTTTGATCACTTCCCTGCATCCCCTCGCTGTCTTGGCACATCCTCTCCAGAGACATTCCTGGGGCTGGGCTCAGCTTTGGAAGTGCAGGAGGACACAAAGCCCTGCCTGGGAGTGATTCCAGGCCCCAGAGCAGACCCTGGGCTCTGCTGGTGCCCTGACATCTCGAGCTGTGTCTCTCTGTCTGCTCCAGAGCCCACAGTGGAGGAGAAACTGCAGAAACTTCACAGCGAGATCAAGTTTGCGCTGAAGGTGGATAACCCGGTGAGTGCCTGGCCTGGGACATTCCCGCTCATGCTTGCCCTGCTGTGATACCCAGGAATGCTCCTCCTCCTCCCTTTGGGGGTGCTGGGAGGCCCCAGGTGCCCCCAGGGCAGCTCCTGACCCCGCTGCCACCCCTGTAGGACATCAAGCGGTGTCTGAACGCGCTCGAGGAGCTGGGCACGCTGCAGGTCACTTCCCACATCCTCCAGAAGCACACGGATGTGGTGGCTACACTCAAGAAGGTAGAGCAGAGGGCTGAGGCCTCCCTGGGGTGAGCAGGGAGCCTGCCTGGCCCAGCTCTAAGGGGGTCCCTCCTCCTCCTCCTCCCGGGGCAGATCCGGCGCTACAAAGCCAACAAGGACGTGATGGAAAAGGCGGCCGAAGTCTACACCCGGTTGAAGTCGCGTGTGCTGGGACCAAAGATGGAATCCATGCAGAAAGCCAACAAAGCTGGGCCTGAGAAGGACAAGGGGGAGGCAGAGAAGGGCCAGGAGAAGCTGTCGGGAGCAGAGACACGGAATGAGAAGGGGGAAGAGGAGACAAATGCTGGTAACGTTCCTGGGCATCCCTGAACATCCCTGCCCTGTCTGGGCACGTCACAGCCCCCTCCTCGGGGCATGCCCTGTCCTGCTGGGGACACAGGACATGGGGAGGTGGCTCTTGGCCTCGTGGTGGAGGGATCAGCACCTCCAGGCCCTGCTTTGCTGCAGTGCCAGGAGAGGGAAAGGGTTGGATGGGGAATGCAGTGAGAGCAGAGGGCAAACCTCAAACCCCACACCCGGGCTCTGGGGGCCTCCCCTGCTGCTTTTTGGCTCAGGACAGCTCCTCCCTGCCAGCCTGAGCTCTGGTCCAGGCATGGAGGAATGTGGAGACGTCCTTGGACACTGGCTCAGGCTGTTGCACAGGGAGTGGTGACTGGGATCTTCCACCCTCAGAGCCAGGTCTCTGCCTGGGGCCGTCCTGGTGATGCTGCAAGAGCCTTCCCAGAGGAACTGACAGGGAAAATCCACCCTGATGGTGTCTATGGGCTGGGGGATGGAGGTTTTGGGGCCCTTCCTGCAGCTGTGGGGGTCAGGCCAGTACTGGGGTCCACCCGTGTCTGTGGTCATGGATCCTCAGTCCACGAGGGTCGGGATGGATGAGGGGGTCCAAGAGCCTGAGCCTCTCTCTCTTCCCTTCAGACCTGTCAGGTCCTGTGAATGGTGAATCCCTGTCCCAAAAGTCAGAGGGCACAGAGGAGAAGGACAAGAGCCAAGGGCCAGGAGCTGTGGAGCTGGAGACACCCACAGAGGAGCCCCACAACAAGTGAGTGTGGGGGGCTGGGGGCTGCAGGGATCGTTCGGGGACATCCTGTGGGTTGTGAAAGGGTTCTCCCAGCTTGGCAAGGAGCTGGGATGTGGGAGAGGGGCCAGGAGAGGCAGAGGGGCGGGGGGCTGAGCTCTCCCTGCCCCTGCTCTCCCCCAGCAGTGTCCAGGACTATCCCAAGGCCGGGCTGGAGCGAGCTCGCGGGGAGTCGGAGGCTGCGGATGAGGAGGAGGAGGAGAGCTGAGGAAGCAGCTCCCACGTGGAGGAGGAGGAGGAGGAGGAGAGGCTGTGAAGGGAGAGCAGCCTCTGCCTCATCTCCTGCCTGAGTCACTTCACTCTGTCCCACCGTAGCCGATGTCCTTGGTCTTGTCCCGTGTCCCGTGTCCCGTCCCTGCGGAGGCAGCACCCGCGGGGGGGCTGTGCTGGTGTCTGTATTTGTCCCCTCCCCCCTCCCCTGTTTTTAATTTTTGTTTTGGTTTATTTTTTTTTTTTCCCTCCTACCTAATTTCTTGTGATTTCAACCGACATGAAATGAATATAAAGGGTTTTCTAATGAAAAGCACAAGGAACCCCAGTGTGTCTTTCTTGAGGCTGGGACGAGGGGAGAACCTTAACCCCCTGCCCAGGGCTGGAGAACACCCCATGGGTCCCCAAATTCCCTCTGACCAGGGTCAGGCACTCAGGAGCTGCTCCAAGCCCCTTTCCCCACCATCACAATCCTCTCTCCATCCAGAGGCAGCTGCTGGAATTGGATCCCTCTGCCCCAGGAGTGGCAGCAGGGCTGGGCACCAACTCCTTGGGGTAAAATAAGGGTAAAAAGGGTGTGTGCCAGGGAGGGACTGAGCCTGGCACCATCCTGCCCCTGCTGGGCAGCAGCTCAGTGGTTTTGCTGTGTTGCAAGGCTCCCGAGCTTTTGTCAGAGTCCAATAAAGAGCTCCCGGCCCCGCCTGCTCTTTGTGCCCGAGCCCCGGGGGAGGATGCCCCGACCCCCGTTCCCTGCAGGCTGCAGTAACTCTGCCCTGGGGACACTCGGCTTTGGCTTTTTCCAGGACTGATTTCACACTCGCTCCGTAAACAAGACCTAAATAAAGCCCAAACCATCCCCAGTGCCTCTTGCCCAACTGCTGGAAGTGGGAGGATCCCTCCAGGACCCCGCTCCTGATCCCGCTGCCAGCTCCTCTCCTCCCAGGGGCAGGGACAGGCTGGGGAGTGGGGGCTCAGGACATGGGGGTCCCCAGCTCTTGGGGAGGGGGTTGCTTCTCCAGAGCCCAATTCCTCCCTCCCACACCCCCAAAGAAACCTCAGTCGAGTGCAAAACTAACCAGAGTTTATTGCTTCTTGCGCTGTTGTGACCCTACAAGGGTGAGAGTCTGAAGGCACCGAGGACACGGGGGACCCCCAAGAGGCACTTGGGGCAGCCAAGGCACACAACTGCAGGTCCCCAGCAAGGGGGCAAGTGACAGAGCTGGGGCAGGCAGGAGGGTCCCCACAGAGACAGGCACAAGGTGAGGGGTGTGTAGCAAAGACTCCTAACGAGGCTTTTTGGGGAGGGAAGCAGCCCAGAATCGCTACTCCGCCTCCGGCTCCACCGGGCGCTTGCCCGAGGGGGCGAAGGGTCCCACCAGCCACGTCAGGGGGGTGTTGAAGGCCACTTGTTCCACCAGCTCGTCCATCAGCAGCCGGGCTTGGGCGGCGTGGTCGCGGGCCCGGGCCAGCACGGGGCCCGTCACGTCCTGCAGGGAGCGGACCGAGCCCAGCGCCGCCCGCAGCCCCTCCACGTTGTGCCGCACCTGCCCCGCCTTGTCCTGCACGGCGGCGGGGAGGCCCTGCAGGCTGCACACCAGCGGCTGGCAGGAGCTCTGCAGCTGCTGGCTCAGGCCCTGCAGCATGCTCACCGTGCCCGACTCCACCGCCTGCGGGGGGACACGGGGGGTGAGGCCTTGGGGACACCTTGGTCGCCCTGGGCACCCCCTGCCCCGCTCCTACCTCCGGTGGCACCTGGTCCTTGCCACCATCTGGCTGCTTCTTGCTCCACTCCAGCCACAGCTGCTGCAGCTTCTCCTGCCCTCCCTGCAGCTTCTGGTCCACGCCTTGCTTCAGGGTCTCCACCTGGCAGAGGGGCACAGCCCGGCTGGGTGAGGGCACCATGGGGGCACACCCCGGGGTGGCACAGGGGGCGCGGGGCTGGGTCTTACCAGGTCGAGGGTGCGCTGGAGCTGGGCCAGCAGGTCCTGGCAGCTCTGGCGGGAGCTCTGCAGTTTGCTCAGGGAGTGCTGGAGCGCTCGCTGCCGCACCTTGCTGGACAGGGAGCCCAGGCGCACGAAGTAGCTCTGCTGCTGCCGCTGCTGCTCCGGCTCAAAGCCCTCCACGGCCGTGGCCAGCTGGGCTGTGGGACAGGAGCTGCTCAGGGGGTGCAGCAGCACCATCAGCACCCCTCAGAGCTTCCCCTGCTCTGCCCACCCTTCTGTAGGGTTGGGATCAGCTGCTCACCCAGCTCCCCATCTGTCATGGGCAGGTAATGGTCCACCAGCTCCTCCGACTTGCCCAGCACGGAGTCCACCCTGCTGGCCACCATCTGGCCCACGGTGCTGACACCGCTGCTGACCGCTGACCTGGTCATCTCCACGCCACCCTGCACTGCCCCTTTGGTCATGTCCATCACACCGGTCACTCGGCTGGTCACCGCGTCCTTGGCCCCGGTCACGGTGCTGGACACTGCATCCCTGGCTCCGGCCACTGCATCCCTGGCCCCAGACACCGTGCTGGACACTGCATCCCTGGCTCCGGCCACTGTGCTGGACACTGCATCTTTAGCCCCGGCCATTCTGCTGGACACTGCATCCCTGGCCCCGGCCACGGTGCTGGTCAGCACATCCCTGGCCCCTGTCACCGTGGAGGTCACCAGCAGTTTGGTGTCTGAGACGATCTGGGCAGACACACAAAGCTCTGTTAAGCACTGGGGGGGGCCCAGGTGTTTTGCCCAGCCCAGCCCACCGTGGTACCTTCTGGGGGGGCTGCTGCAGGATGGGCAGCTTCTCCTCCAGCTTGTCCAGCCCTTTGCAGGCAAATTCATTGGCGGAAGAAACTGGAATTGGAAAAGGAGGTGGGTTTAGCACCCTGCTGCCCTGCAGGAGCTCTGCCAGGCCCAATTTTCCATCACCCCAAAACTCAGGGTGTGCTGCCCCCACATCTTCCAGCTTCTCCAGCTGTTTACCCCTCAGCCACACAAACCAGAGACACAAAACCAGGTCCTGCCTCTCCTGGTTCCTCACGAGAGCTCTGTGAGAGCCACTTTTGGGGTCCCCCATCCCCATGGGGTGCTGCCCCTCTCCCTGCACTCACTCTGGGGCTCCAGCCGGGTGAGGAGGGGCTGGGCCCCGCTCACCGCTGCCGCCGTCAGCGTCTTCACGCCCTTCTCAGCCACATCGCAGACGGAGCGCACGTAGGGGTGGCTCTCCT
Organism: Ammospiza caudacuta; assembly: GCF_027887145.1. Classification (NCBI taxonomy): domain Eukaryota; kingdom Metazoa; phylum Chordata; class Aves; order Passeriformes; family Passerellidae; genus Ammospiza; species Ammospiza caudacuta. Next base: position 5,315,971 of record NC_080620.1, on the reverse strand, counting down.
TGGTGCAGGTGTAGGCGGAGGACACCATGTCGTAAGCTGAGCTCACCAGGGGCAGGTTGGCCACGCGTGTCCCGATGTTCTGGGGGCCGGAAGGGCTCAGCGTGAGCGCGGGGCTGAGGGACCCCCAAATCTCACAGGGTGTGGTGTGTGCTCCCAACAGCCCGGGGGTGGTTTTGGGGCGCTCCCGTGGCTCTCCAAGCCCATCGGAGGGTGGGAGAACCCCGATCCCCGTCTCCAAACAGGGACCCCGTGGGTTGTCCCCAAATTCCCCGCCCCGCCCGCACTGACCTGCTGCTCCTCTGCCTTGGGCTGCGCCGGCGTGGGCTCGCTGGTGGCCATGGTGGGTCTGGGGGCACAGACGGGACCGTGAGCGGGGCCAGGCCCCCCCAGCGCCCCCCTCCTGCCTCTCCTGCCCCACGTTACCGCCCCCGGAACGGGGCAGCTCCCACGCGGTTGGGAAATCCCGGAACAGGGGGGTCCGGGGGACCGGGACCGGGACCACGATCGGGATCACAGGCGGGATCGGGACCGGGATCGCGATCGGGACCGGGATTGAGACCGGGACCGGGACCGGGATTGCCATCGGGAACAGGACGGGGATCGCGATCGGGAACAGGACCGAGATCGCGATCGAAACCGGAATCGCGATCGGAACCGGTACCGGGATCGCGATCGGAACCAGGATCGCGACCCCGGCCCCGGATCGTGCTCACCGCTGGCGGCTGGGGTCGGTCCTGCTCCGCTCGGTTCGGCTCCGGGCTCGCCCCGCTCCTCCCCGCCGCCCTTTATAGCCCGGAGCCCGCCCCGAGCGCATGTGACCGGGGCCGCCCAGCGGGGCCGGCCCGGGGCGGACCGGGAGCAGCGACCGGCGGGGAACGGGAGGGCAGCGAACCCCCGGGAACCGCCTGCACCGAGTTCCCAGCACCGATCCGCCGGGACTGGGCCGCACTGAGCCCCCCGGGACCCCCCCATTCCTCGGTCGGTGCTGCACTGACCCCCCCGGTACCGGATCCCCGAGACTGGGCTGCACGGAGCCCCCCGGGACCGGACAGCCCCGGGACCGCTCTGCAGTGACACCCCGAGCCCGGAACCACAGAACCCCCGCCCCTCCGTGGCACCGATCCCCCGGGACAGACCCGCCCCGACCCTCCCACGCCCGGGGCTCCCGGTGCTCCCGCACACCTGGCCCGGTGGAGTTGGTCAGGCTGGCCCCGGCGGGACGATGGACGGTCCTGGAACTCCCGGTGTCGCCCCGCGGGTGCTGTGACCCTGCTGTGCTTGTGACGTCGGGGATACCCCGGGCAGGCCCAGCCCCTCCACGGTGACAAGTGGGACAAAGTTCAGTGCCACACGGCCGCGGGGCACAGTCCAGTCCAGATGTCCTGGCACCTTGTGGCACCCTCTGTCCCAGTACCCCAGGGAACCCCGTCCCACTGTCCCACCCTGGCACCCCCTTATTGAGCCCCCTCGGGGATGCCCCCGGCTCTGCCGCCCGTTCAGAGCCCCCCGTGAGTGGTGGCTCTGCCACAGCACTGCAGGCTCTGAGTCATTTTAAGGCCAAAAAAGTTGTTTTCTTCTTCTTTAAACTGGTTTGAAGCTGTTAAGACACAAAATTCCAGTATTCCTGGGGCTTAGGGCAGCGCTGGATCCCAGACAGGCTCACGCTGTGTCCTCCGCGCGCCACCATCGCCACAGGAGCGGCAACGGGGTCCCACGCTGGGTCACCAGCTCCATCGCCCCCTCGTTCCTGATGGGATGGGGGTTCATGCCCCTGGGTGGGTGCCCCCGCTCAGCGGCACCTCAGTGGCGGCCGCAGAGCTGGGTGGCAGCGGGCACCCGGCGCGTCCCCCCCGCGGTGACGCAGCCCTCCCACTTGGACATGTCCACCGGGACATCCTCCGGGTACTCCACGAGCGCGGGCGCGAAGGGCCCCAGGAGCCAGGGCAGGGGCGTGTGCTGCCCCACGTGCTCCAGCAGCCCCTCGAGGCCGAGCTGGGCCCGCGTCACCGCCTCCCTGCTCTGCGCCAGCACCAGCCCCGACAGCTCCTGCAAGGAGCGGGCGCCGCCCAGGGAGGCCTGGACGCCCTCCACGCCGTGCCGGACGTGTCCCGCCGTGTCCTGCACGCTGCTGGGGAACGCCCGCGCGCCCGCGGCCAGGTGGGAGCAGGCGGCGTGGAGCTGCTGCAGGAGCCCCTGGAGCATGGCCAGAGTCCGAGCCTCCACCTGCGGGGTGGGCAGAGGGCAGCGGGGCTGGGGGTGATGGACCCCAGCCCTGCCTGGATGGAGGCACAGCTGGATGGAGCCACAGCTGGATGGAGCCACAGCTGGACTCCACAGCTGGATGGAGGCACAGCTGGATGGACCCCAGCCCTGCCTGGATGGAGCCACAGCTGGATGGAGCCACAGCTGGACTCCATAGCTGGATGGAGGCACAGCTGGATGGACCCCAGCCCTGCCTGGATGGAGCCACAGCTGGATGGAGCCACAGCTCGACTCCATAGCTGGATGGACCCACTGCTGGATGGACCCACAGCTGGATGGACCCCAGTCCTGCCTGGATGGAGCCACAGCTGGATGGAGCCATAGCTGGATGGATCCACAGCTGGACTCCATAGCTGGATGGAGCCACAGCTGGATGGAGCCACAGCTGGACTCCATGGCTGGATGGATCCATAGCTGGATGGAGCCACAGCTGGATGGACCCACTGCTAGATGGACCCACAGCTGGATGGATCCACAGCTGGACTCTGTGGCTGGATGGACCCACAGCTGGATGGATCCACAGCTGGACTCCATGGCTGCTGCTCCACCCCTGCTCCAGGTGTCCCCGCTCCAGGTGTCCCCTTGCCACGTGTCCCCACCTCCAGGGACTCAATGGCCGCTGTCCCCACCCTCTCCAGATGGTGCCATCTGTCCCCCCCCCGGTCCCTCCAGCCCGTACCTCGCTGTCCTCCATGGGCACCGCGTCCTGCTGGCTCCACTCCAGCCACAGCTGGTGCAGGTGCTCCCGGGCGCTATGCCAGGGCCCGTCCGTGCCCTGCTGCCCCTCCTCAATCTGGGGGGAGGTTCAGCCAGGTGGGAGCACTCCTGGGGGTGCCTTGGGCCGGCACGGGGCTGGCACGGTCCCTGCCCCATCCTTACCAGCCGGATGACGTGGTGGAGCTGGCCCAGGAGCCGCTGGGCACGGAGCCGTGCCCGCTGCAGGTCGCCCAGCGAGCGCCGCAGGGCCCGGTGGGGCAGCCTGGCCGACAGGGAGCCCACGCGGACAAAGTAGCTCTGCCACCGCCTCTGCCGCTCCTGCGGGGCCACCTCCGTGCCTGTGGTCACCTCCGTGCCCGTGGCCACCTCCATGCCCCTGGTCACCTCCATGCCCCTGGTCACCTCTGTGCCCGTGGTCACCTCTGTCCCTGTGGCCACCTCTGTCCCTGTGGCCACCTCCATGCCCCTGGTAACCTTTGTGCCCATGGTTACCTCCGTGCCCCTGATCACCTCCATGCCCGTGGTCACCTCCGTGCCCGTGGTCACCTCCGTGCCTGCTGCTGCTGCCACTGTGGGATCAGGGGTGAGGGCAGCGTGGCTGGGCCATCCTGTGCTGGGCACTGGAGCCCAGTGTGAGCACCCACAGGATGCTCAGCCACCAGGTCATGAGGAGATGCCACCCTGAGCGCCAGGTGGCCTCTGCGGTCACCTCAGCTGTGACAGGGGGCCAGCTCTGCTAATGTCACCCAGTGCCAAGCTATAAATACCCAGGCGGGCACACGGGACTATATTTTCTCTTGGGTTTCCAGGTGAGAGTTCACCCAGTGCCATCCCGTGTCCTTCAGACAGGGACTGGCCCCTGCCTGGGGTCACGGTGGCCTCACTGGCACCACTGTGGGACCACCACCACGCATAGCCAATGCCAGGGTGAGGGTCCCGGGAGGGCTTGGCACTGGGAGGCTTGGGCATGGTGGGCACTCACCCAGCTCCTGGTCCATCCCGGGGAGGTACCGATCCAGCAGCTGCTCTGACTTGCCCAGCACGGTGCCCACGCCCGAGGCCAGCAGCCGCCCCACGCGGGTGCCAACCACGGCCCCGAGCGCCGAGCGCGTCCTCGCTGCCACCCCGCTCACCGTGCCCGACACCAGCGCCCTGGTCCCGGCCACCACCTGCAGGGGACAGCTCAATGACAGCTTGTCCCCGCTGCTCAGCCGCCCCAGAGCCCTGCCCGTGCCCCCTGGGTGGCATTACCCTCTCGGGGGGCTGCTGCAGCACGGGCAGCTTCTCCTCCAGCTTGTCCAGCCCTCTGCAGGCCAACTTGTTGGCGGTGGAAACTGGGGATGTGAAAAGAGGTGAGTTCAGCACCCTGCTGCTTGCAGGAGCTCTGCCAGGCCAGGGTTTAGGGTACCCCAAAACCTGTGGGGTGCTTCTCCTCCAACCCTCCAGCTTGCGCAGCCCTGCGTTTATTTATTGCCGATACAAACTGGAGATGCGAAACCAGGTCCTCCCTCTCTGGTTCCTCAGCCAGTTTTGGGGTTCCCCCAGCCCTGCACTCACTCTGGGGCTCCAGCCGGGTGAGGAGGGGCTGGGCCCCGCTGGCTGCCGCCGCTGTCAGGGTCCTCAGGCCCTTCTCGGCCGCGCTGCAGACGGTGCCCACGCTCGGGTGCCGCTCCTTGGTGCGCCCGTAGGCCGCGGCCACGGCCCCGCAGGCGCAGCTCACCAGGGGCAGGCTGGCCACGCGGCTCACCACGCTCTGAGGGTGGGTGGGGGACAATGACGTGGCGTCCCCAGAGCCACCTGCAGCCCCCCGAACCCTCCGTGCCCCCGTACCTGCGTGTCCAGCCCGGGCTCGGCCGGCACCGCGGCGCTCTCGGCCGACATGGCAGCGGCGGCTGGAGCAAGGAGAGGCAGATTCTGGGGGGAGATCTGGGGGGCCGTGGGTGGGTGAGACAGGTGGGGACCCCCCCCGTGGATGACACCCCCAGCACCCCCAGCCCCTGCTCCCTGAGGGCTGAGAGCCACCAGCTGATTACCGCAGTGGGAGCGGCTGGCGGGTTCTGGGGGGCTCTCGGGGCTGTTTTGAGAGGTCTGAGAGGGGTTTTGGGATGGGGTTGCCCTCCTCCCCTGGCAGGAAACTGGGGGGACTGGCTCCCCTCAACTCCTCTTGGGATCCCCACCCTCTCTTTGCGCCGGGGAGGGGTTTTTGGGTGATTCAGCGAAGTCAGACGGGACGGGTCTGTCGCAATCCCGCGCTGGGGACCGGGGACGTGCCGCCCGGCACCGCCGCCTCGGCCGGGGCAGCCCCGGCAGGGAACCGAGCCCCGGCAGCCCCCCAGGACCCTCGGCAGCCTCCCTGGGACCCCCGGCAGCCCATCCAGGCCCCGGCAGCCCCCCCGGACCCCCGACAGCCCCCCGGGACCCCCGGGAGCCCCTCTGCCCTTTGGGGTCTCCCCCGGCCCGGCCCTGCGCTCTCCGGGGACGAGTTCTGGGGGGATTCGGGGGGGGATTCGGGGGGCTTTGGGTAGGTCACGGCGGGGGACAGCTCCCCTGGGACCCTGCGCTGTTCCCCGGAGTTTCTCGGGGTGTCCCTGGGGTGTTTCGGGGACTTTGGGACCCCCGACCACCCCCGCACCCCCCGGAGGCCCCCGGGGACCTCCGGACTTCCCCCGGGACCACCCGGAGGCCCCCCCGGAGCCTTTCCGGAGCCTCCCGGGACGCCCCCGGCCCCGTTTCCCGCCCTCCCGCTCCCGCCAAGCCCCGGGCCCGGTACTCACGGGGTGGGGGTGGGGTTCTGTCGCGACCCCCGGCCGAGATCGCGACCCCGGGCCCCGCCCAGCCCGGACCCGCGGGGAGCGGCGGGAGCCAATCAGAGAAGGGGCGGGGCCGGCTCTCAGCCAATGAGAATTGATGGGCGTGACCCGGGGGCGTGGCTTGGGGTTGGGGCGCGCTCGCCGAGGGGTCCGGGGACAGCGGGGACAGCGGGGACAGCGGGGACAGCGGGGACAGCGGGGACAGCCCAGCCCGGGCGGCGGGAACGGGTCCCCGGTCACCTCTCACGTGTCCCCCGCCGACGGACCCCGTGGCCGGTGTCCCACCCCCGCCCCAGGTGTCTCCGCCCCCGTTGTCCCCTCCCCCGGTGTCCCCACCGCAGGTGTCCCCTCGCCACGTGTGCCCTCGCCACTTGTTCCCTCCTCAAGGGACTCAATGGCCGCTGTCCCCACCCTCTCCAAGCGTCCCCATTCCAGGTGAACCAACTCCAGGAGACCCGCCAGCCGCCAGCCCGGTGTCCCCACGGCAGATGTCCCCAGGCCTGGTGTCCCCACGCCAAGGGACCCAATGATTGGCGGCCCCAACACCAAGGAACCCAAAGCGGGCCGTGCCCACGCCACTTCCAGTGTCCCTTTGCCAGATGTGCCCACCCCAGGTGTTCCCGTGCCACCTCAGGGTGCCAGGTGTCCCCAGCCCTTCGGGGTGCTCAGGCCGGGGACAGAGGGCCGTGGGTGACGCCCGTGGGTGGCATCGTGGGGCGAGAGACAGCCTGGAAAGGGGACAGGCAGGGGGCACGGGGGGTGTGGGATGGCACGGGCAGGGACACGGCACTGTCACCGCCTTATCCCCAGGGGATTCGTGGGGGAAGTGGGGTGGGGACCCTCATGCAGGGGTGGGTGCGCTGGGTGTGCGGGTGCCCACGGAGCGGGTGCCACCCTGTGCCCCCCCCAGCCCTGTGCCCCCCTCCCCGGCTCCCGGGAGGTGAAGAAGGTGCCGAGGCGGCGGCGGGGGAGTCGCCTCCGGTAACCGGGTGTTTATTGGGGCCGCGGGGTACAGCCCGCGGGCGGCCGCATGCATGGCCGCTGGGGGGGGCTCCCGCCGCCCCCTGCCCTATTTACAGCCTGCCACCCCCTGGGGACCTGCCGCTCCCCCGCGACGCGACACGCCACCCCGGGTGGGTGCCGGGCAGGGGTGGCACCGAAAGGGCACCCTTTGCCAGCAGAGAGTGGGTTCGGTGGGGACCCCCCCGCCGTGCCCCCCACCCCGGCTGTGCTTTCCAGGAGGGGGTGCCGGGGGGGGAAGGATGGGCAACCCCCAGGCTGGCACTGGGAAAGGGCTGACCCCAGACTGGGGGTGGGAGTGTGCCCCATCCCCAGATATTGCCACACTCGGGGGGCCCCCAGCCCCCCGCCCCCAAAACGCTCACCAGGTTCCATCACCACAACCAAAGCACCGCCGGCCGGGTGTCCCCAGGGGGGTGGCAGCACCCCCGGGTGCCACTGCAGGGCTGCGGGGCTGGGGGGCACAGCCCAGTGCCCGTGTCCGTCTGTCCATCCTGCTGCCCCCAGGGTGCTGCGGGCCCTGGCTCCGGCCTGGGGAGGGGACACGCTGGACGCTCCACCCCGGCAAAGGGACAACAACGCAGCCGGAGCGCAGGGCACTGCCCCACGTCAGCCGGGGGCACCCCCAAACCCTATCGGGGGCACCCAGGGGGTGCCTGTCCCCCCTCACCCACGCAGCACCTCAGCCCGTGCCCGTCCCTGTCCCCAGCGAGCCGGGTCCCCATCAGTGTCCTGGCCGGGGGACGCGCACAGGTGCCACCCTATTTTCCCGAGGGAGTCCGCTCCACGCCGTAGCGCAGGAGGTGCTGCAGGTCCGTCAGCGGCCGCGGGGTGCCCGGTGCCCGCGCTGCCCGGTGCCCGGTGCCCGTCCCGTGCCGCCCGTAGCCGCCCGCCGCCGCCTCGCCGCTGTTGAACGTGTGGTTCCTCTTGAGGTGGGCGCCGGGGCGGCCCGTGCCGTTGTTGGCGTTGAAGTTCAGCTGCTCGGGGTGCCAGGGCGGCCCCTCGGTAAAGTCTCTCCCGTCCCCGCTGGGTGCCGACACCACCCGCCGGCGCTCGGGGCTGGGGTGCGGCGTCCCCCCGAAATCGCCGTAGGAGCTGCGGGGCTGGCGGCGGGCACCGGCGGGCGGGTGCTGCCGGGTGCGGGGCCCCTCCTGAGCGTCTCGAGCCCAGTGCCCGTCACCTGAGGAGTCGCTGAGTTCGGCCTCCAGCTCCTGGTCCACCAGGATGGCGTGGCAGGACAGGGGGATGCCCCTCGGGGGGCGGCCGGAGCCGCCGTGCCCCCGCCCGGTGCCCGCGGGGCCGGAGCCGCCTCCGGGGTCCCGCAAGGCCGCGTTGATGATGTTGTGGCTCTGCTCCCAGGTGCAGTTCTGGAGGGCTCCGGGGCAGCGTTTCTGCTGCAGCGGGGTCTGCTCCGGCGTGGGCAGCACCCCCGAGTCCAGGTCGTGCTGGGTGACCTTGCCCAGCTCCTTGGGCCACCCGTTGGGCATGAGCGGGGCCAGCAGCGCTCCCCGTGCCCGCCGCTCGCCCAGGCGGCTGACGCTCACCACCGACTCACTGTGCGCCAGGATCGTCTCCTTGTCCTTGCGCCGCGCCAGCTCCTTGCGGTCCCGGTGCCCGACGAACCAGCACACGCTGAAACCGGAGATGACGGCGCCGATAACGAAGGCGGCCACGGAGGAGATCACCAGCAGGTTCACCGACACCAGCCCGTCCGGCTCGTCCACGAAGCTCTCCGTCACCAGCCCTGGCGGCGGGGACACGTCAGGGACCCGCGGGCGCCGCCACCGCGTCCCCGAGCCCGGCCCCGGCCCCGCACTCACCCTCGCACTCGCCCAGGTGGGATGTGCTGCCGCCGGCGATGTCCTGCTCGAAGGTCACCCTGGGGGGACAAATTGGGGGGTCAGTGGGTCCCAAATGGCCTGGCAGGGTCTCCCAGCTCCCGTCAGTTGCATGGGGCCTGCAGGAGCTCTCTGGGGACACCACTGTCCCCCACAGGTCCCCAGGCCTGGCAGCGTTACCTGGGGCTGGGCTCCAGGAAGATGCAGGAGCCCTCGGGTGTCCAGCCACAGTAGGGATCCCGGCTGCCCAGGCAGTTCCTGGCAGGGAGCAGAGATGTCAGGGTCAGCCCTGATGGGGGAACACAGCACCCCGGCCTGTGCCGTGCCTCAGTTTCCCCAGGCACGCTCCCAGCGCCAGGCACTCACTTCATGCAGCCCGAGTGCTGCTGGCAGCGAGCCACAGGCACCCTGGCCACGCACGGGGGGAAGGCCAGCAGCAGGGACCCCGCAGCCTTGTCCAGCTCCAGCCCCAGGAGCCGCCGCTCGTCCTCCGTGTCCCGGCCACACCTGGGGACAGAGCAGAGCTCATCATGGCCCCAGTGCTGGGGGGCCCTCCAAAGCCTGGCCCAGTCCAGAGGAGGCTTTCTCATCCATTCCCGCCAGCCTTGCATCCCTCTCATCCATCCATCCATCCATCCATCCATCCATCCATCCATCCATCCATCATCCATCCATCCATCATCCATCCATCATCCATCCATCCATCCATCCATCCATCCATCCATCCATCATCCATCCATCCATCCATCCATCCATCCATCCATCATCCATCCATCATCCATCCATCCATCCATCCATCCATCCATCCATCCATCATCCATCCATCCATCCATCCACCCATCCATCCATTCATCCATCATCCATCCATCCATCCATCCATCCATCCATCCATCCATCCATCCATCATCCATCCATCATCCATCCATCATCCATCCATCCATCATCCATCCATCCATCCATCCATCCATCATCCATCCATCCATCCATCATCCATCCATCCATCCATCCATCCATCCATCATCCATCCATCCATCCATCCATCCATCCATCCATCATCCATCCATCTATCCATCCATCCATCCATCCATCCATCATCCATCCATCCATCCATCCATCCATCCCTCATCCATCCATCATCCATCCATCCTCCCTTATCCATCCATCCATCTGAGCACCCCACCCACCCCTTTTGCTGCCCCTTCCCCTGGCACCCTGGCACTCACCTCCCGGGCTGGTAGGTCTCAAACTCCTCCAGGAAGACGCTCTGGCTGCCGGGGGCAGCGGGCCCAGGGCTGCTGGTGGCGTTGGGCAGGATGAGGAACTTGAGCACGGTGCCGGTGCTGGAGCCCAGGAACACCATGGTGTGGTTGCCCCACGGCCCCGCCGCGTTGTCCACCACGATCTTACGGAGCTGGTACCTGCGTGGGGGAGGGAGCAGTGCTGGGGTGTGGGGGAATCCAGGGGTCCCAGGGAGGGGGAAAGAGTGAGACCCCCAGCCCCACATCCCCATCTCCATGTCCCCATCCCCAGCCCTGTGTCCCCAGATCCAGCCCCACATCCCTGTCCCCATTCCCACTCCCCATCCCCAGCTCCCTGTCCCCATTCCTGTCCCTGTCCCCATTCCTGCCCACACCCCGGCTGCCCTGCCGGCGGGAGGCTGCGGCCCAAGAGCGCGGCTTGATTAATTCCCCATCAAGCAGCAATTAAGGCAGATTTAATTAGGACGAGACAATCTCGACTGCAAAGTGTATGAGATTTATCAGCTCTCCCAGCACTCCCAGCGCTGACACAAGCATGGAAAGGCAGCACGGGAGGCTCTGGCCAGCCCCTCCCAGCCCCTTCCAGCCCTCCCAGGGTCCCCAAGCCCCTCGGGCACCCACCGGGTCATGGTGCGGAGGATCCAGGGGGCGTTGCCCAGGGCTGGCACCGCCTCGTCCATCAGCGGGTGCGTCTTGACGAAGTTGAGGATCTCGTCGGGGAAGGAGCTGGAGGAGTTGTAGCGCATCCCCGGGGACGCGCAGCAGCCGGGCCTGCAGCCAGGGCACGGCTCAGTGGCGCTGTCCCCAGCCTGTCCCCAGCCCCGCTGGTACTGGCCATGGTTGTCATCACCCCTGTCCCCTTCCCAGCTGGCATTGGCCATGGTTATCATCACCCCTGTCCCCATCTCTGTCCCCATCCCTGTCCCTTTCTCAGCAGGTACTGGCCCCTGTCCCCATGCCTGTCCCATTCTCAGCAGGTGCTGACTGTGGTTGTCATCACCCCTGTCCCCATCCCTGTCCCCTTCCCAGCTGGTATTTGCCATGGTTGTCATCCCTGTCCCTGTCCCCATCCCTGTCCCTGTCCCCATCCCTGTTCCTTTCCCCAGTCCCATCACTGTCCCTGCCACTGACAGTCCTTGCCAGCCCTGTCCCCAGCCCTGTCCCTCACCGTGGCTTTGGCACCATGTCCTCTGGCACGGGTGTCCAGATGGACTCGGGTGATTTCTGCTCCCGGAACCGTCCCTCAAACACGGCGGCCACCTGGGTCATGTCGAAGGCGCAGACGGCGGAGCCGGGAATGCTGTGGGGACACGGCTGTGGGGTGAGCACGGGGAGGCCCCAGCGAGTGCCAGGGGCCCTGCACATCCCAAATGGAAACGAGCCCATTTCCTGTCCAGGACCCATCCCAGATCCCACTCAGGATCCAGCTTTGATTCTGTCCAGATTCCGCTCAGGATCCAGCTTTGATCCCACGCAGATCCCATTCAGGATCCAGCTTTGATCCCACACAGATCCCACTCAGGATCCGGCTTTGATCCCACCCAGATCCCACTCAGGATCCAGCTTTGATCCCACACAGATCCTACTCAGAATCCAGCTTTGATCCCACCCAGATCCCACTCAGGATCCAGCTTTGATCCCACACAGATCCTACTCAGAATCCAGCTTTGATCCCACCCAGATCCCACTCAGGATCCAGCTTTGATCCCACACAGATCCCATTCAGAATCCAGCTTTGATCCCACACAGATCCCACTCAGAATCCAGCTTTGATCCCATGCAGATCCCACTCAGGATCCAGCTTTGATTCCACCCAGATCCCATTCAGGATCCGGCTTTGATTCCGCCCAGATCCCACTCAGGATCCAGCTTTGATCCCACTCAGGATCCAGCTTTGATCCCACCCAGATCCCACTCAGGATCCAGCTTTGATCCCACACAGATCCCATTCAGAATCCAGCTTTGATCCCACACAGATCCCACTCAGAATCCAGCTTTGATCCCATGCAGATCCCACTCAGGATCCAGCTTTGATTCCACCCAGATCCCATTCAGGATCCGGCTTTGATTCCGCCCAGATCCCACTCAGGATCCAGCTTTGATCCCACTCAGGATCCAGCTTTGATCCCACCCAGACGCCAGCTGGCACCCAGCTCTGAGCCCGGGCAGTCTGGGCAGGGCACAGGAGGCTCTGACCTGTTGGTGGGCGTGGAGAACACGGCCAGGACCACGGGGCGCCCGTCCAGCTCCAGGATGTCCGTCACGGCTTGGATGACGTTGAAGTAGAAGTGGGAATCGCCCGGCACGGAGCAGTTGAGCCGGGCCTTGAGGAAGGACGTCCACTGCTTCTCCAGCACCCGCTGCGAGCCCCCCATGTCGTTCTTGCACACCCGGGCCACCCGTGACACCACCACCTGCGGGGGGGACACCCGTCACCACCCAACCCCTGTGTCGCTGTCCCCACCCTGGGTGTCCCTGTGGGCATCCCAGAATGGTTTGGGTTGGAAGGGAGCTGTGGGACCATCTAGCACCAAGGGAAATACAGGTTGGATATTGGGAAAAAAGTGTTTTACAGGAAAGTTCTGGAATGTTCTGCCTGGGAAAGTGGTGGAGTCACCATCCCTGGGTGTGTTAACAAAGCCTGGATGTGGCACTGGGTGCCAGGGTTGAGTTGAGGTGTTTGGGCTGGGTTGGACTCAACAACTTTTAGGGTCTCTTCCAACCCAGTGATTCTATGAATTCTGTGCATTCTGTGAGTTCTGTGCATTCTGTGCATTTGGGAGAATTTGGGGAATTCTGTGCATTCTGTGCATCTCCCTCCCAGCGGGACAGGTCCCACCTTCTCCAGGTAGTTGAACTCCATGGCGATCTCGCGGAAGAAGAAGTAGACGTGGCTCCTCCATTCCACGGCGTGCACAAAGTAGGGCTCTGCGGGGGCAGCAGGGTCAGGGATGGCCCAGCGTGGGTCACAGGGGACACGTGCCCTGTCCTGGCACGGCCCAGGGTGGGGACACACCTTTGAACCACTTGGAGTCGTGTTTGACGGTGCGCAGGGTGGGGCTGTCCCCGAGGCTGCGGTAGATGACGGCGTCGATGGCCAGGAAATCCGTCACCGTGGCGGTGAAGAGCATCCCCCCTGCAGGGGACAAGGTGTCAGCGGGGTTTGGGGACGCCGTGCCCGCTGTGACGCTGGCAGTGCCACCGCTGACCTGTGAACAGGGCCACGTTGGCGTGCTTGGGGTCGTAGGGACAGCGGGCCATGCCGCTGATGTTGTCCCCGACGGGCTCCAGCGTGTCCATCTAGAGCGGGTGACAGGGGGACGTGAGGACGCACCCGGGCACGGGGGCACCCGGGGTCCCCATCCCCAGGGGGGCTCTGGATGCAGCTGGCACAGACAGGGCTGAAGGTGTTGATGCTGCAGACCCCTCCCATGGGTGCCCCTTTCTACCTTCACCCCAAAACCCTTCCCATGGGTGCCCCCTCCTTCCCTGACCTAAAAACCCTTCCCAGGAGTGTTCTGTCCTTCTCTGACCCCCGAACCCTTCCCATGGGTGTTCCCTCCTGCCTTCACCCCAAAACCCTTCCCATGGGTGCCCAAAACCCTTCCCATGGGTGCCCCTTTCTGCCTTCACCCCAAAACCCTTCCCAGGGGTGCCTCCTTCTCCCCTGACCCCAAAACCTTTCCCATGGGTGCCCCCTCCTTCCCTGACCCCAAAACCCTTCCCATGGGTGCCCCCTTTCTGCCTTCACCCCAAAACCCTTCCCATGGATGCCCCCTCTGGCCCTGACCCCAAAACCCTTCCCATGGGTGCCCAAAACCCTTCCCATGGGTGCCCCCTTCTGCCTTCACCCCAAAACCCTTCCCATGGGTGCCCAAAACCCTTCCCATGGGTGCCCCCTCCTGCCCTGGCCGCAGCCCCTCCCTCACAGTGACCCATCCCGGGGGCTCACGCTGTAGTTGGCGCAGACGGGGTTGAAGGCGTTGGTGCCACAGACGAACAGGAGGCTCTCGTTCCTCACCAGCAGCACCTTGATGAAATTTCGGCACTCTGCCTGTGCCAGGAGAGGGGACCGTCACCCTCAGCACCCCAAAACCCCCCTCACCTCATCCCACCCCACCCAGGCCCTCATCATTGCCAAGGGATGGCTTGGGGGGGCTGTTCTCACCCCAAAACTGCACATATGGGAGCTGGCAATGGGATTTCTGGCCCCCAAGAATTAATTACAAACCAATTTAGCCAATCGGCCAATAAATCAGTGACTCAGCCGCTGGGAGGGAGTGGGGAGGTGACACTGGGGAGGGGACAGGGTGTGACACGGCCCCGGAGGGTCCCCAGGGGTGCAGATCCCACAGCTGTACCTCGTGCTTGCCCTTCATCCTGCAGATGCTGATGTCGTGCTGGTTCGAGCGCCACGTCAGCTTCTGGGTGGGGAAAAGCAGTGTGGGGACGGGGACAAAGCAACAGCACCCCCCTGAGACCCCCCTGAGACCCCCCAGAGCTCCCTGAGACCCCTCAGAGCTCCCTGGGACTCCCAGCACTCCCTGGGACCCCCAGAACCCCCTGGGACCCCCAGAACCCCCTGGAACCCCAGCACTCACGCGGTGGTAGCGCATCTCAGCAGCCCCGCTGGGCTCCAGGCTGACCCGATAGACATTGTCCCTGGGGAGGGGGACACGGGTGTCACCACCCCCCAGCTGGGGTGTGCCCTCAGCACTGGGGGTACAGGATCCATCCCCACCCACCCCGGGAAGGTTTGGGGTGCTGGGGTGGACAATGAGGGAGGTTTGGGGTGCTGGGATGGACAGTGAGGGAGGTTTGGGGTGCTGGGGTGGACAATGAGGGAGGTTTGGGGTGCTGGGGTGGACAGTGAGGGAGGTTTGGGGTGCTGGGGTGGACAATGAGGGAGGTTTGGGGTGCTGGGATGGACAATGAGGAAGGTTTGGGGTGCTGGGATGGACAATGAGGAAGATTTGGGGTGCTGGGGTGGACAATGAGGGAGGTTTGGGGTGCTGGGGTGGACAGTGAGGGAGGTTTGGGGTGCTGGGATGGACAGTGAGGGAGGTTTGGGGTGCTGGGGTGGAAAATGAGGGAGGTTTGGGGTGCTGGGGTGGACAGTGAGGGAGGTTTGGGGTGCTGGGGTGGACAGTGAGGGAGGTTTGGGGTGCTGGGGTGGACAGTGACCATCACCAGGGCAGTGTCAGTGCCAGTGACCCCCCCAGTGCCCCATGGCAGGTTTGGGGTGCCCCAGGCAGGCTCCTCCCCAGCAGAGAGGAGTGGGGAGGGTGTGGGGTGCCCCCCATGATTGAAGGGAGGTTTTGGGGTGCCGGCTCCAGACCTGTCCCCGATGAAGAGGGTCCTGTTGACCTTGAGGATGCGCTGGATGTTGAGGCGCTGGGTGCCCCCCATCTCGGGGCCCCCCGGGCGGGCGGTGCCGTGCCCCACGAACACGGGGTAGTGCTTCACATCTGGGGGGGCACGGGGGTCACACGGGCACCCCCACACAGCCCGGGTCACCTCCCTGCTGCCACCAGCCCAAAATCCCTTCCCATGAGTGCCCCTCGCCTGCCTTGACCCCAAAGCACCCCAGAAACCCTTGCATAGGTACCTCCAAAAATACCCCAAAGCCCAGCCCTGGTGCTGTCCTGTCCTATTCCAAAACTCTTTCTTGGGTGCCCCTTTTCTCTTCACCCCAATTCCCCCCAGCCCCTCTCCCTTTCCATGCCAAGCTGTGCCCCATGCCCCAGTGCCCCCTGTGCCCCAGGGCCTCTTCCTTTCCATGCCAGGCTGTGCCCCCAGTGCCCCAGCCCCTCTCCCTTTCCATGCCAGGCCATGCTCCCCATGCCCAGTGCCCCCCATGCCCAGTGCTCCCCGTGCCCCAGTGCCCCCCATGCCCAGTGCCCCCCATGCCCAGTTCCCCCCGTGCCCCAGTTCCCCCCGTGCCCCAGTTCCCCCCATGCCCAGTGCCCCCCATGCCCAGTTCCCCCCGTGCCCCAGTTCCCCCCGTGCCCCAGTTCCCCCCGTGCCCCAGTGCCCCCCATTCCCAGTTCCCCCCGTGCCCCAGTGCCCCCCATGCCCCAGCCCCTCTCCCTTTCCATACCAAGCCGTGCCCCCCATGCCCCAGTGTCTCCTTCCCTTTCCATGCCAAGCCGTGCCCTCCACGCCCCAGTGCCCCCCGTGCCCCAGTGCCCCCGTGCCCCACTGCAGCCGCCCATGCCCCCCACCCCGGGGGGCACTCACAGTCCGGGGGGGCCGTGGCGATGGGCCCGGGCTCCTCGGGGAAGGTGCCCCTCGCCGTCCTCTCGGCCGCCAGCAGCAGCAGCAGCACCAGGGGCACGCGGGCTGGGGGTGCCATGGTGGCCCCCGCCCTGCCAGGGCACCCACCGCACCTGCGGGCACAGGTAAGGGGCTGGGAGGGGGCGGCACCCACGGGGAACCCCCCCGAGCACCCCAAACCCGAGGGTGCCTCCCCTCATCGGGGCCGTGCTGGAGTTTGTCACCAGCAGAACGTGGGGAAGGGGTTGGGGACACGGGGACATGGGGACAGGAGGGTGAGGACACATGGACAGAGAGACACGGGGACACGGGGACAAGAGGGAAGCCAGAGAGGCTCTTCCCCCTCCCGAAACGCCACCGGGATGTCGTGGAAGATCTCCAGGGACGCCTCAGAGTGTCACGGCATCCCCCACACCCAAACGGCCCCGGTGGCACCGCCAGTGTCCCCTCAGCACGCTGGGCCACCATGGGCACCCTGCCGCGCGTCCCCGAGGGGCTGGGTAATTAGCAGCCGGGCAGGGAATTAATTGATCATTAATTCCATGGGAGCCGGCAGCGGGAGCGATCGAAGCGGCGCCCTCGTCCCTCGCGGGGACCGGGACGGTGACATTGTGGGGACCGGGACGGTGACATTGTGTGGGGTTGAGCACGGTGACATTGTGTGGGGTTGAGCACGGTGACATTGTGGGGACCGGGACGGTGACATTGTGTGGGGTTGAGCACGGTGACATTGTGGGGACCGGGACGGTGACATTGTGGGGACCGGGACGGTGACATTGTGTGGGGTTGAGCACGGTGACATTGTGGGCTCTGGGGGTCACAGGACACGTCCCCAGCCCCTCCGTGGTGTCACCGGCCCCCCGTGAGACCCAGCACTGTCCCCAGCCCGTCCCCTGGCGGTGCCACAGCCCCCGGGGACATCTGACCCCGACCCTGCTGTGTCACAGCCCGGGGCAGGAGGTGACCCCGGGGGGACCCGACCTGGTGTCACAGCCCCTCTGGGGACAACTGACCCCATCCTCAGGGTGTCACCACCCTGGGACACCCAAACCTGTCCCCACAGTGCCACAGCTCCCAGTGACACCCAGCTTTGTCCCCGCGGTGTCCCCAGATTTCAGGAAACGAGCGTTTGTGCCCGGTTTGTCACAGAGCGGCACCCGACAGCCCCCAAACGCCGGAGGGATGAAGGGGGACCCCAAAAGCCACCCCAGGGCAGGGCTCGGTGGGAATCCTCGCTGGGGGGTTCGGGGGGGGCCTGGGACCCCGAGCGGGGCTCCGGTGCCACCGTGCCCGGGCGGGCGGTGCCAGCGAGCGGCGCGGGGCGAGCGGAGCCTCCGGCGCCATAAATGCCCGCGATTGTGCGGGGAAAGAAAAGGCAGCGGCGGGAGGAGGGGGGCACGGGGAGGAGGGGGCACGGCGGGGAGGGGGACACGGCCGCGGGGGGGGTGACAAACAGGGACCCATTCATGGCAGCGGCGGAGCAGGGGCACGGTCACCGGTGCGGCTGTGGGGAAACTGAGGCAGCGTGGGGGGGACAGGCGGGTGCGCCGGGGGTGAGGGGGGGTCTCCACTCGGGTGTCCCCGACACGGAGCGGGGGAGCGGCCCCGGGTATGTCCCTCATCCCCGTCCCTGCTCCGTGCCTCAGTTTCCCCACGGCAGAGCGCGCTCAGCCCTCACCCCACACACAAAACTTTGGGGGGCGGCCGGAGCTGCTCGGTCTGTCCCACCCCCCCTCCCCAGCACCTCCGCGACCCCCGGCACTGGGGAATGGGGCAGGAAAGGGGGGGGCAGCCCCGGTGTCCCCCTCCTGCTGCAATCCCAGCGGCTCTGAGCGCGGCGGGATCTCTGATCCCACCGAGGGGTGTCCCTGCCGGGGGGCCCCCCCATTCCCGTCCCTTCCCGGGGGGGGTGGGAGCCCCTCCCGTGCCATCCGCCCCCCCCCAGCCCCGCTCTCTGCCCACCTGAGCCGCTCCGGCCGCCTCCGCCGCCGCCCGGTGTCACCGCTGTCCCCGGGGCTGCCAGGGGGGTCCCATGTGCCACCCCCCCCTCCAGGACGCCCCGAGAGGCGCTCAGCTGTCACACCAACCCCCCGCGACCCCCGGGGAGGGGGCCCGCGCCCCCCGCCCGCGCCAGGTGGGAAGGTAGGGCTGATGTCACCGTAACCGGAGCCACCAAACCCCCCCCGCCCCGGCAGCTGTCACCGGGGGGGCACCCCTGGGACCCCCCCCGAGCGGCACCGCGGGAAAACAGCGGCACGGAGGGACCCTGAGAGCCC
Organism: Ammospiza caudacuta; assembly: GCF_027887145.1. Classification (NCBI taxonomy): domain Eukaryota; kingdom Metazoa; phylum Chordata; class Aves; order Passeriformes; family Passerellidae; genus Ammospiza; species Ammospiza caudacuta. Next base: position 5,297,513 of record NC_080620.1, on the reverse strand, counting down.
CCCGGACACGGAGCGGGCACAGACGGACAGCGGGGACACCCCCAAGGGTCCCCCATTGTCATAAACCCCTAAGGAGGGCAGTGGGAAAGAGGGGGGGACACGCCGGGAATGGGGGGGACACCGAGAAGGGAGGGACACCAGGGAAGGGGGACACAGCCCGGGAAACACGGGGGACAATGGGAAAGGGGAAAAGAGGGGACACTGAAGAATGGTGGGGACACTGGAGAATGGGGGACATTGGGAAGGGGACAATCTGGCAAGGGGGGGTACACTGAGGGATGGGGGGTGGCAAAGGCGCAGCACACCAACAATGAAATCTCCAAAAATTCAGCTTTTTGGGACTCCCCTCCCTGCTATAATCTCAATATCCACATCCCTCTCCGTCCGTCTAATGCCGGATTTTGGGGTCATTTCCTTCAGGAGGCGCCCAACGCCAATAAGAAATCGGTAATTAGTTATGCTAATGAGGCATTTACACCCCCCCCACACACACACACACACGCTCCAGCCCCCCAAAACGCGCTCGCTCAGTGGGGTCACACAGCGCCACCCCCATTGCCACGGAGGGGTTTGGGGGTCACCAGCAGAGCCCCCCCAAGCGCTGCCCCCTCCCCAGTCCCAGCTGCCGCTGCCGCCGGGGCCGGGGGGCTGAGCCCCCCCCGGGTTTCCGTTCCGGGCCCGGTTCGGATGGCAGAGCCAGGAAGCAGCTGTCCCCACGGCAGGGCCGGAGCAAATGTCACCCCGGCCACCTGGCACCGCGCGCTGGCCTTGTCCCCGTCCCCGTCCCCGTCCCCGTCTCCTGCCGAGGGTCCCCCCCTTTGCGGGCAGCGCCCCCAGAGCCGCGGAGCTGCCCAGAGCTCGGGGGAGCAGCAGCACCGGGGGGGTCCCCGGGCAGGGACAGGGACGCGGGGGTCCCCGGGGGGGGACGCAGCACCCACCGTTTACCTTGGCGCTTCCCCGGCCCCGCCGGCGGCTCAAATGTCCCCGCGGGCCTCCCGCTCCGGTTACCGGCTCCGCTTACAGCTGCCGTTTATAGCCCCGCTCCCCGTCCCTTGTCCCTTGTCCCTTGTCCCCTCCCCATCGCCCCCCGGGTGGGGACACAAGCTCCGAGCCCCCCAGGACACCACCAGCGACCAAGGGCACTGGGACGGTGCGGACCCCGCGGTCACCTTGGGCGGCTTTGTCGCCCACTGTGGGTGCCCAGAGGTGGCCCCGGTTGCTGGGAGCCCCCTCGATGCCCCCCGGGTGCCACCCATGGGTGCCCCGACACGTCCCCTCCGGCAGCCGCCGGCGCTGGTGGCCGGCCAGAGCCGCATGGTGATTTGCATATTAAATCCAGGCTCATCTGCATATTAAGAACGGTTTCCTAGCGAGGAGGATCACGCGTCACGCCGAAATAAACCCCGGGGAGGGGGGGGACAGAGGGGGTGGCAGACGGAGGGCTGTGTCCCCCCCTCCCCAATTCACAGCCATTGTCCCCTGTTGTCCCCCCAGTTCACTGCTTTTGTCCCCTTGTCCCCCCCAGTTCTATGGGACAGGATCCTCCCGCGTCCTCTGCTCTCCCCAAGCCACACATTCCCCCCTGTCCCCCCAAAAACTGTCACCCCCCTTGTCCCCAAAGGGCAGGCACATGCCTGACCCTCCTGTCCCTGCAAAACACCCATTGCTCTCATCCCCCCTGTCCCCAAAGCCCCACTTCACCCATTCCCTTCATTCCCATTGTCCCCAGGGCACTCACCCGGGTCCTGTGCCACCCCAGGGGCTCTGTGCCCTGGCGGGGTCCCCTCGGTGTCACCCTGCCACCCCTCTTTGTCACCCGCATGGCCCCAGGGCGGTGACAGGAGCAGCTCCGAGTCACCTCCTCCGGCCTCGTGCCTCAGTTCCCCTTTGGGGAGGGAAGAGGGAACCCCCGTTCCTGTCCCAGCCTGGCACCGCCCTGGAACCCCCGCCCAGAGCCAAGCCAGTCCTGGATGGCACCTCCGCTGTCCCGTCCCTGTCCCCGGGGGCTCCTGTCACCTCCTGATGGAGCCCCCGTGCCCAGGGTGTCACAGTGCCCCAGTGTCCCCTTCCCGTGTCCCCACGGGATCCCTGAGGGGCAGCAGCTCCCGGCCCAGCCCCACTGCAGTAACAACACGTGCAGTGTTTACACCCGGCTCAGGGAGCCCTGCAATCACAGGCAGGACAGGCAGCCCCGGCATTCCGGGGATGGGAGGCTGCTGAGCACACCCACAGCACCCACAGGCACCCAAATCCATCCTGAACCCACCCCAAACCCACCCAAATCCACCCCAAATCCACCCCAAACCCACCCAAAACCCATCCCAAATTAATCCCAAACTCACCACAAACCCATGCCAAAACCACCCAAAACCCACCCCAAATTAATCCCAAACTCACCACAAACCCACCCTAAACCCACTCCAAAACCACCCCAAGCCCATCCCAAAGTCAGCCCAAAACCACCTCAGACCCACCTCAAACTCACCCCAAACTCACCCCAAACCCACCCCAAACCCATCCTGAATCTACCCCAAAACCACCGTGAATCCACCCCAAACCTACCCCGAACCCACCTCAAACCCACCCCAAACTCACCAACATCACCCCAGACCCACCCCAAACCCGTCCCAAATTCAGCCCAAAACCACCCCAAACGCACCCCAAAGCCACCCCAAAGCCACCCCAGTGCTCAGGGAGCAGCCCCACAATCCCAAGCCACCGATCCCAGAGCCAGAGGAGCTGGGGGAGGCTCTGGGAGGTCGGGACCAAGGGTCAGCCCCAAAACCAGGTCAGTTTTTAATCCCTAACAAAGCTGGTTTTGGGGATTTTTGGGGGTTTGTTGGATTCAAGCCCCCTTCCCCATGTCACCTATGCTGCCCTGCTGGGGACAATGGGGCTGCTCCACTCTGCAGGCCCAGAACCAGCAGTTCCCATTGGGATTATCTTCAAACTCCTACTTGTGTTTAAATAAGTTAAAATATAAATATCTGCTGGCTTCAATGGGCAGAGAGGGGCTGGGGGTGGCAGGTCACCTCAGTGTCACCTCAGTGTCACCCAGTGCTGTCCCCTGCTGTGATGATGGCCCTGCAGGTGGCACTGAGGGTGCCCCCCTGCCCTCCTGGAGCCCCCCACCTCCCAGGGACACCCGGCATGGGGACACCAGAGGGGACAGGAGACAAATCTCCTCCTGCCACTCCTGCTGTGCCCAGAGGGTGACAAAGTGACAAGTGGCATCCGGTGCCAAGGTGTGGGTGAGAGCACGTGAGCCTTCACCCTCCTCCTCCTCCTCCCCACCCTCTCCATCCTGCTGTCTGTTTTGGAAGTGTCCTCTGTGCTGGGGACAGGTGGGGGTTTGTGGGGTGACCCCCAACCCCTGAGCCCCCCAGAGGGGCTGGGATGGGCCCTGGCAGTGCTGGGGGACGGGGGGAGGGTGGGGGGAGGAGGAGGGAGGGTGCAGGGGGTGCAGGGGATGTGCAGATGGAGCAGGGATGTGGGATGTGCAGGGGGACGTGGGCTGGAGGCAGCGGGGAGGATGGGGTGGAGGATGGGATGGAGGGAGGGATGGAGGATGGGATGGAGGATGGGATGGAGGATGGGGTGGAGGATGGGATGGAGGATGGGATGGAGGAAAGGATGGAGGATGGGATGGAGGGAGGGATGGAGGATGGGATGGAGGATGGGATGGAGGGAGGGATGGAGGAAAGGATGGAGGGAGGGATGGAGGATGGGATGGAGGATGGGATGGAGGATGGGATGGAGGAAAGGATGGAGGATGGGATGGAGGGAGGGATGGAGGATGGGATGGAGGATGGGATGGAGGGAGGGATGGAGGAAAGGATGGAGGAAAGGATGGAGGATGGGATGGAGGGAGGGATGGAGGGGGTAGGATGGGATGGAGGATGGGATGGAGAATGGGGTGGAGGATGGGATGGAGGATGGAGTATGGGATAGAGGAAAGGATGGAGGATGGGATGGAGGATGGGATGGAGGGAGGGATGGAGGATGGGATGGAGGATGGGATGGAGGATGGGATGGAGGATGGGATGGAGGATGCAGGCTGGGTTAGGGGACAGGGTGGGATGTGGGATGGGATGCAGGCAGGGATGCAGGCCAAGGTATGGAGTGGGATGCAGGTCAGGGCATAGGATGCAGGCCAGGCTGTGGGATGCAGGATGGGATGCAGGATTCAGGATTCAGGATTCAGGATTCAGGATTCAGGATTCAGGATTCAGGATGGGATGCAGGATGGGATGCAGGATGCAGGATGGGATGCAGGATGCAGGCTGGGATGCAGGCTGGGATGCAGGATGCAGGATGCAGGATGCAGGCTGGAATGCAGGATAGGATGCAGGCTGGGATGCAGGATGCAGGCTCTGGGATGCAGGATGCAGGCTGGGATGCAGGCTGGGATGCAGGCTGGGATGCAGGATGCAGGCTGGGATGCAGGCTGCGATGCAGGATGCAGGCTGGGATGCAGGATGCAGGCTGGGATGCAGGATGCAGGCTGGGATGCAGGATGCAGGCTGGGATGCAGGATGGGATGCAGGATGCAGGCTGCGATGCAGGCTGCGATGCAGGATGCAGGCTCTGGGATGCAGGCCGGGCTCCGGGGTGCCAGCGGCTCAGAACAAAGGGCCATTGTTCCCAGCGCCGCCTCCGCGCTGCCGCCTCGCCGGAAGGTCCGAGCGGCCGAGCCGCCCTCGGAGCCGCTCCTGGTTCTGGCGGCGCTGCCACCACTGCCACTGTCACCGTCACTGCCACTGCTGCCACCGCTGCCACTGTCACCGTCACTGCCACTGCCACTGCTGCCACCGCTGCCACTGTCACCGTCACTGCCACTGCCACTGCCACTGCCACTGCTGCCACCGCTGCCACTGTCACCGTCACTGCCACTGCTGCCACCGCTGCCACTGTCACCGTCACTGCCACTGCCACTGCTGCCACCGCTGCCACTGTCACCATCACTGCCACTGCCACTGCTGCCACCGCTGCCACTGTCACCGTCACTGCCACTGCCACTGCCACTGCCACTGCTGCCACCGCTGCCACTGTCACTGTCACTGCCACTGTCTCTGCCACTGCCAATGTCACCGTCACTGCCACTATCACTGCTGCCACCGCTGCCACTGTCACTGCCACTGCCACTGCCACCCCCACCGCCACCGCCACCGCCGGCGCCAAAAGCCTCAGGGCACGAGGGCGTCCCTGTCCCCTGCCAGGCCCTGCCAGGTGTGCCAGGTGCGATCCGTGCGCGGGGGGTGTCACCGTGTGCCATGCGTGTGTGCCGTGCGTGCGTGTGTGCAGGTGTCGGTGTGCACAGCAGGTGTCACACGTGTCACATGTCACTGTCAGCGTGCGTGTGCAGGGCTGGCAGGAGGCACCGGGTGACACACGTGCAGGAATGTGGGCACCAGCTGGCACCTGTGCGTGGCAGCGTGCGGGCACCGGGTGGCACCGGTGTGTCTGTGCAGGGGGTGTCACACGTGCGTAGGTGTGAATGGGGTGCCGTGTGTCACACACGCACAGGTGCGGTCACGGCTGTCCCACGTGTGACCGGGGCTGCACACGCAGGGCTGGCACGAGGGACGGAGCCCAGCACGGCCGGGTTATTTTGGGCACAGGGCGAGGACGGATCTCAGCTCCCAGAGCTCCACCCTGACCCTTCCCGCTTGCCCGGCGCTGCGGCCCGGCGTTCCCGGCGGGAGGCGATGGATGGGGCGCTCAGAAATGCCCGCGGTGCTCCCACCACGCGTCTCTCGGGGTGACCCGTCCCACCCTCCTCATCACCCCGGGGCTGCCTCCCTCCACTCCTGCTCCTGCTCCGTGCCTCAGTTTCCCCACCTGAGCCCCCACGGTCCCTCCCGCAGCCACCGCTGCCCCGGGGCCACCGTGTCCCCTCCGGTGTCCCTCCCGTGTCCCCTCCCGTGTCCCCTCCCGTGTCCCTCCCAGATCCCCCCGGCGCCAAAGGCGGCGCTGAGCTCGGCCGCGGCGCTGCCGGGTTTGATGGGATTATCCCGGCGGGCGGGATTACACGGCAAGAGTGAGGATTAGCCACGGCGCATCGGCACGACACTGCCACTGCCACCACTGCCACCGACACTGCCACCGACACCACAGCCACCGCCACAGCCGCTGACACTGCCACTGTCACCACTGCCACCGCCACAGCCACAAACAGAGACACAGACACTGCCACTGTCACCACTGCCACCGACACTGCCACCATCACAACTGCCACTGCCACTGCCACCACAGCCGCCGACACTGTCACTGCCACTGCCACAGCCACAGACAGAGACACAGACACTGCCACTGCCACATCCATTGCCACCGCCACTGTCACTGCCACAGCGACAGCTACTGCCACCGCCACTGCTACTGCCACTGCCACTGCCACTGTCACTGCCAGGACACTGCCACCACATCCATTGCCACTGTCACTGCCTCAGTGACAGCTACTGCCACCGCCACTGCTACTGCCACTGCCACTGTCACTGCCAGGACACTGCCACCACAGCCACTGTCACTCACTGCCACTGCCACCGCCACTGGCATTGCCACAGCCACAACCCTGGCACTGCCACTGCCACTGTCACTGCCACCACTGCCACCGACACTGTCACTGCCACAGCCACCACCACAGCCACAGACAGAGACACAGACACTGCCACCGTCACTGCCACCACTGCCACCGTTGCTGCCACTGACACTGCCACAGACACAGATACTGTCACTGCCACCGCCACCACTGCCACTGCCACCACAGCCACTGCCACTGTCACTGTCGTGCCACCACCTGCCCGAACTGGGCTCAGCTGGAGCCCAAGTGCGGTGCCAAGCCCCAGCCTGGCAGGGCTCCTCGGGGAGCGGTGGCTTCAGCACCGCTGTTTAATTAACCGGCTGCTGGGAGCCGCCACAAAGACACGAGAGGGATCTCTTTATCCCCCTCTTTTTTTTTTTTTTTTTTTTTAATTTGACAAAACTGTAATTAAATAGGGAGCAAAATCCCGCTAGCGCACGGCAGCCCCTCTGGGAGCTCCTCTGTGCCAGCCCGCTGCTCTTCCTCTCCCCCTGCTTCACCCAGGGAATCCAACCCCTCATCATCCCCTTCTGGGGGACGCCACCACAGCCTGGGGGTCCCTGGATGGCACCGAGGCCATCGTGTGCCCTTTGCTGCTGGGGCGGGCACTGCCAGGGCTGCAGAGCCTCCTTGGGGTGCCCTGTTCTGGTTCCACCTCCAGCCCCAGCCTGGGCACGGGGGGCAGAGCCTGGAGCTCCCTGGGACGCAGATCCCAAGGCTCTGGTGCCAATTCACGATGGGCACCAACAGGTTCGGCTCCTGCACGGAGCTGGGATCGCTCCTGCTTTGCTTTGCCACTCTTTAATGTCCCCCAAACGCAGCAAATGCCACCACAGCAAAACCATCCCGACCCTGCCGGCCTGGCACAGTGAGGAAAAGCCACCCTGGACAGTGCGGTGCCAGTGTCACCATGCCCGCTGTCCCTGCCCCGCATCCGTGTCACCGTGCCCTGTGCCAACCCCCCCAACAGGAGCTGGGATCTGGCCCCAGCTTTGGGAGATGCTCCAAGGGCCCGGCGCAGCTCAGCCCACTGAGAAACGAAATCGCATCCAAACTGGCAGGTTTAATTAAAAATATTCCAGCTTGTCTGGGGATACAAACCGCATCCGGCACTGCAGCAGGGATCTGCATCCAGCTCAGAGCCTGGCGGGCAGGGCCCGGCCGTGCCCCAGCAGTGCCAGGGGAGCAAGGGTGGCAGCGCAGCAGTTACTGGTTGAACTGGGAGCCGAACCAGCCAGGGCCGAGGGGACAGGGACAGCCAGACCACAGGGACAGGGACAGCCAGACCACAGGGACACCCAGCCCAATGGGGACAGGGACAGCCAGCTCATGGGGACAGGGACAGCCAGTCTGTGGGGACAGGGGCACCCAGCCCTGTGGGGACAGGGACACCCAGACCACGGGGACAGGGACATCCAGCCCAATGGGGACAGGGACAGCCAGCTCATGGGGACAAGGACAGCCAGCCCAATGGGGACAGGGACAGCCAGTCTGTGGGGACAGGGACAGCCAGACCATGGGGACAAGGACACCCAGCCTGTGGGGACAGGGACACCCAGCTCATGGGGACAGGGACACCCAGACCATGGGGACAGGGACACCCAGCCTGTGGGGACAGGGACACCCAGCTCATGGGGACAGGGACGGCCAGCACGATGGGGACAGGGACACCCAGCTCATGGGGACAGAGACACCCAGCCCATGGGGACAGGGACACCCAGCCCATGGGGACAGGGACACCCAGCCTGTGGGGACAGGGACACCCAGCCCGGTGTCGCTGCCCTGTCCCGTGCCTGGGGGCTCCTGCTGGGGCTGGGAGGGACACAGAGCCAGCAGAGTCCTGGTTTGGGGGGCACAGGAGCCCCCCCAGAGGGGACAGCTCTGCCATGGGGGACACACATGGGCACCCCTGTGGCTGAGCTGGGCCGCCCCCCTTTGTTTATGGGAATGTCACCAGAACCATGGGGGGCTCTGGGGAGGGGGGATGAGCTGTGCCCCCCACACTGACACCCCTGGCACTGCTGGTGGGGGCCGAGCTGCCCCTGGCACCCCCAGAGCTGAAGCCGAGCCCGGGGCCACCTCCTGTCCCCCCCACACAGCCACGTGCCCCGGTGGCAGCGGTGGCAGCGGTGACCCAGTTCCGTGGCACCCCGGGGACACTGCCCGGGGGCTGCAGAGCACCGGGGACACGCTGGGATGGCACCCCAGCACCCAGCGGGGACACCCACAGCACCCACCCCGTGTGGGGGACACAGGGCACTGCCCGGACCTGGCACCCCGGGACGGAGCCCAACCCTTGGTGTCGTTTTGTGGGGTACACGGCCCGGGGGGAGCCCCAAAGCGACCCAACCCTTCCCCAGGCTGTGTCTGTAGGGCAGGGAGCTCTGCCCCCCCTGTGCCCCCCCAGCACATCCCCAGGGTGGGACCCGGCCCTGCCGGACCCAAACACATCCGGGGGGGGACACGGCGGTGCCATTGTCACCCCCACCCCCCCAGGCAAGCGGTGCCAACGCGGGGGGGTCACTCATGGCAGGCGTCTGACCCCCCCCCCCGCACCCCAGGGCTGGGGGATGGATTGGGAGTCCCCTCTGCAGCCCCCCCGAGCTCATGACCTGGTTCGGCAAAGGGAAACTGAGGCACGGCAGCAGGCAGAGCTCACCCAAGGTCACCCCGTGCCGATGGCACAGCCCCGTGGGCATCGCCCCCCCCCCCCCCCGCTGTAACGGGGGGTGCTGAGCCCCCTCCCCAAATCCCCTGCGCAGGGAGGGGCTCCCCACTCCCCTCTGCCCCATGGGGGGGGCTCGGGGTGCCCCCAGTCCCTGACGGCTGTGGGAGATGCGGGCATGGAGGGCAGGCTGGGGGGGGCGGGGGGCTTTGCTGGGTCTGGGGGTGCTCGGGACACCCCAAGTGAGGGCGGCAGGGGAGGATTGGGGTCAGGCAGAGCCCCCCCAGCCGTGGTGGTTCGGGGTCCCCCCTCGGCTCGGTGCAGCGGTGCTGAGCCCCAAAAGGGGCCACGGAGCCCCCCCAGCCCTGCCCCGGTATCGGGGGGGTGTCAGAGCCCCCCCCCGTGCACGGCGGGTCCCCCACTCCTGCCGGCTGCCCCCCAACTCCTGTTCCCACCAAGTTACGGCCCCGAGACAGAGCCGGGCACCCCCTGCGTTTGTGGGGGTCTCGCTGTGCCCCCCACCCAGCCCTGCGGGATTATTGGGGGGGGGCACAAGCACTGAGCCCCCCCAGGCTGAGCCTCGCTGCTCCCTTTTGGGGGCTGCACCGGCCGGACCCCCCCAGCTCAGCCGAGGCTGCCGGGGGTGGGGGGCACAGAGGGACCCCTCCTTTTCACCCCCCCCCCCCAAAAAAAATAACAACAACGAGCCCTGGCTGCTGCCCAAAGAAACAGCGGAGGCAAAACGGAGCGCGACGAAGCAGAGACACCCCCCGATCCTCATCCTCATCCTCATCCTCATCCTCATCCTCATCCTCATCCTCATCCTCATCCTCATCCCCATCTCATCCTCATCCTCATCCCCATCTCATCCTCATCCTCATCCTCATCCTCATCCTCATCCTCATTCCCGTTCCCATCCCATCCTCCCGGCTCGGGGCGGGGGGGGCTCCGGTTCCCGCGCCCCCCGCCGTGTCCCGGGGCTGGGGGGGGGTCGCGGTGCCGCTCCGGGGGGGCTGATGGGTGGGAGGGGGCGTGGGAGGGGATGGGGGTGGGCCGGGGTGCTGGGTGAAGGGGATGGGGGGGCTCAAGGTGCGGGGGGTGTGAGAGGGGAGCGGGATGGGGGCGCTGGGGGGTGGGATGAGGATGAGGATGGGGGAGTATCGGGGTGCTGGGGGATGAGGATGAGGATGGGGGGGTATCGGGGTGTTGGGGGGGCACATGGGGGTGCTGGGGAGAGCAGGGGGGCTGGGGCGGGTGCATGGGGCTGCGGGATGAGGGTGCGGGGAGGGTCTCGGGGGTGCGGGATGACGGTGCCGGGATGCTCGAGGGGTGCAGGGGAGGGCTGGGGGTGCGGGATGGAAGAATTGGGGTGCGGGTGGGACCCCCCCGGAGTGCCGGGGTGGGGATGGCCATGCGGGATGGAGGTGCTGGGGAGCAGCGGTGCCGGGGGGGCTCAGGCTGCGGGGAGGGGGCGCAGAGGGCTGCGGGTTGGGGGGCGCGGGGGGGGGCCCCTCCAGCCCGTGACCCTTCAAGGTTCCGCCCGCTCCGCTAACAAAAGCGCCGCTTCCCGATGCAGCAGCGGCGGCGGCGGGAGGGGGGAGGGCCGGGGGGGGGGCACCCCCTTTTCTCCCTTCCCCCCCACCCCAGGAGGGGCAGCGGATGGAGAGGCGGAGAGGAGGAGGATGGAGCGGGACGGGAGCGCGTGGGGAGGGGGGCGGGCAGGGGGGGGCACCGGCCGCGCTCTTACCTCTCCGTCCCGGGGGGGTCCGGGGGGGGCTCGGGGCTCCGCGCACCTGCGCCCACCGGCAGAGCTCGGCCCGGCCCCGCTCGGCTCCGCTCCGCCGCGCCGGGAGCGCCGGTACCGGGGCCGGGCGGGGCGGGGCCGCGGGGGGGGGGGGGCCGGGGCCGGGCCCGCCCGGTGGCTGCGGCGGCACCGGGGCCGCTCCGGCAGCAGCGGCGATGGAGGAGCCGCCGCCGCCGCCGCCGGCGCTCCCGGAGCGGCTGCGCCCCCCGCCCTGCCCCCGCCCCGGGGAGGCGGCTCGGCCCGGGCCCCCCGCCCCCGGTGCGGAGGGGGGAGCGCGGGGGGAGCGGCCCCGCCTGCCTCGCCCCCCCCCGGGCAGGGGCAGCGCTGCCCCCGCATTCCCGGGCACCGGCAGGGCTGGCACTGCCCCCCCCCCGCCGCCCCTCCGGCAGTTTCGCCCATCCCGGGCGCCGGGAGGGGCTGGGGTCGATCCCCCCCCATCTCCCGCCCCGGTTCCCTCCATCCTTGGCACCAAGAGGGGTTCACACCGAGCCCCCCCATCCTCTGCCTCCGTGTCCCCCAGCCCTGGCGCGGAGAGGGGCTGAGGCCGAGCCCCTCCGCCCCTTGCCTCAGTTTCCCCTCATTCCCATCCCGGCCAGGGCTGGGACCCCATCCCCCCGCAGCCTCAGAGGCGATTCCCCTCCGCTGCTGTCCCTGTCCCCAGACCGAACCCCTCCATCCATGTGAGCCCCCCATCCCCTGCCTCAGTTTCCCCTCACCCCCAGGAGCTGCTCTGCACCCCACAGGCTGCAGGGGACACCAGGATGGGCCCTGGGGGGCACCCGGGGGTCTGGGGGTGACGCCAGGGTGGGGGCCTAGCGCGGCGTTCCCTTCGCTCGCTTTGTTGCTTTGTCCCGGTTGTTTTAGCCTGGAAAACCCCAAATGAGGGTAAAACCCCGACCGGGCGCCGGGGGTGCCCCGAGCCGTGCCCGAGCTCAGCCCGCCCTGGCCAGCAGGAGGTTCGGAGCTGATTCACCCCTTCCTGCATCCCTCCGGTCCCCGGCGGTTCCCAGGGCAGGGAGGACACGGCCACCCCCGGGGGGACACTGACGGAAGGGGGGTCTCCAGGGCAAGGAAGCACAGCCGTGACTCAGCGCCTGAATCAGCGTCCCCAGGGGCGCAGCCAGGGGACACCGCCGGCCCCCTGACCTGTTCGCACAGCCCCGGCCCTCCGCTCCCCCTGCTCGGGCTCATTAGGGCCAATTAATCAGCGCTCCTCGGAATCCATTCCTCCGCAATTGCTGCGGGCACCGTCCTGACGCCTTTCGCTGAACATCCTGGGGCAGGCACCCCGATATCCCACAGACACCCCGTGGCACCCCAATATCCCCGGTACCCCCATCCCACTGCACCCCAATATCCTCGGTACCCACATTTCGCTGCACTCACACCCTGTGGTACCCCAATATCCCGGTACCCCCATCCCACAGCACCCCAATATCCCGGTACCCCCCATTTCACTGCACCCCACACCCTGTGGCACCCCAATATCCTCAGAACCTCCCATCCCACAACGTCCCTCAATATCCCACTGCACCCTAATACCCGGTGGCACCCCAATACCCCAGGTCACCCCGACACCCCCGGAGCCGTAGCGGTCCCAGGACTCCTCCCGTGCAGGAATTTTGGCCGCCACTCTGGAAAACATCGGCCCTGGGAGGGCTCTTCCCATCCGCAGCCTCCAGCTCGGGATTTACTCCCGGATTTGGGGATTTGGGTGACCTTTAAGGGAAGAGCGGCGCCGCGGAGGAGTCCGAGGGCTCGGGTGGATCCCACGTGCGGGAGCGGGGTCGGTGGGACCGGGGGGGCCGGGGCAGGGCCGGTCTCACTGCGGGGTGCGGTGGGATGGGGGGGGTCGGGGTGTGTCGGTCCCCCCGGCTGTGCCCCACCGGCCTCGTGCATCCCGAGCATGCTGGAGGCAGCCGCGACCCCCGGCCTGGCCCGGCACGCCTTGGCACGGCACGGGATCCCAATGCCACCCCCGGCCTGGCCCGGCACGCCTCGGCACGGCACGGGATCCCAGTGCTGCCCCCGGCCTGGCCCAGCATGCCTCGGCATGGCACGGGATCCCAATGCCACCCCCGGCCTGGCACGGAACGCCTCGGCTCGGCACGAGACCCCAGTGCTGCCCCCGGCCTGGCCCAGCATGCCTCGGCATGGCACGGGATCCCAATGCCACCCCCGGCCTGGCACGGAACGCCTCGGCTCGGCACGGGATCCCAATGCCACCCCCGGCCTGGCCCGGCACGGGATCCCAATGCCACCCCCGGCCTGGCACGGCACGCCTTGGCTCGGCACGGGATCCCAGTGCCGCTCCCAAACCCCGGCGCTCCCTGCTGGGGCCCAGGCTGGGCTTTTGGGGAGCGGCGCCTTCACAGCCCCCTGTGGGCACTGGTGGATCCCCCCCAGCTGGGGATGGAGCTGGCAGCCCCTGTGCCCCGGGGAGGGAATGTGGGGGGCAGGAGGAGCCCCAGTCTGGGGTACCCTGGCACGGCAGGAGCCCTGGACGAGGAGCCCTGGGTGTGCCCCTCCCTGTGTGCGTGTGGCTGTGCACACACGTGTGGCTGTGGGTTTGCAGCTGTGTACATGTGTGTGTCCATCTGTCCGTGTGTCCATGTGTGTGTCCATCCATGTGTGTGTCCATCCATGTGTGTATCCATGAGTCCATCTGTGTATCCATCCATCCCTGTGTCCATCCACGTGTGTCCATTCCATGTGTGTCCCTCCATGTGTCCATCTGTGTGTCCATTCATGTGTCCATCCATCATCCATCCATCATCCATCCATCCATCCATCCATCCATCCATCCATCCATCATCCATCCATCCATCCATCCATCCATCATCCATCCATCCATCCATCCATCCATCCATCCATCCATCCATCATCCATCCATCCATCCATCCATCCATCCATCATCCATCCATCCATCCATCCATCCATCATCCATCCATCCATCCATCCATCCATCCATCCATCATCCATCCATCCATCCATCCATCATCCATCCATCCATCCATCCATCCATCATCCATCCATCATCCATCCATCATCCATCCATCCATCCATCCATCCATCCATCCATCCATCCATCCATGTGTCCATCCATGTGTCCATTCCATGTGTGTCCATCCGTGTATGTCCATTTCATGTGTCCATTTAATGTATGTCTATCCATGTGTCCATCTGTATGTCCATCCATATGTCCATACATGTCCATCCATATGCCCATGTGTCCATCTGTGTGTCCATCCGTGTGTCCATCCATGTGTCCATCCACGTGTCCATCCATCCATGTGTCCATTCCATGTGTGTCCATCCATGTGTGTCCATTCCATGTATCCATTTCTTGTGTGTCCATCCATGTGTCCATCCGTGTGTGCCCATCTGTGTTTGTGTCCATGTGTCCACCCATGTGTCCATTTCATGTGTGTCCATCTGTGTGTCCGTCCATGTGTCCATCCATGTATCCATCCATGGTATGTCCATCCATGTGTGTCCATCCATGTGTGTTCATTCCATGTGTCCATTTCTTGTGTGTCCATCTGTGTGTCCATCCGTGTGTGTCCATTCCGTGTGTCCATCCATGGTATATCCATCCATGGTGTGTCTATCCATGTATGTCCATCCGTGTGTCCGTCCGTGTGTCCATCCACGTCCCCCTCTCCCAGCCACATCCAGGGCCTCCCTGCACTGCTGTGCACACGTGTGTGTGTGTGTGTTTGTGTGTGTTTGCACATGTGTCTGTGTGTGTGTTTGCACAGGTATTTGTGTGTATTTGCACACGTGTGTTTGTGTGTGCTTGCATGTGCTTTCACAGGTATATGTGTGTATTTGCACATGCGTGTTTGTGTGTTTGTGTGTGTTTTCACAGGTATATGTGTGTGTTTTCACAGGTGTTTGTGTGTGTTTGCACACGCGTGTTTATGTGTGTTTGCACCCGCGTGTGTGTGTGCTTTCACAGGTATATGTGTGTATTTGCACAGGTGTTTGTGTGTATTTGCACACGCGTGTTTGTGTGTGTTTTCACAGGTATATGTGTGTATTTGCACAGGTGTTTGTGTGTGTTTGCACACGCGTGTTTGTGTGTTTGTGTGTGTTTTCACAGGTGTTTGTGTGTATTTGCACAGGTGTTTGTGTGTGTTTGCACACGCGTGTTTGTGTGTATTTTCACAGGTATATGTGCGTATTTGCACAGGTATATGTGTGTATTTGCACAGGTGTTTGTGTGTATTTGCACACGCGTGTTTGTGTGTGTTTTCACAGGTGTTTGCGTGTATTTGCACAGCTGTTTGTGTGTGTTTGCACACGCGTGTTTGTGTGTGTTTGCACACGCGTGTGCCGCCCCCGGCCCCGCCGTTCCCGCAGCTGCCGCGGCCGTGCCGGGGCCGGCCCTTCCCGGCACGCGGGCGCTGGGGAGGAAGAGCGGTAATTAAGTTAATTTGCACATGCAAATCATCCGCAGTTGGAATCTGTTAATTTTATAATTTGATGTTTAATGTACATATCTGCTGTGTTTTCCCAGGCAGAAACCCAACATTTTCTGGGTGCTAATGACGGGGGCCGTGCCCCGGCCGGGGGCACAGGGACCCTCTGGGGGTGCCGGTGCTGGTGGGGCACCGGGGCTCAGCCACCACCGGGACTGGCTGTGTCCTGCTCGGTGAGGCCGCTGCGTGCTTGGGCCGGCCCCAAAACCGATGGGATTTGCCCCATTCTGGAGGTGGGGAGGCTTCTTTCCACCCCTCCTGCCCAAGGAGTGTTTTGGGGTGATGGGGATGAGCCCTGGAGACTCAGCTGAGGGGGTGTGGTGGCCACCAGAACGTGCCCACCCTGCGGGGTCACCGATGGCATTGGGGGCAGCACCCAGCACCGACCATCAGCACCCCAAAATGCAGGAGACATGGACAGAGTGTCCTCTGCCCTTCCCCTGCACCCAGGGGAGCTCTGCTGTCTCATCCCCAGCCCCAAGATCCTGCTCTGAGGATGAGGAACAGCCCAAACACTGCCCTGAGCATGAGAATTGCCCCAAACACTGCCCAGAGGATAAGAAATATCCCAAACACTTCCCCGAGGCTGAGCATGGCCCTAAATACTGCCCTGCGGCTGAGCATCACCCCAAACACTGCCCTGAGGATAAGGAACAACCCAAATACTGCCCTGAGGATGAGGAACACCCCAAACACAGCCCTGAGGCTGAGCATGGCCCCAAATACTGCCCTGAGGCTGAGCATCACCCCAAACACGGCCCTGCGGCTGAGCATCACCCCAAACACGGCCCTGAGGATGAGGAACACCCCAAACACGGCCCTGAGGATGAGGAACACCCCAAACACGGCCCTGAGGATGAGGAACACCCCAAACACGGCCCTGAGGCTGAGCATCACCCCAAACACTGCCCTGTGGCTGAGCATCACCCCAAACACGGCCCTGAGGATGAGGAACACCCCAAACACGGCCCTGAGGATGAGGAACACCCCAAACACGGCCCTGAGGCTGAGGAACACCCCAAACACGGCCCTGAGGCTGAGGAACACCCCAAATACTGCCCTGAAGCTGAGCATGGCCCTAAATACTGCCCTGAGGACGAGGAACATCCCAAACACTGCCCTGAGGCTGAGCATCACCCCAAACACTGCCCTGAGTGAGCATCCCAGGACCTGGGCATCCCTACAGGGCTGGGCATCACCTCCAAGTCGAGCATCACCCCAAGGCTGAGCATCACCCCAGGGCCAAACCTCACCCCAAACCCACTCCCCAAAGCCAACCATGCCCCAGAACGAGCGGCTGAGGCCGCCCCAGGCCGGTGCCCGGTTATCTGCAGGGCCAGCTGGGGCTTTGCATGTGCCGGGTTTGCGGGTTCCCTTTGAAGCGCCGCTGCCTCGGCCGCGATAAGGCGGCACCCGCAGCCCCGGGGCCCGGCAGGACGCGGTTCCCGCAGCCCCGGGGCTCGGCAGGACGCGGTTCCCGCAGCCCCGGGGCTCGGCAGGACGCGGTTCCCGCAGCCCCGGGGCTCGGCAGGACGCGGTTCCCGCAGCCCCGGGGCCCGGCAGGACGCGGTTCCCGCAGCCCCGGGGCCCGGCAGGACGCGGTTCCCGCAGCCCCGGGGCCCGGCAGGACGCGGTTCCCGCAGCCCCGGGGCCCGGCAGGACGCGGTTCCCGCAGCCCCGGGGCTCGGTAGGACGCGGTCACCGGCCCTGCCCCGCCTGGATCCGCCTGGGAGCTCCCAGCAAGGCAAGGAGCGGCCCCCGGGGAGCAGGGCAGGGTGATGCCACCTTTCTAATGAAAACTAATTGCCATTAATCCCGTCTCATTGTTTACCCGGGGCTGATTTAAGCACATTTCAGGCAAGACTGAGCAGTTGAACATTTCTAATGTATTTTTCTTTCTGCTTTAATGACCTTGTTGCTGCCACCCCGCTGCCGTCTCGCTGCTCCGAGAGGCGCCTGGTGACTTCATGGGGTTCCTCCGGAGGGACGAGGACCCTCCGTGGTTGTCCTGAGGGGGCTGGGGAGGAGCTGAGCTCCCCGAGCCCCGGGGGGACCTGGGGCAGCCCCTTGTCCCCATCGGTGTCACCCATGGCTGTCACCATCCGGTTATGCCCCAAGGCCAAATCCAGATGTTTGCAGCCCTGCCCAGCCCCAGATGTGCCCGCCATGCCCCCAATCCAGCTGTTCCCGCTGTCACCCCAGGGCCATCCATGCAGCTGCTGCCCCCATGCTCCCAAACCAGCTGTTCCCGCTGCTTCCCCATCCAGATGTGCTCCCAGGAGCCCGGTCTGTCCCAGCCCGGCTGTTCCCCCCGTGCCCCCCGAACCCCACCCCATGCCCGTGCCCCCCAGCCCCCCACCCAGCCGGGGTTATTTTTATCCTCCTTTATTTCAGCTCTCTCCTGCTCCGGTTCCATCCGGAGCCGGTGACTTTCACAACCTCCTTTATTCCGAGCCCAGACTTTCGGTTCTCCCTCCCTCTGGCAAAGAACCAGAGCCGGGGTGGGGGAGAGCCCACAGAGGTGCCCCCAAATCCCAGATAAGGGACTTTGCCACACGAAGAGCTGCCCCCATCCCTGCTCAGCTTTCCTCCTTTCTCCTCACGAGGATGAAATCCCCAAGATTTCCGTGTCCTACCGAGGAGGAGCAGCAAAGTCGAGGCTTTGGGGTGTGCAGGGCTTTTTCCCTCCCTGCTGTCTTGGTGTGGCGATGGGGGGGATGCCTCACATCACCCCCAACCCCCTGTCCCGTCCAACCCTTTCCCTGAGCCCGTCCCTCTAGCTCGTGCCTCAGTTTCCCCAGTGACCCAATGCACCGACAGACCCCCCCAAACCCAACCCTAGCCCCCCAAAGTGACCCTGCTAACTCCTAGGGACCCCCCCCATGTGGATCCCCCATGTGGATCCCCCCTGGCTCTTCCCGGGGCCGGCTCCTGGCGTGGGGCCCCGGCTGTGATTGTGATTTTCCCCTCAAGCGTGGCTAACGCCGGCCCCGCAGCCCAAGCCAAAGCATTTCCCACCCCCGGAGGAGCTCTGGCAACTCCCCTTGCAGGGACAAACCTGGGGATGGGGGGTTCCCTCCACAGCCATCACAAAAATTTCACCCAAAATAATGGTGCAGGCTGGGAGGGGGCTGCTGAATCCATCCTGCGGTTTACTGGGGTTTTTTTGTCCTTTCCATCAGCTATTTTCCAGCTTTCAGCTCAGATATCATTTCTGTACGAGGATAAACCCCTAGGAACTGGGGTTCTGTTTCTCAAAAAGATTCATTAATTCAAGGACAATCAGAGTCCAAAAAGCCGCTTTAAAAAACCCCAACTCTTTATTTATGCCATTATTACAGCCTCCGAGTAAAAATGATGCGCTCCTGGCTTTGAAGCAGAGCAAACAAACCGCCCGAAATGGTTAAAAAACCCCAATTAAACGGTGAAAATCCTGCCCTTCCTCCCTGCCTAAGGACTGGAGTTAAGGTCAGCTCTTTCCTTCCTTAATCTGCGATTTTTTATCTGGATAGCGATTTCCCCTGGGCTGCCAGCCGCTTGGTAAACGGCCTCTTTTGTCTTTAGTCCTTCCTTTCTCCTCAGGAAAATGGAATCCGATTTTTACATCGGCGTTGTTGGTACATCACCGTGCCCGGTGCCGCGAACCGGGGATGCTCCCGCGCACCCCGGGCTGGGCTCGCTCCCGTTCCCGGTAGGAGCGGCGGGCACGGCTGCCTTGGGCACCGGCCCGTGCCTCGTTGAACGTGCCCGTCTGTCACGGCGAGCGCCCGGGACACGATCCAGGCGCGGTTTGTGGCGGGGCCGTGCCAAGCCGGCACGCCGCGGGCGCCTGGCAGGCGCGCCCGGGGTTCGTGGGCGCTTCCCATGGCCCAGCACGTCCCCACCCCGCCATCCTTTGTCCCCACTGAGCTTTCTGTGCCTCCAGACCCCGGGCAGGACCTGCACCCCTGGCTGGGGAAGCCTCGGGCCTGGCTGAGCCTGGGCTTTGCTCCAATCGATGCTCCAGCCGCTCTTAACGCCTCGCAGGGATCGATGGACAAGGCAGGGAATTGCCGGCGCCGAGGGACGGGGATAATCCCCCTGGCACGGCTGTCACCTCACCCCGGTGTCACCCGGGCGGTGCCACCCTCTGTGCCCGTCACCAGGGCTCTGTCACCGCCGCCCCCGGGGCTCTGCCTGTGCCTGCCCTTCCTGCAGCTGCAAAGAGCTCCGAGAAAACACCAAAATCCACCAAAACCTCCCCAAAACCGAACCAGCCGGTGGCACCGGGGTCATGTCCCTGAATGGGGGGACACCACCGCCCATTGCTGAGCTTCCCCTTCCCGGATCCCTTCCCAAACCCTTTCCCTGCCCTGCCAGACCTTTTCCAGACCCTTTTCCAGACCCCTTCCCAGACGCCCTGCCGGATGCCCGCGCTCCGCTTCCACAGAGCAATTTAAGCACTAAAAGGCGATTTGACACCTTCAAATGACGCTCTGCAGGGCTGCTCCCCGCTGGGTGCGTGTCTTGAGCGGGCTCCAGGCCGGGCAGTGCCCTCATCCCGCCCGGCAGAGGCGGAGGGAGCATCCCCAGCGCAGGAGGAACCGGCCCGGCCCATGGCAGAGCCCTGTCCCAGCTCAGCACAGGGGTACCCGGGCGGTGACACGGCCAGGGACACCGGGGACAGCGACACCGCGGCCAGGAGCTGCATCCCATGCTGGGCAATCGGCTTTCGAGGAAAAGCAATGTGGGGAGAGGGAAGGGGAAGCTGGAAAAGCTCCAAGACCAGCGGCACTGATACGAAACCATAAATTATCCTCCGGCTGTGGGGGAAGCGGCACCGGGGAAGCGGCACCGCCGGCACCGACCCCGGCCCCGCCGCTGCCACCGTTAGCGGGAGCTGCAATTCCTCATCAATCCAAAGCCGCTAATTAACAGGCGCCGCGGCCGGGGCTGCTCCCCGCATCCATCACGGCCCCGCGTCCATCGCGGCAGGGTCGGTGCCCGCCGTAAATCACCGGCACCGGGGCTCCGCGCCAGAGCTCGGCGCCGCCGGGAGGGGCCCCGGTTCCGGCAGCACCGGGATGCGCTGGGAGGGCTCCGGTTCCCTTCACCCCCCTCCGGCAAGCGTTAACCAGCTCGGCTTCCCGGCATCCCCACCATCTAATTACAGCCAAGATGAAGCAGGGAACGATACCTCGCCGTTAATTAATAACTCGTCACGGCTCAGAGCAGGCGGAAAGCGCGAACGCCGGGTGCTGGCGGATCAGGGCGCTCGGGTTTTGGGGTGCAGGGGGGGGGCACAGGCACCCCCGGAGCGGCAACGGGAGCGAGGAGCTGAAAAACGACATTTAAATAATAAATTCCAGCTATTAAGAGAGGCTGTACCTGGGAGCGCCGGGCAGCGCCGGCGGCCAGCGGGGTAATTAGACCGCGGCTGAAATGATGAAAAGATATCTGCAGGCTTTGAGGCCGAGGCTTTGAAGCTGTAAATCCTGTGAAGGCAGCATCCCCGCACGCACCCGCCGGGAGATATTTACCCGGGACCTGCTTCCCACCATCCACGTGGTGTGCAGAGCCGGGGAAAAAAATCCCCCAGCCACGGGGAGATGATGGGCCCGGAGGGATGCTCCTGGGCACCCCAAATTCTGGGCTCTGGGGAAGGGTGACCCCCGCGCCAAGGGGGCACCGGGCACCGGGTGGTGCCATGGCTCGGTCGGGGCTCCCCCAGTGCTGGAATCGGCTGTGCCAGGAGTGCCAGGGCCTCGTCCTGTGCGTGTTGGAGCTCCTGGGACGGAGTGAAAGGTTTCAGTCAGGGCAGGGGCTGGGTGAGCTCGGCAAGGGGAGCCAACAGCACCAAGTCGCTGCTGGGTTGGTGCTGCTGAGGGGTTCGGGGTTCCACCAGCCTGGCCCGGGGAAAGGTTTGGATTTCAAACACCCCTGTCCCAAGCTGGCCTCGCACACCCCCACGGACACACAGACACCCCTGCGTGTGCCCGGGTGTTCACCCAGCCACCCACGGCAGCCCTCGGTCCTTGGCACCGCTGTGGCTGTGCCAGGTCACCCAAAGGGACGTGACCGGGGTGCGGGGTGGCACCTGCCCCAGAGAGGCCATCCAAACGGGGACATCGTTGGATTTGGCCTCTCGCCTGCCCGAAACCCCCTTGGCACGGGGGTCTGGGCCCGGCGGTGCCAGGGATGCCCCCGGGATGCGCGGCCGGACGGGCAGAGCCCAGCAGGAGCGATGCGGCAGCTCGGCACAGGGGTAATTAGCAGCTTTGATTCCAGATCCTCATTAGGGGCTGGCACCCCCCGCTGTTGCGCTCCGTGCAATTAGTCGCTAAGTAACACACGGATATTTATACCCCGGCACAGAACCGAGGCCGGCATCGCCATGGCCGGGATGCTCCGGCTGGCACCGGCCCTGCCCGGGACATTTTGGGACACACAACACGGCCTTGCAGGCCAAGGAGCTGAAAGAGGGTCCCAGAGCCACCCCGGGGTGCTCAGTGGCCGGGCAGCACCCAAGGGTGGGCACCCACAGGGGCACGGGTGGCACCGCCACCCTGGGGAAGCCACAACCCTGGCACCACCGCCAGGCGCCGGCAGCTCCAAGAGGCTTTTCTATGGGGAAGATGGTTTATCTTCCCTCTCACCCCACCCTAATTAATTGTTTTAATTAAGGAAATGCCACCTCCACTCCCGACTGCCATTTGCCTGCAGAAACGTTGCTAATTACGGCGAGGGAATCGCGCCGGGGCTCGTTCGCAGGCAGCTGCGAGGGGGGTTGTGAGTGGCGGCGAGAGGGGGGGGGGGGGGGCTAAAAATATATGGGAAAAAGGAAAATAAATGAGCTCGAAGATGCAAATCTTCCTCCAGGCAGCGGAGGGAGTTTGGGGTCCCCCGTGAGGGAAGGGGTGCCGTGGTGGGGATGAGGTTTGGTGCCTCCATCCGCCCCCTCCGGGTGGGTGCCGAGGGATCCGGGGCCCTGGGGGTGTCACGCAGCCAGAAATCGCTTTGGGAACGGGGGGCTGAACCCCGAATTGGCCGCTGCACGGAGCTGGCACCGCCGCCTCCCTCGCCGGCTTTGTCAGCAGCAGCAGCCGGGAGCTCGCGCTGCGCTCCGCTTTTTAACAGCTTTCATGAATTTTAATGGGCAGTTGCTGCTGGATTTCTCCTCTTCCCGCTGCTTTCCCGCCCCCCGCAGCCCTTTCGGGTCGCCCTTTCCCTCCTCGGGGCTGCTCCGGCTCTCGGCATCCTCCGAGCCTCCCAAATCCTCCCCTCTGTCCCCACTGTCACCCCCTCGGAGCGCATTTGTCCCCACCGGTGGCGGCTGTTCGTGCGTGCCGCGGGTCTGCCCGGTGCCTCCGGGCACCCCGGTGGCTTTTCCCGAAATTCCACCCGTACAAAGGCTCCGGAGACGCCACTTCAGAGCCATCCGTCTTTATTAGCAGCTGGTTAACACCTCCCCGAGGGACCATAACGAGGGGAAGCAACTTAATCACCGTCATGCAGCAAAGCGCGGGCGGGCACGTCTGCCCCGGCCACTGCCACCCCCAGCGCCGCCGCTTCCCGGTGTCCTCGGGCGCTCCCACTGGTGACAGGGACCGTCCGGTGTCCTCCCCTCCTCTGAGGATGTCCCTGCTGTGACAGCGTGGCCCCCGGGCCTGAAGGTTTGTCCCTAATGGTCCCTCCAGACCTCCTGGTTCTCCAGCCGTGTCCCTCCTGGCCCCAGGCAACGATGCTGCTCTGGTGTCCCCTCTCCTCCCTCCTGGTGCCACAGCGACATCCCTGATGGTCCCTCCTGGTCCCTGCTGGTCCCTGCTGGTCCATGGTGGGGTGCCCCATGGAATGGACGCTGGATTCTGCCCTTTTCCCGGGGGATTTGCAGTGTGGGGCCGGGACGTTGCAAAGCAAAGGGCTTTGGGGCTGTGAGGGAAAGGCCACAGCTCCCCAGACCACCTCAGGGACAGGGACACAGGCACTGCTGCCACCAGGGGTGGTGACAGCACCCCCTGAGGTGCCACAGTGCAGGGACACGGTGGGGGTGTGGATCAGCTGCCAAACCCCACCAGGCCTCACTGTGGCTCCATCCCAGCTCCCAGCAGCTTTCCCAGAGCTCCATTCCCAGCTCCTTTAGATTTGGGTCCCATTCCCAACACAAAGCGTCGCTTCCAAACGACTCGTGCTTGCCAAAGGGATGGAAATAACATTTTCTGGCGAAGATTTTGCTTTGTTTTTTAAAAACGCTGCTTAGAAAAGGCTCGGCGCTGTCGGTCCCTCCCCTGCCACCGCCAAATTCCAGAGATTTTGGAGCTGATCCCACCTGGCTCCAAAATTCCTCTTATTCTGGGAGAAATTTCTCAGCTCCATCCCCCGCCCTCAGCGCCAGTGTTGGACCTGGGTGAGCTTTGGGAAAGATAGAAACAAGCTTGGAATGCTGTGGGCCTGCTTGGCTCCCTGGGCTGGGAAAAACTTGTTCCAGGGGGAAGGAGTGGGAGCAGCTGGGTCAGTCCTGCCCAGGGCTTCTGCTGAGCCAGGTCCTGCTGTCCCACCAAGGGGTCTCTGTTCTCCCATCCCTGGTCAGTGAAGTGCCCTGCTTGAATGAGGGGACGTGGTGGTGGCCATGGGATGGAGATGCTGGTGGCCATGAGGGGCAGGAGATGGTGGTGGCCATGAGGAGATGGTGGTGACCATGGAAGGATGGTGGTGGCCATGGGGAGGAGTTGGTGGTGACCATGGGGACATGGTGGCTGTGGCCATGGGGACGAGATGGTGGTGACTATGGAGGGATGGTTGTGGCCTTGGGGAGGAGATGGTGGTGGCCATGGGGAGGAGATGGCTGTGGCCATGGGGACATGGTGGTTGTGACCATGGGGACATAGTGGTGGTGGCCATGGAAAGGAGATGTTGGTGACTATGGAGCAATGGTGGTGGCCATGGGGAGGAGATGGTGGTGGCCCTGGGGAGGAGATGCTGGTGGCCATGGCGGGGAGATGGTGGTGGCCATGGGGAAATGGTGGCTGTGGCCATGAGGACGAGATGGTGGTGACTATGGAGGGATGGTGGTGGCCATGGGGACATGGTGGCTGTGGCCATGGGGTGGAGATGCTGGTGGCCATGGGGAGGAGATGGTTGTGGCCATGGGGACATGGTGGTTGTGACCATGGGGACATAGCGGTGGTGGCCATGGAAAGGAGATGTTGGTGAGTATGGAGGGATGGTGGTGGCCATGGGGAGGAGATGGTTGTGGCCATGGGGATATGGTGGTTCTGGCCATGGGAAGGAGATGCTGATGGCCATGAGGGGGTGGTGGTTGTGGCCATCAAGGGATGGTGACTGCAGATTCAAGGACCTGATCCCAACCCCAAGGCCACCTCCATTTCCCCAAGGTCACACCCATCTCCCCACGACAACATCTCCCTTACCTCCATCTCCATCCTCCCCAGGCTGTGCCTTCACCCTCCACTCTTCACCTCCGTCACTCCCAGTCCTGCTTTCCTCTCCCCCAGCCCTCTCCCCCATGTCCCCCAGCTCCTCCACCGCCACTCCCGGAGCCCGCGGCTGCCGCCGGCTCCCGCATCCTCCCCACGAGGCGAGGGCGCCGGGGAGGAGCGCCGGGAACCGGCGGCGGAAGATCAAGAGGGAGATGATCAAAGCAGGGATGTGGGTGAGCGCTGGCAACCCTGTCACCCTGGAGACGGGAAGCAAATATTTGGGCTAATGACACTCCCGGGGAGCAGGACCGGGCGCTTGCCATTGTCGGGTGACAATGGGGACGGGCAGTGCCACCGAGGGGGCGGCAAGGGGGGAATTGGGGCTGTGGGCGGCTCCTGATGGGAACTGGACACGAGGCAGTGCTGGGTACCCGGCCCGAGGGAGGCTCTGGCTCAGGGATGCTCGTTTGAGGGATGCTCTGGCCCAGGGATGCCTCTCCAGGGGGATGTTTGTCCCGGGAATTCTCTGGTACGGGATACTCACCTGGATTCAGGGGCTGTTGGGAGGGTGAAAGCTCACGGCACTGGCACTGTCCTGCAGTGCCACCGTGTCACAAATTCAGCAGCACCAGGGGCACTGCCAGCCCCGCTCTGTCCCCTCCTGCGCGGATCTGTCACAGCCCTGGCCTCAGCTTTTCCCTGGGCTCAGCCTTTCCCTGGGCTCAGCCTTTCCCTGGCCTCAGCTTTTCCCTGGCCTCAGCTTTTCCCTGGGCTCAGCTTTTCCCTGGCCTCAGCTTTTCCCTGGGCTCAGCCTTTCCCTGGCCTCAGCCTTTCCCTGGGCTCAGCCTTTCCCTGGCCTCAGCTTTTCCCTGGCCTCAGCCTTTCCCTGAACTCAACCTTTCCTCACCACCCCTCCTGAGCCTTCCTCCCACAGCCCCCGGGTGCTCCTCCCACCCAGCCGGGAGGGAAACTGAGGCACGGAGCGCTCAGACAGGCAGCGAGTGCTGGGAAGGGCCTGCAGGAGCCGTGTGTGTACACAAACAAACACACGTTGCTTTTTTAATATATCTTTTTAATAAGCTCGAGCAAGCGGTTGAACACAGAGAACGCTTAAAATTAAATATAGCCTCGAATATGTGCAGCTTGAATCCAATGGTGTGTTTGTAAACACATCTTTAAGGCGCTGGGAGAGCGGCCAGGCTGCCACCACCCACCCTCCGGCTTGGGGACACCTGCAGAGGTGACAACATGGCCCTTGGTGGCCCTGGGCAAATGTGGGTCTGTCTGTGCAGGGTGGGCACAGCCCGGGGTCCTGGGGAGCACAGGAGAGTGGTAAATAATAATAATAATAATAATAATAATAATAATAATAATAATAATAATAATAATAATAATAATAATAATAATAATATCCAATTACCAATAATAATACAAATATTGTCAATAATGATAATAATAATGATGATAAGAGCAATAATAATAATACAATCATTTCAAAATCTTAATAATAACAATGCTGGCAATGGAAGCACTAATATAATTAATAATATTATTATTAACGCTAATCATTCCCGGGCTGCCAAAGGGCTCCTGCCTGGTGCCCGGGTCCGTCCCCACAGCGCAGCACCTGCCGGGCCCCCGCCGCTTCCAGGAGCGCGATGGAATTGGAGTGACAGGGAGGAAAATCAATCTGAATGAATGAGGTCACCTGCCTCATAAATAATTCATCAAAGGCGCGTGGTGACACACCTCGGGCCCGGGGAGCGGGGGCAGGCGGGGAGCGGGGACAGGGGTGGGTGTTTGGGACAGGGGTGGGTGCTGGGGATGGGGATGGGGATGGGGTGGGTGCTAGGGATGGGTGTTGGGGTCAGGATTGGGTGTTTGGGACAGGAATGGGTGCTGGGGATGGGTGTTGGGGTCAGGATTGGGTGTTTGGGACAGGAATGGGTGCTGGGGATGGGTGTTGGGGTCAGGATTGGGTGTTTGGGACAGGAATGGGTGCTGGGGATGGGTGTTGGGGTCAGGATTGGGTGTTTGGGACAGGAATGGGTGCTGGGGATGGGTGTTGGGGTCAGGATTGGGTGTTTGGGACAGGAATGGGTGCTGGGGATGGGTGTTGGGGTCAGGATTGGGTGTTTGGGACAGGGGTGGTAGCTGGGGATGGGGACGGGGGCTGGGGTGGGTGCTCGGGACAGGGGTGGGTGAGGGAGCTGGGGTGGGTGCTGGGGATGGGGATGGGTGTTTGGGACAGGGGTGGGTGCTGGAGATGGGTGTTAGAGGCCAGAATGGGTGCTGGGGTCAGGATTGGGTGTTTGGGACAGGGGTAGATGTTTAGGACAGAGGTGGGTGCTGAGGTGGGTGTTAGGGGCCAGAATGGGTGTTTGGGACAGGGGTGGGTGCTGGAGATGGGTGTTAGGGGCTGAAATGGGTGTTTGGGACATGAGTGGGTGTTTGGGATAAGGGTGGGTGCTGGGGACAGGAATGGGTGCTGGGGATGGGTGTTAGGGGCTGGGATGGGTGTTTGGGACAGGGATGGGTGTTTGGGACAGGGGTGGGTGCTGGGGACAGGGATGGGTGTTAGGGGCTGGGATGGGTGTTTGGGACAGGGGTGGGTGCTGGGGATGGGTGTTAGGGGTTGAAATGGGTGTTTGGGACATGAGTGGGTGTTTGGGATAAGGGTGGGTGCTGGGGATGGGTGTTAGGGGCTGGGATGGGTGTTTGGGACAGGGGCGGGTGCTGGGTCCTGCTCCAGCTCAGCCATGCCGGGTGCCAGCCTTGCACAGGCCACAGGGCAGTGCCCAGCCCCAGCAAGGCTCAGGGAGGGTGGCACAGTGCCCTGGGGTGGCACAGTGCCCTGGGCTGCTGGTCCCAGTGCCGCTCTCAGTGCCCTGAGGGACAGCCCAGCACAGCCATGGCTGGGCCTGCAGCCTGGCAGGACCCCCATCTCTGGGTCCCTTTGCAGCCCCCCAGGGCCCCGAGGTGACCCCCAGCACCCAGCTGCTGCCACCAGCTGCCCCCAGACGTGGCAAAGGGGCTTTTGTGCCCCGGGAGCAGCGGGCAGGTGCTGGAGGTGTGGGCAGGAAGGGCAGCAGGCGCAGGGATTACAGAGGGAAGAAAGCACTGCAGTGTGAGCCCGGCAAATGTTTTAATTCCCTTTAATTCCCCAGCTCTGGACTCATCCCCGGGGTCACCAACCCTCCCCATGAGCTCAGGGCTCTTCCCAGCCTCCTCCTTGGAGCTGTTTTGGAGGAAGGCGAGCGAAGGAGCCCGAAATGTTGGAAAAGAACATCTTGAAGCCCTTCTGCCATCTGTTGTGCTTTCAGCGCAATTAAGCAGGCAGCAGCCGTGCCAGGCAGCAGGAGCAGCCCTGCCTGCAGCAGCCGTCCCCCTGCCAGGCCTGGGGCTGCGCCCGCCGGGGCTGCGGGTGCGGGTGCGGGTGCCCAGGGCAGCTGGCAGCGGGCACAGGTGGCCGGGCTGTGTGTTGGCAGCTGCCTGGCAGGAGGAGCTCTGCTCTTTTGGCTTGCCATGGGGGTGCCAGCCCAGCTGTCCCTGCCGGGGGTCAGTGGGGAGCTCTGGGCCATGAGGGGTCATTGCGGGGTGCAGGTGGGCAGCAGGAGGGGGACGGTGACACAGCGACAGCTGGCAGGGGCTGTGGCACCCCAAACCTCCCCTCCTGCCGGACCCGGGGATGCTCGGCCAGGGGATGATGTGCCTGGCCGGTGTCAGCGCACAGCGAGCAGTCACGGACGGGGCTCAGACAGGGCTGGGACCTGCGGGCTCATCGCAGCCTCCCCCAGCTCCCCCCGAGGCTCCGCTCCCGCCGCCACCCCGGGCTCGTCCCCGCCTCCCGGAGCTGCCGCCGGCCTCAACTTTCCCCGGTTCATCCTCCTGGTCCTGACGGGAATCACGGGGAGCATCCCCAGGGATCCTCCCAGCGCTAATCAGGGCTGGGAAATGGCCCCAGCGAGGCCGGCGCGGATCGGGGCCGCGGTTGAATGGTGAGCAGCGAAACGGGAGCGGAGCGCTCCGAGAGCGGCTCCCGGTGCGCCGGGGGAGCGGGAGCGGCCGTGCCCGTGCCCGGGGGATCTCGGCACATGGCCGGGACACGCCGCGGGAATTGCGGCACGGAGCCGGGCCCGCAGCAGCTGCGGGGAGAACAGCCCCGGAGCGGCTCAGATGGGGGTGGGGGAGCCGCTGCCAGCCCCCTCCCCTGTCCCCACAGGGACCCCCGCGCTGGTGGGGCCGGCGGGGACAAGGGCACAGCCACGGGCAGGGGTGGGGATGCACCGTGCGGGGCTGGTCCTCTGCATCCTCCACGGCCACAGCGAGGGCTGGGGACACGTGTGGCACTAGTGACACGCGTGTCACCTCCTCCTGCATGGCCCAGATGGCACGGAGGCACGCCACAGACGGGTGCCCACCCACCAGCCACCGCTCCTGCCGTGCCAGGGCCATTCCTGAGGTGCCACCCAGCAGTTCTGGGGTGAAACCTTGCGGGATTTGGATCATGGGTGTGCACAGGGGTGAAGCCACCGCCCGACACCCCGGGGGTGGCATCCATCCCTTCCCTGGGCCAGCGTGGGTGTCCTGGCACGGTGGCACTGTCACCATCCCCGGCTGTGTCAGCACAAACCAGCAGCTCCCAGCCCGGCCCGGGATTAACCAGCCAGCTCTGCTGCTAATTAATAATCCACTTGATTAAGGATTGTCAGTCAATATGTCACCAGCACAAGGACAGGCTTGGCAAACATGAGCTGGGGACATCACTCCATGGGGCCACCGTCCTGCTCCTGCTCCTGCTCCTGCTCCTGCTCCTGCTCCTGCTCCTCTTCCTTCACATCCAGCTGTCCCAGCCTGCCCGGGCCCCTCTCTGCCCCCTGTTCTTTGCCACCTGATGATGTCACGGATCATCCTGATGACGTCATCAGCATCCTGTCTGTCCCCTCGCCCATCCGTGCTGCCATCCCCAATAGGCTGGGGGTCTGTTTGTCCCTCAAGGTGACACAAGGACCCCCTCTGATGACGCCATTTGTCACTCAGGCTCCTGGTGGTGCCACAGCCTCCCACACTCACCCCAGGTTCCCACTCCACAGCTTGGATGGAATTTGGCCACGAGGGATCCTGAAGCCTTGGGGTGCAGCAGGACACCCCCAAAAAGTGGGGGGGGGGGGAAGCCAGACCCATAACTGGTGTTAAGGACATCGTCCCCACTGTCCCCAGCAGGTGACACCAGGGATGTCACATCCGGCGGGGCTGGGAACAGCAGCTTTGGGGGGGCTCCCCTTGCCTCCATCCTGAGCCCCCCAGCGCTGAGCACAGCACGGGGGGCAGGCGGGGGGCACGGTGCCCCCCAGGGCAGTTTTACCCGATGGAGAGCGAAGCGGGGAGCGGTGACAGGAGCAATTAGCTGATTGCAGCGGCGGGCCCTGCCCCGGCCCCCCCCCAGCAGCACTTTGTGCTTAACCTACATTCGCTTTTGTCCCGGAGCCGCCCGGGGCTCTGCGCTGGGCTCGCCTCGGATGTGCGGGGCCCTCCCCGCAGCCCCCAGCCCCAAATGCAGCAGGAAGGGCTCAGCCGAGCCTGGCTAAGTGGGTCACACTCAGGAGGGACACACAGCAGCGTCCCCAGGACAGGGATGGAGCTTCGTGTCCTCGCAGGGAGGGGAACCACAGAAACCTCATCCCCAGGGTGTGCTCTGCCCTGGAGCATCCTCCTCCATCCCTCCCCGGCAGCCTCTGGAGGAGCGGCACTGCCTGACAGCTTCGATCGAGCTTTAATTTTAATTAACTAATTAGGCTCGGCGCTCCCCGCTCTGTGAGCGAACACCGGAGAGAGGAGGGCCCGATCCAGCTGTGGCACCAGGCCAGATGTGCAGGGGGAGGGTGGGAGGGGCAGGGACTGCTCTGCTCGGGAATGTGGCGCTGGGGCCCTGAGGGAGGGCCAGCACAGCAGCTCGGGCACTCAGGAGCCTCAGCCTGTCCCCAGGGCTCGGGGACAGCCCCAGGGTGTCACCAGCTGCCTTTGGGTGCCGCCAGCACCCCTAAGCGACACCTCCATTGTCCCTTTCCTCCCATTCAACACCAGCTAACGATCCTGGAGCATCACTGCGATAACTGGTCAGGAGAGCGTGCTCTCCGGAGCCGGTGCCTGCCAGGATGGATTTTTTTTCTCCTTTTTTTTTTTTTATTTTTTAATTTTTTTATTTTTGTTTAACTGGGATGAATTTTTCCGCCTCGGCTGCCAGCGGGGTGGCTCGGGCCGGAGAAGGGGCCGAGGGAGCGCAGCCGGCGCCGGTGTCGCGGCAAGAAGGGGCCATTGTGGCCAGGCACAGCTGCGCGGCGCGGGCAGGGAGCAGCGGGAATGCAAAATGCTGCGAGGGAAGGGCCTGGGGACCCAGCGCCCCCCACGGGGGCTCCCCCACCCCGCACGTGCCCCGGTGACGATGGCGGCTTTGTGGGCAGGGACACCAACCCCTGTCCCAGGAGCTGCCGGGGTCTGGCGTGTGCCGTCATGGGCACAGGTGGGTGCTGGGGACACGCTGTCCCGTGTGCCATCATGGGCACAGGTGGGTGCTGGGGACACGCTGTCCCCGTGCTGTCCCCGGGTGCCATCATGGGCACAGGTGGGTGCTGGGGACACGCTGTCCCCGTGCTGTCCCCGGGTGCCATCAGGGGCACAGGTGGGTGTTGGGGACACGCTGTCCCCATCCTGTCCCCGGGTGCCATCAGGGGCACAGGTGGGTGTTGGGGACACGCTGTCCCCATCCTGTCCCCGGGTGCCATCAGGGGCACAGGTGGGTGCTGGGGACACGCTGTCCCGTGTGCCGTCATGGGCACAGGTGGGTGCTGGGGACACGCTGTCCCCGTGCTGTCCCCCTGCTCAGCCAAATGAGGTGTTGGAGCAGCAGCAGCCTGCTCTGGAGGCTGATGGGCCCTGAGGTGTCCTGGCACAGTGGCACCGGGGCTAAGGGCAGCACAGAGGGCGGCTCCGTGCCCTCCCCAGCGCCCTCGGTGGCCGAAGGGCAGCGGATCCCCCTTGGTTGGCTGAGATCTCCTGAATTATTCAGGCGCTGCCGCCCTGGGGATGCTCCCCCTGCCCACAGCGCAGCCCCCGGCCCGAGGGGAGCAGCCGGGACTGGAGCTCCGGGAGCTCTGGGGGTGTCCGGGGGAGGAGCAGCCGGGACTGGAGCTCCGGGGGCTCTGGGGCTGTCCGGGGGAGGAGCTCTCGGAGCTCTGGGGGTGTCTGAGGGAGGAGCTCTCGGAGCTCTGGGGGTGTCCGGGCCGGACAAGCCCCAGCACAGGGAGGAGGATGAGCCGCGCCGCCTCCCCGAGGACGGGCCATGCTCTCGGGCAGGAGAGCGGCGGCTGCAAAGCCCCATTTCATGTCCCTGAAAGGAGAGGAGGGACGGGGGCAGAGGCCGCTCGGAGCTGGCCCAGATCCTGCTGCCTCTCTTTTTTATTCCCGGTTTTCAGGCGGCGCCAGCTCCCGTCCCCGCTGTTCCGCAGCGGCTGCTCCATGCGCTCCGGGCAGGGACGTGGGTTTGTGGGGGCTCCCCCCGGTGTGACCCCGGCCAAGCGTCCCCCAGCCCCCGCCCCAGGGCTGCGGGGAGCTGCAGAGGCGTGGGGACATTGCTGAGACCCTTCCCGAGCGGGGAACCGTGGGATCTGCGTGTTGGGCACACCGGGGTGCGCTGGGGGTGCTCCCCACACACCCACCCCATCCCGCCACCCTCAAAACACCTTCAGCAACAGCCTGAGAGAGGTGGAAACCTGCGGGGTGTCCCAGAGATGGGAATGTGGGATGGGAGAGTGGTGGGGCGCAGGACAGGGCAGCAATGGGGACACGGGATGGGGCAGGAATGGGGACACGGGATGGGGCAGGAATGGGGACACGGGATGGGGCAGGAATGGGGACACAGGACAGGGCAGTGATGGGGACACGGGAATGGGGACAGCAGGACAGCGCTGGCAGTGCAGAACAGGGCAGTGATGGGGACACAGCACCAGGCTCCTGGTGGCCACCGGGACCCGAGGAGCCCGGAGGGTGATTGATGCCCGGCAGGCTGAGGCCACAACTGCTCGGAAGTGCGGCAGCAGCTGCTCCGGCTGTTCCGGCACGATCTGGCACCAGAGCAAATCCTCGGGGCGATTGGGAGTGGGGGCGATGCCCGGGGGGTGTCGGGCACTGCCGTGGAGCGGGGGGCAGCAGGGCCGGGGGGGCTGGCGAGGATCTGGGGTTCGCTTCCCAGCCGCTGCGTGAGACCGGGACTCAAGTCAAGGCTCCCGTTAATTCAGACTTTAATCCGGTCTAAATCCCACCTTTAATCTGTTTAATGCCACCTTTGGGAATTAGCATCCCGTGCCGCGGCTCGCCCCCACCGAGCCGGGAGGAGGAAGAGGAAGCTCCGACACTCCCGATGCTGGCACCTCCGAATCTCTGGGATCTCGGGGGGTCCCCGGCATCAACCGGGATGAGCTGACAGCCACGACCCCCGGGCCCAAACGCTGCTCTCGGTGGGCAGCACGGCAGCCCCCGCGTGTCCCATCCCCTCGTGGGGCCGCCGTGTGCCCATGGAGGAGGAGGGGGGGAAGCTTTGCCGGACCCCGCGGCGCTGCCCCCGCTCCTCCCGGTCCGGCAGCGCCCTCCTCAGCCCCGGTTCATCAGCGCCGCCGCTCCCGCCCGCAGTCCCGCGCCGCTCCCACGCGTGATGCTCTCACCCCGCGCGTCCCCGCCGCCCCCCGCGTGTCCCCGTCCCCCCCGCGTGTCCCCGTGTCCCCCCGGTGTCCCCGTCCCCCCCCCTGCAGCCGGGGCAGCCCCGAGCCCGCTCCGCGCGCGTTACCGGGACCGGCCCACGCGCGCGGGACCCACGGGGACGCGCCCGCCCCGGCCCCGCCCACGCACCGTCCGCGCGCTCCCATTGGCTGCTTCGTAGCAAGCCCCGCGTCGCCATTGGCTGGAGCCCCCCGCAGGACACGCCCCCTCGGTCCCGCCCCTCCCGGCCCCGCGCGGGACTTGGCGGCAACGGAGGGCGGGAGGCCCCGACCCGCCGGGAACCGGGAACCGGGAACCGGGAACCCGACACTGAGAGCCGGGAACCGGCACCGGGAACCGGACACTGGGAACTGGACACTGACAACTGGACACCGGGAACCGGCACCGGACACCGGACTCCGGGAACCAGCATCGGTAATCGGGAAACAGTCACCGGGAACCGGCAGCGGGAACCGGGTACCGGGCACCGGACACCGGACACTGCACACTGACAACCGGTGAACCGAGCGGGAATCGGGAACAGAACATCGGACGCTGGGACTGGCACTGAGCATCGAAGACCGAGCACCGGACATCGTCACCGGGCACCGGCATCGGGGACCGGGCACTGGTAGCGCCTGCGGGGCCCTCCGGGCAGGGAGAGGCGCCGGGGGAAGCGGGACCCTCGCCTGGCCCCGCCCCGTCCAGCCCCGTCCCGCCCCGTCCCGTCCCGTCCCGCCGGGGGCACCGGAGAAGCCCCGGTCCCGGTCCCGGCGCTGCTTTCCCCGAGGCAGGCTGCAGGTAAGGGCCGGTTCCCCCGGTACCTCCCGGTACCTCCCGCTTCCTCCCATCTTCCCCGGTCCGTGGGGGCGGGGGCGCTCGGTACCGGCCCGTTCCGTGCTTGCACCGGGGGCGAAGCCTCTCGTCCCCCACGGGAATCATCCGTGTGTGTGTCCCCCTGCCCGGTGTCGGGTGCCGGGGCAGAGCAGGTTCGGGAGCTGCGGGCGGGCAGAGCCCGGAGCTGCCCCGGCACCCCCCGGCTGTGCCGCGGCATTCCCCGGTGGATAAACACGGGCCGAGGGCGATTTCCCCCCGGATTCACGGGAAAGGCGATGGGGCTGGAAATGGCACCGGGCCCGGTGGGTGCTGGATAACGGGAGCGGGGAGGAGGCACCGGAGCCGCCCCCGCGGGGCTGTCACGGCCCCACGTGCCCGGGCAGGGCCGGTGCCCCCTGGCAGCGCTTGGCTTCGAGCATCGCCTGGCCCTGCGCTCCGGAGGATGAAATTCCTCCATTCCTGGAAAGAAAATCCCCTGGGAGCGGCCGGATCGGCCCGGGGGCAGAGCTGGGTGTAAACGGGGTGAAACTCCCGCCCCTGCCCGACCTTCCCCGGGCAGGGAAGGGTTTGGGCCGTTCCTTACTGACCCCAGGCCCAGCACTGGATCCCAATCGTCCCGTGGAGTTTTCCTCCCTCCCCGAGCGACTTTGTCCTCCCGATCCCGGGGCAGGAAGCATGTGATGTGCCCTGGCCCCCTCCGCAGCCGGACAGACGGACGGATGGTGGTTTGGCCTCAGTTTCCCCTCTCCCAGCCTCTGTTTGCTACTTCCCCATGAGTCTCCGTCTGCTCCGAGCGAAGGAGAAAGGAAGTTGCTGCCAGAGAGAGCAGCTTGATGGCAGCTGGAGAAAGAAAAGGAGGAAATGGAAGGCGAGACAGATGCTCCAAAATAAACCCCCCTTCCTTCTCCTTGTAAAATACCCCCCTTCCTCCTCCTCTTCCTCTGCCTTTTCTCCATAAAATCCCCATTTCTTCCTCCTCTTTCTCCTCCCCTCCATAAAACAACCCCCCTTCCTCCTCCTCCTCCTCTTCCTCCTCCTTCTCTCCTTAAAATAACCTCCATTCCTCCTCCTCCTCCTCCTCCTCCTCCTCTCCAATTTGGCAGCTGCCTCCCCCGCGGGGCACAACAATCCCAGGGGGAATTCCTTGGTGCCAAATCACCCCCCAGGATGCCCCCCCTGCCCTGTATTGGGGTGAGCACCCCTGAGCCCCCCTCCCCGTGGATCCAGGGCCCCATTCCCCACCCATGCCCGGGGCTGGCACCGCCGGAGCGCCCTCGGACGGGCGGCTCAGCTCCTGCACAGACACGTCGGAGCTGCCAGGGCAGATCAGCATTCCCAGGCAAAAGCAAAACCCATCTCCTTCCCATGGCTGCAGCTGCAGCCCCAGCGAGGAAGGAGATTTTGGGATGGAGTAGCTCAGCTCGATGCCAGGGGTAGAGGGGACGGTGATGGGGACACGCCAAGGGCTTGGCATCGGTGCTGGCACAGGGAGGAGCAGGGTGAGGGGGAAGCACTGGGTGCGGCGGTGCCAGCAGCATTCCTTGTCCTCCGGCATCACTCCCTGTGCCCCGCATCACTCCTTGTGCCCCTCAGCATTCCCTGTGCCCGCAGCATTCCCTGTGCCCCACAGCATTCCCGGTGCCTCTCAGCATTCCCTGTGCCCCACAGCATTCCCAGTGCCCCTCAGCACTCCCAGTGCCCGCAGCATTCCCTGTGCCCACAGCATTCCCTGTGCCCCACATCATTCCCGGTGCCCGCAGCATTCCCGGTGCCCGCATCATTCCCGGTGCCCCCAGCAGCATTCCCGGTGCCCCCCACATCATTCCCGGTGCCTCTCAGCATTCCCTGTGCCCACAGCATTCCCTGTGCCCACAGCATTCCCTGTGCCCACAGCATTCCTGATGCCCCACAGCATTCCCTGTGCCCACAGCATTCCCGGTGCCCACATCATTCCCTATGTCCACAGCATTCCCTGTGCCCACATCATTCCCTGTGCCCCTCAGCACTCCCAGTGCCCGCAGCATTCCCTGTGCCCACATCATTCCCGGTGCCCCCCACAGCATTCCCGGTGCCCCCATCATTCCCGGTGCCCCCCACAGCATTCCCGGTGCCCCCAGCATCATTCCCGGTGCCCGTTCCAGCCGCGGATTCACCCGGCCGTGCCAGGAGAGGAGCTTTTCCTGGGGCGAGGTGTTTACTCAGTGCCTTCCTCCCGGCCTCACCCCGCTGGGCACACACGCGCCCGGGCAGCGTCTCCGGCTGCTCTTTGCACCCATGGCAACCTGCGAGGGCCGGCACGCGCCCTCCCTGCTTCCTCCCGCTCCTCTTCCTCGCCTCTCCCGGCGCTGGTAACGGGGGCTGGGAGCTGCGGGGGGCACGGAGGGTGGGGGACAGGATGGAGGTGCTGCTGGGGCCGGGTGTGGGGTCACGGATGGTGGGGACAGGATAGAGACACTGTTGGGGTCACAGAGTGTGGGGAAAGGCTGGAGGCATTGCTGGGGCTGGGTGTGGGGTCAGGGATGCTGGGGACAGGATGGATGTGGGGTCACAGATCATAGGGACAGGCTGGAGACGCTGCTGGGGCTGGGTGTGGGCTCACAGATCATAGGGACAGGCTGGAGGCATTATTGGGGCTGGATGTGGGGTCAGGGATGCTGGGCACAGGCTGGATGTGGGCTCACAGATCATAGGGACAGGCTGGAGATGCTGCTGGGGCTGGGTGTGGGGTCACGGATGGTGGGGACAGGGTGGATGTGGGGTCACAGATCATAGGGACAGGCTGGAGGCATTATTGGGGCTGGATGTGGGCTCACAGACCATAGGGACAGGAGGGAGGGAGGCATTATTGGGGCTGGATGTGGGCTCACAGATCATAGGGACAGGCTGGAGATGCTGCTGGGGCTGGGTGTGGGGTCAGGGATGCTGGGGACAGGCTGGAGGCATTGTTGGGGCTGGGTGTGGGCTCACAGACCATAGGGACAGGAGGGAGGGAGGCATTGTTGGGGCTGGATGTGGGCTCACAGATCATAGGGACAGGCTGTAGGTGCTGCTGGGGCTCTCAGGTTACTGCCCCGTGCTCCGACCTGGCTCCTGTAATCCAGGAGGGTTTAATTAATTAATAGGGGTTGGAGCACGGGGAAAGCGATGCCGGGGGATGGAGAGCAGGGCAGCAGGATGCCATCCACCCACTTGGCATTTAGCCAGGATCTGGGGGGCTGGGAATGCTGGGGGGCAGAGCAGGGGTGTTTCCCGAAGCAGTGGGAGGGAAATCCAGGGAGATGGCCACAATTCAATGTTTATCCTGTTGGGAAACGATGTTTCCACGTTGGAGCAAACTTGTAGCAAGACAATCCAAGTTACTACGGCCGCAGTGGGAAGGTGGAGGAGGAAGAGGAGGAGGAAGAGGAGGCAGAGGTGCCTCTGCTCTGAGCTGGAGCTTTGTGGAGCCTCCCCCTCTGCGCTGCTCCATGAATTAATGAAGTGCCTTTCCTTTCCTGCATGAAATATTCACCTGCTGCCAAGGGAACTGGGGGGGCTCGGGGAGCCAAGGCCATGGAGGTGCTGGTGGGAGCCAGGTGGAAGGGACAGGCGGGGAGAGGGATCTTTGGAGCAGGTAGAAATGATAACTGGGATGATATCACTGCTGGGGTGTCACTTGGCAGCTCTGCTGTGGTGCCACCAGCGCCAGGCGACCACAGGGTGACAGGGTCTTGTCTTCCCCCCTCAGACAGGAGCTTTCTGATGAGGGTTGATGATGGGTGCTTGTGCCCTCAGCGGTGTGGAGAGGCTTTTTTGGGCAATCGGGTCACAGCTGGGTGTT
This sequence comes from Ammospiza caudacuta, assembly GCF_027887145.1. Classification (NCBI taxonomy): domain Eukaryota; kingdom Metazoa; phylum Chordata; class Aves; order Passeriformes; family Passerellidae; genus Ammospiza; species Ammospiza caudacuta. The sequence continues at coordinate 5,259,156 of NC_080620.1, read as the reverse complement.
GGGTGAGGTGCAAGCCCAGTGGGGTGAGCGCCAAACCGGAGATGAGCACGGCACGTGTCTGTCCCCAAGGGGACCACGTCTGTCCTGTGGCAGGGCCAACCTCTGTGTGCTCACCCCAACCCTCACACCACCGCCCAGGGCTGCAAGACTGCCCCAAAAACCCCCAAGATGGGTGGAAACCCTCCAAGAAAGGGCTGTACCTGTCCCCAAAGCCACGGTTGGGACCGCAGCCCTGCCGCACTCTTCCGGAGCAGGGAGGAACTGGGTGACAGCAGCGCTGGCTGCTCCACTTAGGAAGAAGAAGAAGAAGTTGTTGTTTTTTAGGGTGTTTTCATTAAAAAGAAGAAGGGGGTGGAGGGGAGCCCAAGCCCTGAGCTGGGCTGGAAGCTTCAGCGACAGGAAGGAAGTGAAATGGGTTATTTCAGGCTCCACTTGGCTGCTCGGGGCACGGCTCAGCTCCTCCGTGCTCTGATAGCAGCCCCCGGTGAACAATGGGGTCCCGGGGCCCTTCCCGGCAGGAACACGGCTCGTTCCGCTGAAATCTCCTGCTCCTGCTGAGTCAGCAGCTCCTGCTGGGCCGGGTGTGCTGTGAGGGCGCCTGGGGAACCGTCCCGGTGCAGGAGGTGAGCCTGCCTTGCCTTGGGGTTTGCAGGGAGCAGCCTATAAAACCATCCCTGGGCGCTGCAGAGGGAGCTGGTTGCATTTTTGGGGTCCCCATACTCTCCTGTTCCACTTTTGGGGTCCCTAGACCCCCCCCCCCCCCCCAATAATGCTTCGTGCCTCAGTTTCCCCCCAGAGCGATGCTCCTGCTCCGGAGCAGGGGAGGGCTGTGAGCAGCCAGGTGTTGTTTGCTGCAGGGAGCAGAGGCTTGATCCATTATTCCAGCTGGCATTTGGGAGCCGTGGGCAGCTCGCAGGACTCGGCACTTCCTATTTTTCATGTGCTCTGGAGGTGGAGTTTGCACTCGGTTTTGTGTCTGTGGTCAGCCAGGGCAGAGAGCTGGGGTGTGGGAATTCCTACGGGTGTGGGAATTCCTATTTGTCCAGGCAGCGTTCCCAGGGCACCCCACAAGGCTGGGGAGGGAAATTCCAGGCTGTCAACAGCGCAGCACAGCCCTGCTCCTTCCAGCACGGTGAATTGAGTCCCCTCACAGCCAGGGCACAGGAGCTGCCCATCCTGCCCATCCTGCATGCAGCCACTGCAATTCCATCAGCCCGACCCAGGAGCTGCTGTCACCAGGCTCTGCCTTGTCATTTTTGTCTTATTAAGTGCGAGAGCCTCAGCTTGAGGCTCAGGCTGACAGAAATCAATGTTCTCCCACCGTAGGAAATGCTCCCAAACCTCTCTGTTTTTCCTGAGGGCTGTAAATAACCCTGCAGGCGACATCTCTGTCACTGCTCCTGGAATTCTCATCCCCACAGAGCCTTGGCTGCCCTCGGGTTTGGGATATCTCAGGGAGCCAGGGCTCAGCTCCATCGTCCTGGCATCACTGGGGAAGCCTTGGATGATGGATCCAAGGAGGGATCCCTGAGGAGCTGGATCTGCTCCTGAGGGGCTGCTGGGTGCTCCTGAGGGGTGGGAGCAGCACTGGGGGTCCCCAGAGGGGTCTGGGATTTTCAGCTTGGCCAGGGGGTGATGACAGAGCTGCCTGTGGTAGGGACAGACTTGGTTCTGTGACAATCCCAGACTCGTGGAATGGTTTGGGTTGGAAAAAGACCAAAAGTTCATCTCATCCCACCCCTGCCATGGGCAGGGCACCTTCCCCTACCCCAGGGCTGCTCCAACCATGCCTTGGACACTTCGAGAGACAGCCACAGCTGCTCTGGGCACCCTGTGCCACGGCCTCAGCTCCATCTCAGGGAATGATTCCTGCTTAACATCAAATCTAAACCTGCTCCCTATCCATGAGCAATTTATCCCCATCCATCCTCACACCAGCAGCATCCTTCAGCTGAAATATCTCCTCTCCCCTCCCCGGGGATGTATTTATAGGCTGATCCCCTCCCCTCCTGCTCTGCCAGCCTGTCCCTGCCATGTGCAGGCTCCTGCAGAAGCAGCTCCCAGCTCTGCCCATCCATCCTGCTTGTTTTCCTGCTGTTTCTCCCCTCCCTGTGATTTGTAGCTCTGCGGTTTCCCAGGCCAAGATGCATCTCCAGGGTTGGTTTTAGTCGTTCTCAGCAGAGTTTAAAGCCGTGCTGTGCCCCGGGTGATGGATTTGGTCCCGCCGGGATGTGGGAGCGGGGCTGTAGGTGAGGCTCCTGTCTGGGTGAATTATTCACCTCTGGAGGAGGCTGGGGCAGCAGCACAGCAAGTCCCAGCTCGTGTGGGTGTTCCAGGGTGAGCGGTGCCAGGGAAGAGGGCTCCCAGACAGTGCTGGGTGCTGCAAACCGGCTGTGCCACCGCGGCCAGAGCAGGGTGGAAGTGGCACTTGGCAAAGGGGGTGACTCAGCTGCCACCTGGGCTGTCCCCAGCTCACCCTGCAGGAAATGAGTCAGGTTTGAAGGAAGGAAAAATGCTCAAACGATGGGGCAAGAGTCCTTCCTGCAGCAGGAGGAGGAGGGAGGCATTGGTCACAGGAGGGACAGGACGGATGGTCGCAGGCTCTGCTCAGGTAGGGACACCTGGCTCGCTGCAGCCTCTCCACAGACTTTTGGAAAAGGGAGGTGGGAACAGCCTGGAACTGATCCCACCAACCAAACCTGGGGGGTGAGCTCAGCTCTCACCTGCCCTGGCACCCAGGAGCTCCCTCAGTGTTGCCATTGGCTGGAGATGTTCTTTCTCCTGCCAGAAATCTGTGTGGGGAGGTCAGGAATCAAGGACATGGACTGGGACATCCCCTGTCATGGACTGGGACGCTCCACCAGCCCAGGTGAGATGGGGATGGGTGCAGAGCAGGTTCTCACCCGTGTGTGCCTCTTCCCCCGCAGAGATGGACACCTTCAGCACCAAGAACTTGGCCCTGCAGGCCCAGAAGAAGCTCCTGAGCAAAATGGCCACCAAGACCATCGCCAACGCCTTCATCGACGACACCAGCAGCGAGATCCTGGACGAGCTGTACCGGGCCACCAAGGAGTACACCCACAACCGCAAGGAGGCCCAGAAGATCATCAAGAACCTCATCAAGATCGTGATGAAGCTGGGCGTCCTCTACCGCAACGGGCAGTTCAGCCCCGAGGAGCTGCTGCTCATGGAGCGCTTCCGCAAGAAGGTTCACACCTTGGCCATGACGGCCGTCAGCTTCCACCAGATAGACTTCACCTTCGACCGCAGGGTCATGTCGGGCGTGCTGACCGAGTGCCGGGACCTGCTGCACCAGGCGGTCAACGGGCACCTGACGGCCAAGTCGCACTCGCGCATCAACCACGTCTTCAACCACTTTGCGGACTACGAGTTCCTGTCGGCACTCTACGGCCCGGCCGAGCCCTACCGCACCCACCTCAAGAGGATCTGCGAGGGCGTCAACAAGATGCTGGAGGAGGAGAGCATCTGAGCCGGACTCTGCCTCGCGGCGTCTGCTTTGGCCTGCGCCGGGCTCGCCGTGCCCTCCTCCTCCTCCTCCTCCTCCTCCTCCTCTGCAGTGCTCTCGTGTTCTCCTCGTTTCTCCAAGAGACTGAACCTCCTGACTTTGTGTGCCCAGGGTCTGCAAACCCCTCCCTGCGCTGGGCTGAGCCCTCTCCAGGCCGTCCTGGGATTTTGGGCCCCTGCTGTACAGTTGGATTTCCTTTGCCCACCAAGTGCCTTTAGCTCAGAGTCCAAGGGTTTGGACTCTTTGCCTTGAACTCTGTTCCCTCTGAGGGGGACCTTAACCAAAGACTCGCGGTGTGAAGCACCTCTGAGGTGTCTCCGAGCAGGTGGGAGGTGTTGGGGGGATCAGTTCTGAGACCCCGTAACTGCAGGGCTGTGGAACGCCGTGGTTTTCTTCCAGCAGCTCCACAACGTGGTGGGAGCAAATCATGGTCCAGACTTGTGCTGGCTGCCTCAGGCGGGAAGGGGCTTCTGCCTGGGCTTGGGTGTCCTCAAAGACAAGTCCCTGGGGCCAGGAGGAGCCAGGAGGATCCCTCCTCACCTGGGGGAGGGCTGGGAGGAGCTGCTCCATCCCTGGATCCCTGGAACCGCCCAATTGCCCACCATCCTGCAGTGGTGGTGCCACCTGGCAGCTCCAACGCTGCCCTCGGTGGTCAATCCAAAGCCCCCCTGGACTTCCATCCCTTTTCCACACCCGTGACCGAGTGATGTTCGTTTTTAGCAAACTCTGTAGCCCTGATGAGTTATTGAAATAAACTCGCTGTGTGGCCTGGGAGCTCTGTGAGGCTGTTCTAGCACGGGTGACGGTGACAGGATGAGCCCTGGGCACAGCTGGCTTTGCCCCCAGCTGCTGGTGGCTCTCTGTGACCTGGACTTTGTGCTCTCTGTCCCCTGGCACTGCTGCTGGTTGTGCTGTCCCTGGATTTGCATGGACAAAGGGAAATGGCTTCCCCTGCCAGAGGGCAGGGCTGGGTGGGATATCGGGGAGGAGTTCCTGCCTGTGAGGTGGGTGAGGCCCTGGCAGAGGGTGCCCCATGCCTGGCAGCGCCCAAGGCCAGGCTGGACAGGGCTTGGAGCAATCTGGGACAGTGGAAGGTGTCCCTGCCCATGGAGGCTTTAAGGTCTCTCCAAACCCCAACCATCCCATGATTTGGTAAGATCCCGCCCCCAGCAGAACCCACGGGGGCTCCTCTGCACCCCACATCCCCTCAGGGCCCGGGAGCAGAGCCCTGGCAGCAGGGGTGGCTCTGCAGGCCCAGAGCAGAGGGGATGCTCAGGGCACTCCCAGCACAGCTCTGAGCACTGGAAATTGCCCTTTTAGCACCCGAGACACCACAAAACCTCCACTGGCCTTACCTCTGTGACCTTCTGGTGCCTCCTGTTCCCTGGATGTCTGAGGCACGGGCTCCTGCTCCCTTCCCACCCCTGGCACTGATAACTCTCAGCCTTAGAAGATGAAAGAAAAGACACAAAGGCCCTGTCTCTGTCATTTCACAGGCCTGGCTGCAGCTGTCACCGATAATTGTGTGACACAGCTTGGGTGGAGGCAAAGCCCATTCACAAGGGGGTGTGGAGAACAGCAGGAGCCCTCAGGAGGGCAGGAACCAGAGCTGGGAATCCCAGGCAGGTGTGCTGGGATGGGGCTGAGGAATGCCCAGCCAGAAATGCTTTGCTGTTCCCAAGGTGTGTGCCTGTGTCAGCTGGAAAATCCCCCTAAACGCTGTGGAGCCCCCAAATCCCTGTGAGACACCTCAGCTCCTCCTGGCCAAGCAGCAACAAAGGTCCCCACAGCTGGAGAGGGGAGGAGGGACAGAACAGAGCAGCTTCAGGCCAGAGCACGATGCTTTATTTCTTTATTTGCGCTGTATTTACACAGGAAAGGAATTGCACATTCCCTGTTATTACTCTGGATAAGAAAAAAATCATTTTCCTGTAGGTATAAAAGAGTCCCGTGGTTGTGCTGACACGTGGAAGTGATGCCTGGATTGATTCCTGATTGTGTCAGAATGAGCTGCTCTGCCTTCCCCCAGCCCAGCCCCACACTCACCACGGAGTCGGAGCTTTGCCCAATCCCCTCCCTCCCCCTGAATTAATGATTTCCTCCTGTCACGCTGGTGGAGAGAGCAATCCCACCTCCCCTCCAGGGACCACAGAGTCAAAACCTCCCTTTAGCAAGCCCTGCTTAAGTCCAGCCCCTTATCTCCCTGCACTGCTCTTGCCAGGCAGGCAGATAAGGAGCCCCTCTGCAGAGCCAGGCAGGAAGGGGCACAGCAGGATCAGGAGCCTCCTGGGCTGTTACTCTGACACAAGGCAGAACAAATCTGTCCCCAGCCCTCCAAGCCCCCACTCGTGTCGGTCCCCAGCACTTTGCAGTGTGGAAAACATAAAAGGTTTGGCCAACCAAAAGAAAACCCTGCAGGAAATGCAGGAAATGCCTTCCCTGCCGTGCTGGTGTGGCCGTGGGCCCTGTCCAGGGCTGGCCTGGGCTCACAGCTCGTCACGGGGGGATTTTGCCACAATCATCAGCTTGGACAGCTCGAAACGGAACTTGCCTTCCCTGTGGGACACTGCAGAGAGAGACAGAGAGAGAAACCAGGGTCAGCAGATGGAAAAGCAGCAACAAAACAGCTCCATTGAGCCCTTCTCAGGGTGCTGAGCACTGCTGTTGTGCACATGCCAGGCTGGGTGAAACCCCTGCTTACCCAGGGATTTAACCCACAACATCCAGCTGCCAGGGCTGGACCCAGAGCACTGCACCCAGCTCCATGGCACTGCCAGCAGGATCTGAGATAAAGTGGTGCCCGGCGTGTCCCCCAGCCCAGCCCTTCCCTCACAGCCCCTCAGGCACACACCTGTGGTTTCAGTGACCCCAAACTCCTCCTGCTTTAGGGGGATGTCGTTGAGGGCACCCGCAGCAGCCTGAGACTGAAACAGGAAGGAAGGAAGGGTGAGAGGCTGAGGCAATCCAGCAGGTCACACAATTCAAACCAACTGAAAATGAAGGGGTTTGAGATTTACGTGCAGGGAAAGAATTAAGAGCACAAAGGAAGTCTGAAGGAAAGTCTCTGTCTGCTTTTCTATGTCCTATTAAACCACGGGCTCGTGTCCTTGGGGTGAGTGAAAGCCTCACCCCTGGAAACTGGGAAATGGAAGAATGAGCCAGACAAAAACACCAGCAGAGGTTTCATTTGCTTTGTCACATGCAATTTGTTGAGGCAATCCAAGACTCCCTTTGTGCCCTTTGGAGCCCCCTCCCAGGCAATGCTGTGGCCGAGGGCAGGCACACAATGCAGCAGGCTGCCCACCTGCAGCCCCTCTCTGCCCGCCACCAGCCTCTAATGAGGGACGTGATGGAGCACATTTCATGGCACAGATGTCTAATAAATGTTTTCCATGTCTAATTCATGTTTTATAGCAGCCTCCCACACTCCTGCTTCCCCGGGATCAGCTGGGACTTACATAAGCCATGGCATGCTCTATCTTGGCTCCTTTCACTTCAGCTTTAAACTGGGTAAAGAACAGATAAGACTTCCCTTGGGGCCTGGAAGAAGAAAGCAGAGCCTTTGTCATGGGCACAGAGGTGCAGAGGAGGAGGAGCAGAGGAGAGGAGGATTCCTGGCTCCCTCCCTGCCCCCACAGCCACCTCTGGATCTTTTATTGTGCCACAATCTCTCTCTGTGCCACCGAGCAGGGCAGAGTGGAACAGAGAATTTACAAACCAACAGCTGCACCAAACGCCCCCGGAGCATCCCTGGCAGAGGGAAACCCTCCCTGACCAGGTGTGAATCCCTGCAGGGCCCCCGTCCCTGCCCCGCCGTGCTCAGGACCAGGACACACCTCCAGATGGAGCACGAGAAGAGCGCGCTGTCCTCGCTCACTCCGACCGTCATCTGCCACTGCTGCAGGGGGACAGAGCCGGCTCAGCGTGGGGAGAGCCCTGCGGGGCCCAGCTCCAGAATCACCCAAACCCTGCCCTCCAGCTGCACAGCATCACCCAAACCCTGCCCTCCGGGGGCAGCAGCAGCTCCAGAATCACCCAACGCTCCCCTCCAGCTGCACAGCAGCTCCAGAATCACCCAAACCCTGCCCTCCGGGGGCAGCAGCAGCTCCAGAATCACCCAACCCTGCCCTCCAGCTGCACAGCAGCTCCAGAATCACCCAAACCCTGCCCTCCACCTGCACAGCAGCTCCAGAATCACCCAAACCCTGCCCTCCAGCTGCACAGCAGCTCCAGAATCACCCAACCCTCCCCTCCAGCTCCAGAATTACCCCCCACCACCCCAGCCCTCCCTGCTGGCCCCTCCTGCTCCCTGCAGTTAGGTCTGGGCTCTCACACAAACAGTTCCCAGCCTCTTTTCCTTTCAGGGTGAGCAAAAGGAGCTGGTTGCAGCAGGAGGTGCCCAGCTCACCTCGTTGGTGCCGCCCTGGGCCGAGTAGGTGAAGGAGCAGCTGTAATCCCCCTGCAGAGAGAGGAACAGCAGCAGCCTCGTTCAGCACCAGCTTTTCAGGAATTGCTGAGCTTGGAGAAGCCCCCCCGGACCACCAAGTCCGGCAGTGCCCAGCACTGCCAAGGCCACGCTGAGCCTGTCCCCAAGTGCCACACGGCCTTAAATCCCTCCAGGGATGGGGACTCTGCCAGTGCCACTGTGCCAGTGCCCACCTCCCTTTCCGTGAGGAATGTTTCCCAACATCCAGCCTCAACCTCCCCTGGCACCACCATTTCCTCCTGCCTGGTGTGCTGGGGTGAGGAATCGTGTTCTGGGGTACCCAGGGACCCCCAGCCCCTTCTGCACTGGGGCCCTTCCCTTGCTGAGCCCCCTCCCATGAGGACCTGAGACCCCCTTCCCCTCTCCCTGCCCTTGGGATATTCCCTGCCCCCCCCTTCTCTTGGAGGGTCTCCCTTTCCCTTGCAGACCCCTTTGGGGACCCCCTTTCCCTTGCAGACCCCCAGGGTCCCTCTGCCTTTGCAGTCACATTTGGGGACCCCCTTTCCCTTGCAGACCCCTTTGGGGACCCCCTTTCCCTTGCAGACCCCCAGGGTCCCTCTGCCTTTGTAGGCACATTTGGGGACCCCTTTCCCCTGCAGACCCCTGGGGTCCCCCTGCCTTTGCCGCCCCCTTTGGGGACCCCTCTCTCCCTGGGGACCCCCCCCCCCACCCGCTCGCCCCGCCCTCCCTCGCTCCCAGCCAATCCCCACAGCAGGCGATACGAGTGACATGCCGCGCAGCCAATCAGCGAGGGGCGCGTACCCTCTCCGCTCCCGCTCCCTCCCTCCGGGCCGCTCACCAGGCTCCGGGAGAAGGAGTGAACCTCCCCGCCGGGCCGCACGTCGAACTCGGCCGTGCTCGAGGCCGCTCCCGGGGCCGTGCCCGGTCCCGCGGCCGCCCGGGCCGCCAGGCACAGCAGGGCCGCGAGCACCAGCGCGGCCCACGCGCGGCCGCCGCTCCTCCAGCCGGGCGCCGCCATCTTGGAGAGGAAACGCGAGTACGGCGGCCGGCAGGGGTCAGCGCGGCGGCGGCGGCACGGCGGCCATGTTGGGTGTGGGCGGGAGCGCGGATGGACAGGGGGACATGGGGACAGAGGACAACAGCACAGAGGGACACGGGCACGGTGGTCAGGGGCAAAGGGACCAGACATTCCTTGGCATAGAGACTCTTCCACCCTTGCCAGGCCTCCTCCAGGGCAGGGTCTTGGTCTGTGGCACAGCCCAGCAGGGCCAGCATCAACCCCAGGGCCATGGCACGGGGCTGGGGATGGGGAGAGGGGGTCAGGGACCCTGGGCTGAGCCTCCAGAGCAGGAAAATCCTAGATTAGAGCAGAGGGGAGGCACAGAAATCTGTGCCAGCTCCGAGAGGGGCTGAGGGGGACCAGGGACAGGAGGTCTCTCTGCAGAGGCCGTGCCTGGAGCATTCCCTGTGTCCCAGCACGGAGCTGGGATGCCTGTGATTTCACCAAAATCCCTCCCAGGGCATTCTCCAAGATCAATTTACACCCTTTGGTTTGGGCAGCACAGACACACCCGGAGCCCAGCCCTGTCCTTGGACACCCCACTCGTCCTTTGGGGGACTCTGGGATGCCTGAGCTGACCCAGTTGTTCTGCACGGCCCAGGACAGAGATCAAGTGCCTGAGACCCCCAAGCACCCACCAGAGTTTCCACTGACGTGGCTTTCCCAGAGCCAGAGCTGTGGTAGCACCTTTATCACACCCACTTTGGGAATGGAGATGCCAGGAAGTTTTCCATTCAAGCATCTTTCAGGGCAAGGAGGGACTTTTCTGAGCTAATTCTGTAGCTTGAGGAGTGGTTTTGTTTTAAAAATAAGCCCTCCAGAACATCTGTTCTCCCTCCACACCATCCACCTAAAAATAAAGCCCCACAGGGTGAGTTTTGGGAGAGAAATGCCTCCCAAGCTACTCTCAAGTCCCAAATTCTTGAGGAAAAGTGCTTTTTGCCTGGTTTCCCCAGCACCTGCTGGTTCCTCTGTCATTACCACTCACTCAGGAAATGAACTCAGCTTCATTTCATCCTCCAGCTGCAAATCCTCCACCCAGAGCCACCCTGCTCCCATCCCTGCCCGGGGTGGGGCCTCCCACATCATTTGTGTTTCAATCCCCTACAGAGCCTGTTCCATATGGAACAGCTCCTCGAGGAGATTTCCCAGCTAATTCCTCTCGGGATTCTCAATCCCCAAAAGATGACCGACCCCTTTTTAGGGTGCCAAAAAATCCAGCAGCAAGCTGGGGGATCAGAGAAGCCAACAGATCTGCAAATTCTTCTAGACAAGAGCGTCTTAAGACATTTTATGAAACACTCAGCTTTTTGGGGACATGAAAAAGCAGTTTAAATTAGGCCTAAAAATTAAATTAGGGAAGCACAGAAACAAACTCTGCAAAAATAAAGCTTCTTACCATCCAGCAGCACCCACTTGGCTGTGAGGAACAGAGGGCGCAGGGTGCTCTTATAGACACATCTCAGAGGTGCAACTTTCTCCATCCCAGTCCCTCCTTTCAAAACTCACACCTGAGGTGCTTTGTAGCAGCTAAAGCACAGCTGCAATATTGGGACAATTATATGGGCACAGGGACAAGAAGAACGGGGAAAATCTGCTCCCAGCCATCCCCAGGAACCCATCTGGAAGAAGCTCTGCGTTTAGAACAAGCCTCCAGCAGCACCCTCAGGGCATTGAGAGCGGGTTAATTAACAGCAGCTCCCACGGAGGAAGGCAAAGCAAGGCCAGGTTTGGGAGCTTTGGGCTGCGAGGGCGAGCAGAGGCAGGCCCAGCCCTGCACAAACAGCTCAGTGTGTCCCAGAGGGGGAGCAGAGCAGCTGCACCCCCAATCCCACCCCAGGCTGCTGCTGGCTGCTCAAGGTCACTGTGAGCCAGCACACAGCCCAGGATTCCCGACCCTCAGTTGCTTGGATCGTGCTTCCCCCGAGGAACATCAGGGATTTAATATTCTCTCCGCTGCTTGGCACAGAAAGAACAGAGCACTTGGCTTGCAGCAGAGCTGCTCTGGCTGTGGCAGCAGCTGCTGCTTCCTCCTGCCCCCCAAAGCAGCCACCACGTCTCTTTCCAATATTTTAATGAGTCGCTACATCTTACACTCATAATTATAAAAGAATAAGAATCCATAAAAATATTTTCTTTTCATAATACGCACTTAAAATACTCCAGGGCAGGTCAACGTGGTTCATTTGGGTGGGTTTTGTTTGTGTTTTCGTTTTGCCCCTGGCAGAACCCTTGGCTTGAGGGGGGGATGTGCTCCCCTGAGGTGTGATTGCTCAATCCCCCTCCCCAGAACTGCAGTTCCTGTTGCCCAGGTAAATAAAAACCAGGAGAGAGCGTTGCTGAGTAGACGGGCAGGGCAGGGGGACCAGTCACTGACCCGCAGAGAACTGAAGCACAGCCAATTTCAGTGCACATCGGAAAGCTCAGGGAAGGACAAGGGGACAAGGAGGCGGCACAGAGAACGGAGGGAGGGAGGATTTGCATAAATATCATCCATCTTGTGTTGCAAAACCCCAAATGCTGCTGTGAGCTCTGGAGAGAGGCTCTGGCTGTAGCCAGCTGCCTGTGCTACCTGTTGGCACAACTCTGAGTGAGAGCGGCCATGAGAGGAAGGATCAGAGGGCGCCGTTACCGGCCCCGGCCACTTCCTCCATCTGCTCTGCAAATTTAAACTTGAAAATAGACAGATATAAAAAAGAAAAGACTAGTGTTGCATGCTTCTGTAGACCTCTCTTCAGCTCCCAGGGCTCCAGTGTGGCAGCAGGGCCAGGACACAGAGCAGATCCCCAGGTGAGCAGTAGGTAGTTCTCTTCCCTCGCACTCCTGGCTTAAGGCAGCTTCTGATTCGGCTCTTCCGTTTCCAACACAGGCACTGAGTTCTTGCAGGTGAGAGTTTGGGAACTGCACAGGTGCAGTGGAAGAGGAAAAGGATTGGGGAGAGAGAGATGGACACAAACCTCAGCCTCGGGACACAGACCACTGTCCATTGATTCCCAGGAGAGAGGGAGTAGCAGCAAAAAAAGCATTGAACAGCCAGGCTGGAGGAGAGGAGGAGGACGAGCAGCCGAGCAGGAGCAGACCTCCAGCTTGGAAAGTGAGAGAAGGTGGCACTGTCCAAAGGGAAGGTGCCCTCCAGCTTTTCCCCCTGGCCTGGGGGTATCCCCAGCCCGACGTGGGCACTCAGCCCCTTGTGCTCTGGGTTGGACGCTGCCGGGGAGCGGGAGGGCACGGGGCAGGTGAGCTGTCAGTGTCCAGTTTGCAGAGGCTCGTGCTCTCAGAGGTATTCTTGTAGAAAGTGCAGCAGCGTGATTTCGTAGTGCTCTCCTGACTCAGGGCACCGAATACTGTGTCTCTCGTTGGGGTAGATCTGTGCCAGGGCAGACAGGGGGCATTGGTCACTCAGCGGGCACAGAGCTCCCCCTCCCCTCATCCCTGCTCCCTCCAGCCCGTCTCCATCAGGATAAATAATGCCAGGGAAGCTCTGGAGCACCCCTCCCTCACTGCAGCCTCCCCTGCCAAGTGGGACACAACAGCTCATGGAGGAGGAAAGTTCCAGGCCCTGCCTGCCTGCACATGGCACATCTGGCAGCCACGGAACAGCCACAGTGCCACCTCCCGGCCTCCTCTGAGTCCAGCGAGGTGTTCACTGGCACCAGCATCAAACAGCATGTGGGGATCTGCCTCCATCCCCTCCCATGCCCAGAACACACAGCAGGGAACTTCCTCCAGATCCATGGGACCTTCCCTCCCCACTCCTGCCCCTCCTACCTGCAGCTGGTAAGGTTTTCCAGCCCGGATTAGCTGCGATACCAGGAAGTTGGTGTGAAAAAAGTGCACATTTTCATCCAAAAAGCCATGGAGGATCAGCAAACGATTTGGCCTGGATATGGGAGGAGAGATAAGGAGAGAAACAGGATGAGAAACCAGATGGAAAACACAATGAGGCACCAGATAAAAGCTCTGCAGAGGGTTTGAGCAAAGAGCTACCAGCTGGACAAGCCAAACCCAGGCAAGAACAGAGCCAGGCTTTGGCCATGGGCCTCAAGCCCTCCCTGCCAGGGGGGCTGGGGGTGCTGTGGCCCAGCTGCTGCCGAGTTAAAGCAGATCAGAACCCCTTCATTTCCATTCCTGTGGCACTGAGCAGAGCTCCAGGAGCAGCTCTGGGGTGGGTACTCACTCATTGGGAAGCTTTTCCACGTGCAGTGCCACCGAGCCAGCCTCGTAGCCCTGCTGGTTGTTCTCGGGGACGTCCATGTAGCGCTCGGTGTAGCCGGTGTCGTAGGCCATCCACACGGTGACAGGGGCACCTGCTATGGCAATCTGTCAAACAGAGAGGTGCCACCAAGCCTCCATTAGCGCCTGCTCAACAGCCCAAGTGTCCCCTGCTTTCCTGGAGAGGCAGCAGAAAGGCTCTGGGCTGTTCTGTCACTGAGACCAGGATTCTCCTTCAGCAAGCCCACTCAGCCCAGATTCCTCCTCCTGCTGCTCCTCTTGTGGTCACAGTGGGGAAAATTCCTGCACATCAGCACTAAAGGCCTTCCCTCTGCAAGGAGGGGTTGTGAATGATCCAGAAACTGTGCTGGGCACTTGGGAAGGGGAACAGCACATCAGTATCTCCCTGTATGGCAGACCAAGCCCATCCCAGAGCCATCCTCCTCCAGCCCCAGCCAGGGATGAGCTGCAGCAGGACACAGGACTGGAGTCAGGAGCTCCAGGCAGGCAGGACAGGGGGACATTTCCACCACAAATAAACCAAAATGCCAATTCCAGCTGCCAATAGGTTCAGAAGCTGTGAGAACCAAGTGTCCCAAAGGTGCAGGCTCACCTTGAAGACGTTGGGTTTACAGATGAGCCCCATGAGGGACAGAAAGCCCCCATAGGACCAGCCGTGGATGGCGACCCGGCTCAAGTCGATGAACCCGTATTTTTCTGCTACATAATGTAAACCTTCCACCTGGTCCTCTATCTCCACCTGACCCTAAAAGGCAAAAAGGAGGCTCATGTTAGTGGATGTGATAAACGTAGAAACTTGAGACAAAAACACTCACACAGGAAATGAGCAGCCACAACCCTTAGGAAGGACAAACAGAGATTTCCCAGCACAAGGAGGACGTTACCATTTGGTTTTTCAGGGCTCCTTCAAATTTGAGGCCTCGCTGACACGATCCCCTCCCATCAATCACCACCACAGCATAGCCCAGGGATGCCAACGTGTTCAGCCGCAGGTACTTGATGCCTTTGAAGGAGTTGTTCACCAGCTGCACCTGCAAAGGAGGGAGAAAGAGTTTCAGAGCTCAGCAGCTGCCTTTCAATGCCTCCCTGTGTCAGTGGAGGATCCTGAGCTGGACAGCAGCCACTCATCGAGCTATCAGAACCATAGAAATCAAACCACATGCTGGAAAAGTCATCTGAGGTTTGAAGCAGAGGTCAAACACAGGGACAGAAAGAGTAGGTTTAGATTAGATATTATAAGAAGTTTTTTGCTGTAATGGTGGTGAAGCCCTGGCACAGGGTGCCCAGAGAAGCTGTGGCTGCCCCATCCCTGGATGTGTCCAGGCCAGGCTGGATCTCTGAACAACCTAGGACAGTGGAAGGTGTCCCTGCCCATGGCACAGGTGGGACTGGATGGGCTTTAAGGTGACTCCAACCCAAACCATTCCACGATTTCATGATTCCATCACAGTGTTCACTGCTACCCAAAGTGCAAGTCTCGCTGCATGACTGACAGAGCTCTGCCCTGGGCAGCAGCCCCAGCCCTGACCCCAGCACTCCCCTGGCTTTTTACCTGAGGGCCTCCATAGACAAAGAGCACCGTGGGATGTTTCTTGCCAGGCTGGACATCGTGGGGCTTGTAGACCATTCCGTAGAGCTCCACGTCCGACTGCGTGCGGAAATGGAAGATCTCCGGGGGGACGTAGTCTGGGGGACAGCCTGCAGCAGGAGGGGCACACACAGTGCTGAGGGGCTGAGCAGGCTCTGCTCCCACCCCCTGAGCCAGCCCTGTCCAAAGGTGACCCTGAACAGGGCTCCTTCCACACCAAACCATGCCAAGGCTTAGCAAAGCCCCTCCCTGGGAAGCACAGCCTCCACCTGCCTGCACAGGGAGGGGATTCCACAGGAAAACCTCACCAGGTGGGAGCTCTCCAATGGGCACTGTGCCACAACAGGGATGGGACAATGTGTTTGCAGCAGGGGTTCAGGTGCTGCTGTGAGCTGTACCTTTAAACCTGCAGTGCAGAATGGAGCAGCCACTGTATCCCAGGTACTTGTCCCTTCCCTCTTCAGAGAAATCACAAATTAAAAGCACCTTGAAGTGCTCAAGGCCAGGTTGAACAGGGCTTGGAGCAACCTGGACTAGTGGAAGATGTCCCTGTCCATGGCAGGGCATGAAAATAGGATGGACTTTAATGTCTATTCTCACCTAAATCATTCAGTGATTCCACAGCAAAACCACACCCACAACTCTGTACATTCCAGAGCAGGACTTTTGCTCCAGGTGTGAAACACATCAAAAGCCCACAGAACATTTTCTGGTCAAGTGAGAAGTATCTCCCTCACAAGATAACATGATTCACTTTCCCTCAGAGTGAAGGTACTCAGACCCCTTCCCTCCCCATCACTCCTGGCCACTGCTGGGAGTTCTCACTGCCCCCTCCCCAGGACTTACTGGCTGCCTCCATCATGCTGGCCCAAAACCTGGGCTGCTTGTGGAGAGGGTCATCGTCAGAGCCGCTGAGCTTGTAGATGTGCACACAGGGAGGAGTGCTCACGCTGCTGTAGTGGCTGATGAACATGTCAAAGTTCTGCCAGGGAACACAGCACAGTCAGGGCATGAGGTGCTGCACTGCCCATGTCTCGAGCAGCACTCAGGACTTGGTACTGGCCACGAGTCATTGCCATTCCCAGTTAGATCCCTGGCAGTCAGGAATCAATGCAAGGAACAACAAACCTGGCTCATGGAGCAGCTGTGGGAGAAGCCTGGAGTGGTGAGGCGCATGATCTCCCCGGGAGACTCGTAGCTGACCACGTAGAGGTGGTGCTCCAGCGGGGTGTCCTTGGTGCCTTGGAAATACACCAGCTTGGTGGCCTCATTGACCCAGATCTGTGCCAGGAGAGAGACTCAGGGACAGGCAGGGACAAGCTCTGCTCCTCTGCCAGCCCACAACACACACAGACCATGACAGGGCTGCTTAGGGCAGGGGGCTGGGAGGCCAGAGAACACACACAGCACTTGGGAGAACCGCACACAACACAGTGCAGTGACAGACAGCTGTCCCTCAGCCCTTTTGTTAAAGACTCAAAACATTTTCTTATTAATGGGCATAAAAAGCTGGGCTTTGCTCACTGCAGGTTAACAGGAAGCCATCCTCTTAACAAGGAACATTCTGTGCTTATATGGCTTCTTGCAGAACCATGGAATCATCTAGAAAATGGAAAAACCCCTCCAAGATCAAGCATGAACCCAGCAGCACTGTGTTCATCACTAACCCACATCCCCAGGTGCCACATCCACACCCTGCTGAACATTTCCAGGGTTGGTGATTTTGTCCTGGACAGCCTGTCCCAGTTCCTAATCACCTTTCCAGTGCAGCCATTTCCCTCATCTCCAGCCTAAATCCCCCTGGAGCAGCGTGAGGCTGTTTCCTCTGCTCCTGTCCCTTGTTACCTGGCAGAAGAGCCCAACTCTCACCTGGCCACAGCCAGCATGGCTGGATTATAAAGATACAGGTCCCTTTTTCCAGCCATCATGGTAATGAATTCCCATTTGTGGGAGGACCAGTCTAACAGCTCTCAGCACCAAACTTTGAGACACATTAAAATAGGTTTTACTGTCCAGATAAAGCTGTTTCTAAAAACCACCCAGTCAGGCAGGAACAGAGGCAACAGCTTTTAAATCCTGCATTGATCTAGCGACAGTAACTGAACTGTTTTTCCACCTTACAGTTTCCAAATGCTATTTCTGGCTAACCCACAGTTTGAAGACCCCTGTGAACAGCAAAGGGAAAAACATCCAACTCAATTGGCCAGGAAAACCAGGCAGAGCCCTGTGGAGCAACAAATGCATCAAAATAATTGCTGCTAACACAATTTTAGCCATAACACATGCAGGGAAGAGCTGTGGCCAAAATCAACAGCATGTACAGTGAGAATCCACATGGGGAGGGACAGCAGGTTAATTGCAGATTGAGGAAAAGCAGCAGAAACCAAAAGCTTGGAGCTGTTGGTCTTTTAAAAAGCGAGAAGTGAAAATCCAGATTAATTGGAAATGAACAGCCAAGGTCTTTATTTTGACAGAATCACCTGGGAGTGTTAAAGATCAGAGTCGGAGTTAATTCCTGAAGCAAAAATGAAACTGGGTTTCTACAAGATTAATAAAAATTCATTTCTGGCTGTTCTGCAAGCGACAACAGATACAGCCTCTCCATATTCTAAATTGCTTTATATTCCCCAGCTGCCTTGTTCCTAAAGGCTCTGTTGAGGGATCAGCTGGAGACCAAGAGTTCACTCTGAGTGCCAGGACACATTTCCACATTGCAAGAACTCATTGGAGTTAAAATGCCTCAGCAAAGGCAGCAATCCCCAGCTTCTCCACAAAATGGTTCTTTGTTGCTCTTAAACCTCAGACTTGTGTCCTTTTTTATGGCCTGACCCACTCCTGGGATTTACCTAAGGAGCAATCTGAAGTCTGATTAAGAAGGCAATCAGATCCATGTGCACTGGCCTACAGCACTTCTGGGGGAAGCAGAGGCAGCAATAAAAACAGCAACAAAATGAAGCTTAAGCAGTTCTAGCAGGTCCCAGGCGTAAGGGAGGACTCAGGCCAGGACTGGGGGCAGACAATGCAGAGCTGAGCACTGCAAGAGAATAAAAATAACCCCTACCTTGGATCCATGCCTTGCCAGCACCTCCCATTCCCCACCAGTCAGAGCAACCTCCTCCTTGATGGGACATTTGAAATCATCTACAAGAGAGACCACGAGCATCAATCACTGCCCTCCCCGAAGGGCAACAGAGGGGGAGCTCCCAGGGCTGCAGCCCTTACCCTCACTGTGGACACAGGGCTGCACCCAGTCGTGGCTGCCTGGCTTCAGGATTGCTGTCACCCTGTACAGGTGACAGAACCCTGTTTTGCACTCGTTGGCTCGGATAAAGCAGAGCTCTTCCTCCTCCCCCTCCGGCTGGATGAAAGGATAGAAGATGTCATGAACCTGCCATGCAAGATGAGAAACCTGTCAGTGATTTATTCAACACCAAATTTGGGACTGAGTAGCAAAGCTGCCATAGCAAGGACTTAACTGGACATCAATCAACATGAGAATGGTTAACTGAGGGGAGGGAAGGGAGGAAGGGGCAGCCCGTGTTCTCCTCCCAGCCCAGAGCCTCTTACATTTATCCACACATCAGTGGTTTCTTCATAGATCACAAATGGCTGGACATTTTCTGGCACAGTTTTGGCAAATTCAGCACGCTGCTCCTCATTTTCTGGGACTGGAATAAAGAGTGCTGGAGGCAGAAGGACTAGCTGGAGCCTCTGCTGAGGTCTGTCTAGGAACATAGCCCAGGCACTGGGGAAAGAAGTCGGAGGTGAATGTCAGCACCACAGAATAGAGGTCCCTTTCCAACACTCAGAACATGCATCCCTTTCTTCCCCCTGCTGCCAGAAAGGATTTGGGCATCTGAATGCAAAGCTTTTCTCATCACTGCTGCTTTCTAATCCCCTGGAAGCTGTGCCAACACACACGTACTGCCAGACAGCTCTGGTATTTCACAGGGGTATCGCTCAGGCGAGATGTCTGACAGATCTGCCAGTGCCTGTTCCAAGGGAGCACTGCTACCACAGCCCTGTCTCCAGAATGGAACTCCTCCTTGGACACCCCTCCACCAGGAAGCACCGTTTGTGTTCCAGCTCTCCTCCCAGAGCTCTGTCTGCAGCCTCCTCCTCGTGCTGTGCCAGGGAGAGGCACAGACCCAACACGGGTGCCAGGGGAAGGAGCTGCTTCAGTCCCAGCCCTGCTCCCCTCCAAGGAGAGTCCCTGGAAGTGGTGCTGCACTGCAGCTCTCAGCATGACAGATGGCAGAGCACAGCCACCCCAAGGCCTGTGAGTGCATCCAGGGGAGTTTCATCATGAAAGACAGATTTGAAAAGAGCCAGTTCTCCCCC
Organism: Ammospiza caudacuta; assembly: GCF_027887145.1. Taxonomy (NCBI): domain Eukaryota; kingdom Metazoa; phylum Chordata; class Aves; order Passeriformes; family Passerellidae; genus Ammospiza; species Ammospiza caudacuta. Next base: position 5,239,961 of record NC_080620.1, on the reverse strand, counting down.
AGCACCGCAGGATTTCAGGAACTGAGATATTCAGCACATTTAGATAAGCTCTGGTGCAGAACATCACAATCACCTCTGGGATTACCTGCTGGAAAGCTCTCTAAATTTCCTTTCCAGAGCAGAAAATTAATGATGAGTTACAGAATGCCACCTTCAAAGACAGCCAAGTCACCTTAACTTAATCTGCACACACACCAGTTAACAGCCAAGCTTGGGAGGGGAAAATGAAGAACTTTAAAATTTCAATCAGATTGGGGTGAATTGTGGAACTCTTCAGGCAAGACTGTGTATCCCATTTGGAGCCATAGCCAGCCCCAGAGCAATCCTTCTCTTTGAACATGCTGCATGAAGGATGTGGCACCACAGACCCTGTTCTGTGAGTCAGGACAAGCTGTGCCAATGAACAAAGATAAAGCTGCCCACAGAACACCCCCATTTTCAGCAGGAAACACCCTGTACCTGTGTTAAACATCTTCAGCTCCAAAGAATTCCCCAGCACTGCCCACTTACTGTATCAATGTCATTTAACTCTGGTTGTGACAAACCCCACAGCCTGTCACTCTGCTCTGCTTCGTTCCTACTTTTAGGATGTCACAGCACTGAAGAAGCCAAATATTCATGTGCCATTTCTGGCACTCAGGGCTTTAAAACCAGGTCATGAACACAGCAGAATCATGTCAAGGGTCTGCAACCAGAGGAGCCCTTGGGAAAGTTATTTTGGGAGGAAAATGGACTTACTATTTGCCATCCCGGGTCCATCCAGCACGGGCAATGTACTCCACAGTGGGAAACAGGGCAGCAAAGGGTTGCACCAGCTCTTTGTCCTGAGCACACACAATCTGCAGCAAAACCAAGGCCCAACATCAAATCAGAGCACCAGAGCTCATCCCCTTCTCCCAGGGAAGCTCAGGGAGATGGCAGAACAAGGAAGGTTAGCTACTGGCATCAGCAAAGGTCAAGCCAGGAGAGGCAAGCCTTGCTATAAAGAGCAGGAAGAGAAGGGAAAAACAGCTTCAAAGCAAAATGATTTTGGCATTGAGCCACAGGAAAGGACACAGGCAGGGACTGAAGCCCCAGATTAGACCTGGCTCCAGCCCTCCTGTCTCTGCCATGATGCACCAGGCAAGCCCCAATTCCCCCTTCCCTCCACATTCCCAGCTGAATCTCCCCCAGAATGATTCTTGTCAGCATTTTCAAGTCTTTCTGTTTCTTGGATAAACACATTAGAGATCCAGCTATTACAAGAGAGTAAAAAACCCAGACTAACACTATTTAGGATTTCTTTGTGACCTTGTTTTAATTCTAGGGAGCTTCAAAAACCCTCCTGTGCAATGTCCCTTTCTGAGTTATCACTTACCTTACCCTTGCTGTCTGTTTTAAATTCTGCCAGTTTCAATGTAATCTTGGGGTTTTTGCTGCCTGCAGAGAAGAAGTGAAAAAACACCAAGATGATCAAGCTGAACATTCTGTGGTAACACAAAACACAGCTTCTAAAGGAGAACTGCCTCTGGTCCTACTGAAATGGCTCTGTGTGAATTTACAAATATCAAATATGTATGTGAGCAAACACCAGAGTCATTCTGGGAATGGGAACAGTTTGCTTTGCCTTCCCTTGCTGGCTGTGCGTGTTCCCAGGAGGGAGAGGAAAGATGGGATTCAGAATGTATTCCACAATTTACTACCAGATATATTCCACTTCCTCAGCAATCCTTTCATTTAGGGCTGGGATTTAAAGTTCAGCTTTTCTTGCAGCAGGTTTTGGGATCAGAGAGCAATTAGGTCCCAACTTTTACAACTTTCTACATCCCAGTAAGTGCCCAGATTAATGATGCAGAGTTTATAGCCCCAATTCCAGTGCTGATTCCAGCAGGAGTCCAGAGCTGCCTCAGCAGCCCCACGTGTTTCACCCACCTGTCCTGGGGTACCGATAGGAATCTGTTTTTCTCTCCTCCAAGGCAGGTGAAGGAACATGAATTATCTCCACCTCTGACTCATCAACTTCCTCATACAGGATCCGCAGTGTTTTCAAATCCTCTGAACCTGGGACAGAGAGCAGGAATGTTTACAACAGCATTTCCTGCTGTTTCTGCCTTGCCTGGAGCACTGGTGCAGAGGGAACACCTGTACAGCCCCAGCTCTGACCACCTGCAAACACTGCACAATTATAATCCCCTCAGTGCTTTGTTCCTTCAGGTGATCTCCCCAGGAAAATCATGCTCAGAACCTCATTCCTAGCCAGAGGCAGCAGTCACATGCCAGGATTTGATGAGCAGAACAGTGACTGACCTTCTGTGGAAGCTGTGGGACACCACCAATAGCCCGTGAACCGATCAAACTCCTCCTGAATGACAAAAGTGGCTACACCAGCAGACTTGGGGTCATCCAGAACATTGGATAAGCCTGGAGAGGAACAAAGACAAGACAGCATTTGCATTTTGCCTTTACATGTCCTTGGAAAACGCTGACCCAAAGGACAAATGCACTTGTAAGAAATAAGCCAGGAATGGGGGTATTGCAGAGATTCCCCAGGGAGTTCCCTCTGGGGGGGAGGGAGCCCCACACCTTTATGGCAGTATGTCAGCCGCCTCTCCTCGCCCGTCTCGATGTTTGCCACCCACAGGTCGTTGTTGTTAATGAAGGAGAAGAAGGCTGGGTCAGCAGGGCAGATTTTGGGATCCATCCGTGGCCCTGAGCACTGGGTCTTGATCTCCAGAGGCTTCATTGGAGACACCTGTGGCAAGAGACACACACAGAGCTGGGTGCCACATCAGCTCCCAGCTCTGCACAGACAAAGCCTAAAACAGACACAGCAGCACAGCCCAGGGGATGATGGCAAATGTGGCCCTGACAGGACACAAGAGCAGTCACCACAACCAAAGGGATGAAGATGTGGAAGATGTGGACCTGCTAGAGCAGGTCCAGAGGAGCCACAGAGATGCTCCAAGGCTGAAACCCCTCTGGAGCCAGGCTGGGAGAGCTGGGAATGTTCACTGGAGAAGACCTCAGAGCCCCTTGCAGTGCATGAAGTTCTTCCAGGAGAAAAAGTTCTTCCAGGAGAACCTCCTGTAAGGGTGGGCAGGCCCTGGCACAGGGTGCCCAGAGCAGCTGTGGCTGCCCCTGGATCCCTGGCAATGTCCAAGGCCAGGTTGGATGGGGCTTGGAGCACCCTGGGATGGTGGAAGATGTCCCTGCCCATGGCAGGAGGTGACACTGGGATGGGCTTTAAGGTCCCTTCCACCCCAATCCAGCCTGGGATTCCACGTGCAGCCATCTCCAATCCAAACCATCAAGCCCCTTTGAGGGGAGCCCATGAAATCAATCCCTGGCAGACTCACCATGAAGCCATTCTTGCCCCCATCTCGACAATGGAAGAGGCTGTTGCTGGCCTGGAAGAGGAACAGGCCACTCTCACTGTGGAAATCATAGGATGTTATCCCAAAGACTCCCAGCCTCTTGCGCTCCCTCAAGAGCTCTTCCTCTCTGGAATACATCCCGTGGTGAGGGGTTGCCTAGAAGTGAAGGAAAGGAATATCTGAAAGGATCTGCAAGGAGAGGAACGTTCACAGGAGTGCTCTGAGCCTGACACAGCACCCCCCCTCAAACAGGCAGCAGTGTCAGGGTACAGGTGCCCAATTCCTGTACTCCACGCTGCAGCTGTGGGGTCCAGGAGGCCTAAACCCCCCAAATTCCCCTCTACAGGAGGGCTGAGCTGTGAATCTCTCAGTTCTACAGTTGGCACTTCAGCATGAAGTGAGAACAGCTGCGCTTGCTCTGCTTATGCAAATCAGATGTAACCAATTAACTTAATGACGTTATCTGCAGCCTTCACAAACAGTTTCCATGTCAGACACTGCAAACAAAAGTTCTTCCGGGATCTTGAATTACCCTGGAGAGAACTCGCAGCCCAAATGGGGTCAAGGCAGACAAATTCTGTTCCACCAGGAACTTTTTAAGTAGGGCTGAAAAGACCAACACCCTGCAATGCTGCCAGTGACAAAGGACACGAAGATACTGAAACAGGGAGGGGAAAGTTCCCTCCCTTCCTGGTGCACTCACAGCAGTGTAAGGCAGAAGCAGCAATTTAAACTCAACTTTCCCAACATTTTAAAAGCAGGAAGGATGACACACACCACACAGATGTCCCCACCACAGCATCACCCGGTTTCCCCAGGCTCTCCCCACTCTGGCTTACCTGAAAGTGATCCAGCATCTGTTTCCAGGACAAGAGCAGCAAGGCCTCCTTCCGTACCTTTTTGGGAATCTCTGAGTAAAGAAGGGAATTCTCTCTGCTACCATATGGCATTCCTGTCAGGAGGACAAAAGCATCATCCTGCTCAAGATGAATTATCCAGTACAAAGAGCAAATTCAAACAGAAGTCTGGAAACAGGGGCTGGGGCTGCCCAGAGACCTTTACCCACATTCCTTCCCAAGCAGCTCCCAGATCAATCCCAGAATAACATCTAAACCACTTAGATTTTGATTTGTTTGGAATTTTCCTAAGCAAGATGTAACACTACCCCACCTCTCCAGAATGTTTTAGGTCCAACTTTCCCCTCTGTGCCTGTCCTCCCATGCTCCAGCTCCACTCTAAGAGCACCACTCCCTGAACGGGTGACTCAACATTATCCTCCACACTTCTCATACAGAAATTTGCTACAGGGACCTGATTCAGGCCAAGGCAGCAGCTTGCAAGGGGGGAAGGAAAAGCCTGGAAGCTCCAGAGAGCCCATTCAAATGTGAAACACTATCTTACAGAGTCAAAAGACCTTGTCATTTTACATAAGCCTTTGACTGCGGTTATCAAATGAGCTCCTGGCCTTAATCCAACTTCCAAAACAACCATCAAATATCCTGACTTGTGATTTTGACAGCTTCCACCAAAACGAAGACCATGAACTTGCCCTCTACTTATGCTGCAGAGACTCCCTGGATCAGAAATTCACACAGGGATCTGTGCCCTGATACTGCCTACTCTGCACATGTTCTGGGCAGAACAGAGAGATTTCTGAGCTGGCTGACCCAGCAGTAGTTACTTCAAATTAAAACTGAAATATTAATAAGTGCTCAGGAAGCAGAGCAATATGTGAAGATGTAATCCTCAGAGATCCAGGAACACCAAAGTGCTGAGCATGTGGTGTTTAACATAAGCAGCATCTGCCACGATACAACACAAAACTCTGTGGGGATGGCCCAGGAATGATTGAGGATGGCCATGCAAGAAAAACTGCAGAGAGGAACAAATGACTGGACACTCATATCTGACACTGAGGCAAATGTGACCTGGACTTCCCTTCCCCTTATGTTCAAACTTTCTCCAATGACCTCAGGCTGACTACAATCAATTGGCATTTACAAGGAAAATATTGCCTTCCTCCCCAAAAGACAGTTTACTTTGCTTCCAAATGAAATATTCAACCCTACAGCAAAGTTCATCAGGACTCTCCATCCACTGCTCAGTTTTATTTAAACACTTTAAAATGTTATTTCATGCTGGGGCAGTAACAGCACACTGAGTTAAACACTTGTGAACTTACAGGCTGCCCAGAGAAGCTGTGGCTGCCCCATCTCTGGGAGTGTCCATTTATTATGGAAAAGAATCAGCATTTAAATCAGCATTTCCCCTTTATTAGGGACATCTGAGCAGAGGTACCCTGGGATTACCTGGCTGATGCTGATCTTAACTGAGGGATTAATCTGCTCTAAGCCCTGTACAATTCCTTAAGGAAGGAAACACTGAAAAGGCACTCGTGTATCCTCATTCCTGGTTCTGGCTCCTGAACAGTCACACCCTGGCAGAACACCAACCACCCAGTAGCTGGTTTGGTTGCCATTTCATACAACAGAACATTAAAAAAAAATTTTAAATTAGCCACTTAGTTCTTTAATCATCTAGATCAAAATCAGTATGAAAGTGAACTGGAAATACATTCAAGCTTTAAATCAAGCCTCACTGCTCAGACTCGACAAGAAAAATATGCCAGTTCTGGATCCTGCCCTTCAGAGCAGCACTTGTGTCCCAAGAATTTATGAGAACTACACAAATCAAGTCACTGACACACAGGAGCTGCTTAGTGACAACACAAATCAGTCCCTCAAATCCAGCATCCTACAGTGACCTCCACTCAAAACCTGGAAAAAGAAGGAAGAACACCAGGGTCACTTCAGGGCAGCAGTAACTGCACAGAGTTGCACATCTGGCAATTTTTGTACTGGCCCAGTAATGATCAGCTCATGCCCCAAAGCACAACAAACTCTTCATAGTCTATAAAGTTTCCCATGTTACCAGCCACAAAATGATCCAGCAGTTACTAAAATCCAACAACTCTGTCACTAATTACATCGTGGCTCCATCTGTAACAAGGGACCCGTACAACACAGAATTCTGCTTTCAGTCCCACTGAAGGAAAGGGATATTTTTCTGGGAAATGCCAGCTCATTCCCACCTCAATTTTCTTCCCTGCTCTTGAGAGCATCCTACCTTCATGATACCTAATACAGCAAGACACACCACCCTGCCATTAATATGTTGCAACATGTAATTAGTCATTACTGGCAGCGAATTTCTTGGAAAGTCAGTCTGGTTAATGAAGCAAATAAATCCCACTTCTCCCAAGCTACAGAGGCACGAGATAGTCCCTTCTCTTGGCCCATCCCCTGCGTGACGAAGCACACAGAAGTGCTGCTGGCCAACACTTCCCCTTGTCACAGCTGATCCCTGTGTTTGAGGCTTGTCTGGGACCGGAGAGTCCCTGCTCAGTCCCGGGCTTTGCGGAAGATCCCGCGGGCCCTGAGCCACGTTAGCCAATCTCAGTTCCCAAATCTCACAGGGGAGATCTCTCCCATCCCATCCCTCCCCTCCCCTTCCCTGCTGAGTTTGGAAGAGCCCCAGGTTCCCCTGGTGCTGGCACGAGGCTTACCCAGGTAATAGAGGCGGTGAGAGTGCGGGCTGGACTCCTCTGTTTTCCGGACAAACTGGAAATCATGGGGAGCTTTGTTCACTATCATGCCCGAGTACTTCCTGCTGCTGTGAATAATGTCACGCAGCCCATCCCAAGAATGCTTTTGCACCTGGAATTGGGAAGGCACATCCTCCATCTCGACCACTTCGGAGCTGTCTGAGAGCGTGTCCACTGCAGTCATCCTTGCTTCTCCTTCAGAACTGGGCAAAAAACTGAGGGAGAGAATTGAGCCTTAAAATCAAGCAGGTGCTCCTTAAACTACAGATCTCTGCGATTCTCTGCACTCAAGGATTCATTTTAAACACATTGAAAGGAAAAGTCCATCTCCCATCCCATATGGAATCCTGTAAATGAAGATATTGACCTCAGAGAACTCCCTCTCCCAGGGCTGGCTCTGGAATAAGCTGTTAAAGGAAGCTCAAGCAGCAGATTCTGGTGCAGACAACAGGCAGCTTGACTCAAAGGAAAACCACTCCAGGAATTTGGATGGATATGTCATCAAAGCTATGAGCTATCATAAAGACACAAACTCCTGCCCTGTGAGACCATGGAAGTGGAATCCTCTTCCTATCCCAAAGGAAAACCTGCCCATCACTTGGGGAGAGAGGTTCAGACCCATTCACTTACCTGAGGAGATACTGAGGCAGGAATGATGTAAGAGAGATGGGAAATCAGGAAAAAAAGGTGCAAGTGCTTTGCTAAGAGAGAGAAGGCAGCAGGAGCAGACCCTGGCTGTACCCTGAGAAACGTGGCACACATTCCTCAGAGATTTCCAAGTGGGCAGGTGTGGAAGGAGAGGGTAAGAACCACCTCCACATTAACACAAATGTTAATTTGAGGTGAGGTGGACCCACAGACTTGCCCAAGGTCAGTGATGTCATCCACTGCAAAGCAGGAATGAGCTGAGGACTAGGGAAACCTGTTTCTGACACCCCACTTGAGAAGCAGGATGTCCCTCCAAGAGGCACCTGAAAGAATGTCACAGAGAATTTCAGAAGAACTTCAGTTTACTGGACAAAATTAGCTTGGATAATTTTGCTCCAAGGAAACAGAATCAGCCCTGTGCAAGGGCTGAAAATGTAACATCTCCTCAGACTCCTAAGTCCCAAAATTGTACAAAATGTGCCAATAGTAACACAAGAACAAGATCCCAAAATAATTCTGCAGGTACTCCTGGTACCTACTGCCCAGCAGTAAATCCACAGCTTGAAAATGGATAAAGAGGAGTATTTTCCAATCAAAGGCAGGCAGGAAGCCCAAGTGAAACCACAAAAGAGATGTGGGATGTTTTAAGACACTGTGTCTGTGGCCTCTGCCTGTATCCAGGCTCTCCACTGCAGCAGCTAAAACCACATCTGAAGGCAGAAGTGCTGCCTGTCAGAAACACATGACAGAAAGACCATGAAAATCCATAAACTGAGAGCAATTCTCCCAACCCCATCCCACTGCAGGTCAACTCAGTTAAATACTCTGGCTTTAGCTCACAAAGCCTGGCCCTTGGGTAACTCTCACCCAGCTGATGAATCCGTCTCACTCAGCCAGGCTGGCTCCTCACAAGTGCAAGTTTAACCTTTAAAACCAATCCACAGATGTGATACTGGTACCTGTCCCCAGCTGAACTGGAGCCTGGAGCCCCTTCCAAAATATACTGCCATGATTTTATCATGTGAACAGCACAGCTCTAAGCTTGGCACTGTTCTCATCCTGGTGATTTTGACACCAGAATGGAGTGGGGAAGTGGGATAAGCACAGCAGCCACCACACAAACTGAGGTGGGAGTGTTGGGAATTACCACTGGCACTGCTGCAGCTTGGTGGATTCTCACAAAATCACAGAATGGTTTAAACTGGAAGTAACCTTAATGATCATCTAATTCCAAAGGGAGGTATCTAGTGGATACCTCCCACTAGAAGGAAAAAAAATCTCCTAAAACAGGTTCTGGCATGATAGAGAGTAAAAGGAAACTCAGATTTCTGCCTCTGTCACTACAGCCACCTCTGGAAAAAGTCATAGTCAGTGTTTGGCAACACCATGTATGTAAGTAAATAAGTGCATGGAGTAACTTATCTCAGAGCAGATTTGGGGATTACATTACTCAAACGTGAGTGGATCAAGACACCAGTTATTAACCATCATAAGACAGGCAGCAATGGCACACAGAAGGTTTCCACCTTGCTGGAGAGGCCCACGCCGGGGCAGGGACTGCGGTGACTCAGAGCTGTTGCAGGAACACTGCTCTCTCCACTCCCAAAAGCATGGAGCTGCCCCTTGGGGCTGTTTTAATGCCCTTTGTGCCCTGTCAGGTGAGGTGGGTGAGCCACCTCTGGGCAAGGTGTTAGTCTGGAGGGGACAACAAGCACAGGTGGGAAATCAGAACCCACAAAAACTGTAAAGCTCCATATTGGAAGTGAGTGAAACAAGTTATTGTCCTGAGTCACTTCCTGCCTCACAGATCCTGGCTGGACAGATGGGGCTCCTCTCAGGACAGAGGTGATGGCAGCTCTGTCCCACAGCACACAGAGGCCACACGGGGGCCTGGACGTACCTTCTCCAACTTCCTGCAGTCTCGTTTTCCAGACGAACCCTCTTTATCTTCTGCATTAACTACTCAGAGAGCAGGGCAGGACAGCAAACTGGGGAGGAAGAGGGGAGAAAGGAGATTTCATACAGCTGCTGGGTACAAGCATCTTCCATAGGTCACATTTCCAGCTGGGTGGGGAGGCACAAATAAATCCTTGGGTTTCATTCTGTGGTCCAAATCTGTTCTGCCAGCACAGCCTGGGTTTGAACAGCCCTGATAAATCTGAGAGACTTCATCTGAACAATGAGGCCCAGTGAACTCTGTGGTGTGCCTCGTTCCTTCCCAGAAAATTCTTAAAATCTGAGAATCTTGAGTACTGAACCTTTCTGTCATCCCCTTCCCAAAATCCTGGAATTCTTGCAAGTATCGGGTACTAAAACCTGATCAAACAGAGGTCTGGTCCATGCACTTAGAGGGAAGAGGCAAACAAAGGACACACCAGAAGCCAGAGGGTCACAGTCCCACCTGGGACATAAAACCCACATTTATCTTCCAAGCCTGAATGCCCTGTGCCTCAGCCTGCTGCCACCCTGGCTCCCCACACCCATCTGCTCTCCAGGAGCACAGGAAGGCGCTTCACTGCTGTCCTGTCTCCCCAAGTACAAAGGTCTTTACCTCTGAATCACAGACACACTCAAGACCCGGCAGTGCCCTTTATTGAGGCTCCTGCTCTCCCCAAACAGCCATTTCTCCACCAAAAGTAAACTCACAGGGGACCAGGAGAGACAAAGCCTCACAAAGAAACCCCTCTGCTGCAGAGGAGAGCAGAGAGGGAGGAAGCAGCAGCGTTCAGTTTTAGGGCAGTTTTTGATGCAGGCACGGAGCGATGCTCAGGAATGCTGAGTAACCTGGGCTGATCTCCCAGCTGACCCTGCCTTGAGCAGGGGCTGGACCAGAGACTTCCCCAGGTCCTGCCAGGCTCGGCTGCTCTGTGATTTGAATGGCTCTGAGGAACATCTGAACCCTCACTGCACCCAGCCCAGATCACGCATTTCACACAGGGAAGGAACGGTAAAGTCTCGAACCAGGGAAAAAAAAAAGAAAATGAGCAAAAGAGATCAGGAACCAGCGTGAATCATTCGGGAAGAGCCAACAGAACCCAGGAACAGTCACCTACAGGAGCCCTTACAACGTGGCCGGGAGCTTTAAGATCTCCAAAAATTAAAGCAGCGAGGGTGGGATAAAGCTGCGGAGATTCCTCCAGCGAGGGATGAGCTCTGGCAAAGGCTGCCAGCAGCCCGTGTCCCTCTGCAGCTCTCTCCGGGAGCTCTGCCCTTGGTGCAGAGGAAAGGCCGGGATTCGGGACGGCAGAGAGGGGGAATCCCCGGGGATGGAGCATCCTGTGCCCCTCGTGTCCCTCACGGCTCCTTGCCGTGCAAGGGCAGCACAAGAGCAGCCCCTCACCCTCCTGCGCCCAGCGGGGGCTGCTGGGGGCACACGGGACCCCCTCCAAGGGCAGGGACCCCCCATCACCCCATCCGTGGGCAGCTGCGGGGGGACTGAACTGCAAACCCCCCGAGGGCCAGGCCCGGGCCCAAGCCGGGCGAGCAAACGCCCCCCGGGGCAAGGAGAGGCCGCCGCCATGCCTCAGGGGGGAAAGAACCCACGGAAGGGGCAAACCCCGCACCCACCGGGCACCCCCCGCCCCGGGCAGCGAGGATGCGGCCCACGGAGCGGGTAAGCGCTCCCCGCCCGCCTCAGCCGCCCCTCACGGGCGCGGGCCCCACCCAGCCGTGCCCGTGCCGGGGCGGGACCCTCCGTGCGCGCCATCCCCCCCTCCCCTCCTCACTCACCGCGGGGCGCGGCGAGCTCCCCGTGCCGGGCGGGGGTGGGGGCGGCTCCTGCGCGGGAGGGAGGGCGGGGGAGGGAGGGGGCGGCGGCGGCTCCGTCAGTGCCGCTCCATGGCCCGGGCGCGGGGCAGCCCCGGAAACGGGGGCGCGGGGGCGGCGGCGGCCACGGCGCGACCTCTAACCCGGCGGCGGAAGTGGCGGGAGCGCGCGCGCGGCGGCGGGAGCGCGCCCGGGCGGCACGGGAGGAACCAGTGCCTCTAGCGGGGGGGAGATGCCTGCGGGAGTAGGGAGCTGTTAGAAAATGAACGCATTAGGTGTCGGAAAAGCTCTCTGAGGTCATCCAGTCCAACCTGTGGCCGATAGTCACTTTGTCATCCAGACCGTGGAGCTAAGTCTGTCCTTAAATACCTCCAGGGACGGTGAGTCTGCCGCCTCCCTGGGCAGTCCGTGCAATACCTTCTTGGAGAGAGTGGGCACAGAGAGAATTGAGGCTGATACAGGGTAAAAAAAGCACGGAGAAAAGATCCTTCTCTCCCTCAGAGATTGGCCCCAAATTCCGCATTTATTGCCGTCGTGGGGCGGCTGTGGAACCATTCTCATCTTTCATTGTGCTTTGCCGCCTGCTACAGCAGAATGGTTGTATCCCGCTGGGTGATGCTCCTGAGGGAAGCCGGAGAGATAGCTGTCAGCAGGCGTTGGTGGTATAGTGGTTAGCATAGCTGCCTTCCAAGCAGTTGACCCGGGTTCGATTCCCGGCCAACGCAAATTCGTTTTGTTCTTCCTCATTATATTTTTTTTCCCCCCATTTCTCAATGATCCGAACCGAATTGAGATGCACCGGCACGCGGAGCGCCCGCCCGGCTGCGCTTTGCCCACTTGAGCCCCGCCGGGAGGCGCGTGCTGCCGGTTACTTCTCCTCCCGACTCCCGGAGGAGACGGCGGGGAAATAAACAAATAACTCAGAATAAAAAAAAAAAAAAACCACAAAAGAAAAAACCAAACCAAAAACTTAAACTCCCCCCCCCAAAACAAAACAACAAGAAAATGAACAGACACCAAAAAAAACCCACTCCGAGATGAAGGAAAAACAGGTGTTTCCGCCCGGGATCGAACCGGGGACCTTTCGCGTGTGAGGCGAACGTGATAACCGCTACACTACGGAAACCCGCTATGCATGGCCTTTCCCACTGATGCCCCATGTTTCCACCATGGCGACTGAGGGGACGCGGACCTCCCTCACGGCGACCTCAAAATAAACCTGCAAACCCTGAGAAGCGCCGCGCGGGACGCACAGTGATTATCATCAATGACTGATTGGAGCTCCCAGAGACCGGCTGGTCTCAGGAGAGGACTGAGGCGCGTGTCCCGGGCAGTACTTCGGGGGTCCCCTCAGAGACGACGCAGCCCCACAGGGAGGTTCCCGCTGAGGGGGCGCAGGGCGCTGCTGAAGAAATGTCGCTTTTCCCTAAGGCAGCTGCCACCAGATGTCGGTAGAATAGTGGCGACAGGGAGTGGAGCTCCCTGGAGAGCCGCCCATGAGGGACAGGACCCGCCTGGCCCAGGGGACAGGGGCTGGATGAGGAAAGGCCCCAAGGGCAGACCTGTTGACAATCACAAATTGACAAGATGCCAGATTGGTTTGAATTGGAAGGACTTTAAATCTCATCATTCCACGCCCTGCCATGAGCAGGGACAGCTTCCACTGTCCGGGATGCTCCAAATCCCACCCAACCTGGCCTTGCACACTTTCAGGGATCCCGGGGCAGCTGCTCTGAGAATTCCATTCCAGGGCCTCACCACCCTCAGTCAAGAGCTGACAATCACAGATAGCTCTAAGTTTGTTCCTCTTACCCTACTGCAATGTTAACAACTTATTTAATGGCAATCCTTCTCTTTTTGGTAAAACCTCAGCCCTTGCAATCAGGTGGTAACATAAGAATTATGTTTTCCTGTTTTGTTTTCTTTGTTGAAGTGTATTTTATGCTCTGCTGGCTGCAGAGAAAAGCTTAGAAGGGAGAAATTAATCATAAGCTCAGATGAAAGCAAAAAGAACCTCACTTTTAATAACACTTGCTCTTAATAAAATCTACTTTTAATTTTACAATTTTGTAGCTGATCTTTTGATTTGGGGCCAAAAGGGGTAGAGAAGAGGTTGTCACTTGTCCTTTAACTTCAGGGCTTGCCAGTGTTTTATTCTGATCTGATTTATGATAAGGATTATAATGTTACATCCAAGTCCGTGACAAACCCGGCGTCTCAGGAGTTGTTTGCTTCGTGTTGTTGTTAAACATCCTGGATTGAAACCCTTTTTGCCTGCAGCTGGCAGAGCTGCGGAGAGGATTGGTTACAACCTTTGCACTGAGCATCAGCTGAGCGTGCTGGGGCAGAGCTGATCGATAGCTGGGGGCAAGGTTCTGTCCCTCGAGCAGGGGGAGGTGGATCTGTGAGTGACCCCAGGCCATCCATGGGAAGATTGAAACGCTTTGGGTTTTGTTTTCTTCTGCAGCCCTCTTTCAGCCTGGCCATGGTGGAGAGAGGCGCCGCAGAACAAACAGCGCCAGCGAGGGAGCTCTTGGGAGGTACCTGTGGGAGGCATAGGCAGGAATTCCATGGAAGATGTCGTGTTGTTGGTGTGAACCCCCAAACCCACCCGGATCCCATGGTGGTGCCTGGTTCTGGCAGCACCACACCGAGCCGTGGGCTCTGGGTGCTCCTCGTGTGGGCAGCGCTGCCTTTGGGGCCCTCTTCCTGCTGCTTGCTGCTTGCTGGAATGGCTCCCGGGGATGGTCTGGCTTTTCTGACAAAGATCCATTGTCAGGGACGGCTCAAACTTTGCCCACAGGACAAAGATCCTGCAGCATTCTCCCTTCCAGCCCGTGACCTACCACACTTCCTCACTGCCAGCACTTCCCACCCCTGGGCCTCACCCACTCCCCGTGGATGATCCCCAGAGCACCAGGAAGGGCTGTGGCAGGGAAAGAAGAACCCGGGGGCTCATTTGGAGGGGAAGGCTGGATATTCTCTTCTATTATCACCAGCATCTGCCCTTTCTGAGCGAGGAGCCCTCCCCCAGGTCTCACTGCAGCCATGCTCGGCATTGTTTCCCTGACACACCATGCTGGCTGCACAGCCCCGTTCTCCCCTTCTCCTCCCTCCACTCCCAAACCCTGCGTGGCTGCTCCAAGAGGGGAGCTGGAAGCACCCTGAGCAGGAGAGCCGACAATCAGGGCCGGGAGACGACGCTGCTGCCGCTCACAATACCCCCCCAATTAGCCATTCATTTCTCCTGCCTCTGAAACGGGGAGCGCAGCCCTTGTGCCGGGAGATAAAACAAGGACGGCTTCAATAGCGCTGATTTAAATTAGGTCAGGCTGGCTTTTGTGCGGCAGGGACCACACAATGGCTGTCACACGACGGCGGAGGGGAGCAGCACAAAGGAAAAGAGGCCAAGCAAGTGGCACAGATGCTGGCAGTTGCTGGGTGCTGGCACCTCGGGGGTGTGTGGAGGGGCACACGCTCACCCAGCAGGTGATGCTGAGCCATGAAAGGGGTGCCGTGGTCAGCAGGGGACAGAGGGGTCACACACTGCCCGGGCACAACAAGCTCTGCCACACCACAGCCGTGCGACGCTGGGAAATTGGGCTTTGGCCATCACTGGTTATGAGACAAAGGGGCGACAAGGTTTGGATCTCTCAGGACAAGAAGGATGTTGAGGGGCTGGAGGGTGTCCAGGGAAGGGAGCAGAGCTGGGGAAGGGTCTGGAGCACCAGGAGCAGCTGAGGGAGCTGAGAGGGCTCAGCCTGGTGAATAGGAGGCTCAGGGGAACCCTCCTCATTGTTGGGGCGTCCTGTGCAGGGCCTGGAGTTGGATGATCCTTGGGGGACCCTTCCAACTCAGGGTATTCCATGATTCCATGACCTGAGTTGCAATCCCCAGCATTGCCCGATTTCTTTCCCCTCCTAAGTTCCCCAAAAGTCCATTCCTGGCCCGAGCACCTGGTGTGCTGTGAAATCCTGCACTGGCTTGTTTATCATGGGTGTGTTTGGGGAAATGCCAGCAGCTCCCTCAAAATGATCTCAGCTCAGGTTCCCAAAGCCATCTGAGTGTCTGCCTTCAGAGAGAAGTCCTGGGGAGAGTTATCCAGGAGGATGTGAGCACTGGAGCCCCGTTCCAGTTTTCCCCCCAGTTTCATTAATATCCTCATTGCTGTTTTTACAGTGGCAATGCAGATGTTCATGTTTATCTGGCCATGGGAGGACACAAGAGCAGCGTGCTCAGAGCTATCAGCCAGAGCCTGATCTTTTCAGCGAGCTGTTGTCATGGTCTAAATGAATTTATCCAGGTAAATCCATATGCAAAGGAAGGGCAGGTAAGTTTAAAAATAAGAGTCCACCCCTTCAAGTCTCCCAGGAATAAATAAATGGTCTTTTGTACCCCAGATTGGACTTTTACAGATCCCACTTTGCTTCATTGGGACAAAAACTTGTGGGGGAAATTGTGGGTGTGGAAAAGTGGAAAGAGATAATCAGCCATTTAATTCAGTCTTTTTGGAAGGACAGCTTGATATTCTTTTGCAGTTGCAAGAAAAAGCTGTAAACAAAAAACAATACTTAATAAAAATGTTCATTGTATTACAAAGTCATAATTTGCATGCCAAAATTGCAAGTGTTATGATTTCTACTACTGATAGTAAAAAGTAGGTGAGCCAAAGCACTGAGTGTGCCAGCCAGTGCCAAAAGGAGGAAACTAGGTTAAGCTATAGTATCAGTTGTTCCTATTCCCCTTCATTTGTTTGTTCACACATGAATAATTTTTTTTTTTTTTAAATACAAGACAGCTTAGAGCTACCCTGGGCCATCAGCTCCAATGGCCTACATAATTCCCAGGCTGATTGAAACACGCTGCTTCCCATGGGCACACACAGGCAGCGGAATATTCCGTGGCCACCAGCTGATACTGCAAAGACAGGCACTAAAAATAAGTTGTCCTTTTTAACAGTAAATGTAATTAAGCACTGAAATAGTGCCTGTTGTAGGGAGGTGGCCCTGAAGGCACGCAGCCAAAACGAGACATGTTGTTAAAAGGTATGTTCCCTTCAGCAGATGGGCAGAGCTCTGGTGCATGAAGCACCCAGTGAAATTATCCACCCAGTTCCTGTAGGAAGCCCGTCTGGAGCAACCATAATAGCCCTAATTTCTCTCAAAATACAAATATATGGTTGCTAGTTTTCACTGCTTTACAGCTATACTATTTGGTGTGTTTTTAGCTGTTTAGTTGTGAGAACACAACAAAAACAGCAACAGCCCTCTTTGGTTTGCATTCTGATTTACATTCTAAAGCCCACACTGCAGCGGAGACTGGAGGTGCCCAGGTACCAAAAGCAGTTTAACTGTGGCAGCACAAAAACGTGTTGTCTGTCAGGGGAAGGTTAGGTGAAATATTGGGAAAAGGTTCTTCCCCCAGAGGGTGGTGGGCACTGCCCAGGCTCCCCAGGGAATGGTGACAGCCCCAAGGCTGCCAGAGCTCAGGGAGCATTTCACAACACTCTCCGTCCCTGCACGGGCGGTGGCCCAGAAGCAGAAGAGGCAGGAATCCAGCTCTTGCTGACAGCTTAGGAGTGTGATCATTGTGGGTTCCAAACAAAAAGACATAAAAGTTATAGCTGATCATGTTATTACTGCAGACATCCGTATATGAAAATAAATCAGAATGGTACAATTATGTGGATATAGGTAGAGATTGTTATTCTCCAGCAAATGGCATCGTCTGGGATGCTCCTGAGTTGTGACTGTGTAAATCCCAGTATTCCTGAGATGGCCTCTATAACCTGAAATACTCATTGGAGTCTTCTCCAACAACCCAAAATCCACTGCAGAAAATAATATGTTCTGCAGAAGATCGGTTCATTCTCTGAATATTTATTTGCTGGTTTGGGCTGGGGAATTTTTCTATTCTTATTACTACTATTATTTGTTTTGTTTATTTCTTCTCCTTTTATCAGCTCCAGCTGAGACAAGGGAGGGTGGGAGGAGGGTTTTGTTCCTCTGGAGATAACAGGAGGCTGTGCCTGTGCAGCCATGGTGACAAGATCCAGGGCGCTTTCTGGCTTCCAAGCAATTTGCTCCCCACCCCTGGCTCCCAAGTAAAAGTGGGGCAGAGATAGAAAGGAGCTTTTGTTTCTCAAGTGCTTCAGCTGTTACTTCTAATTAAGCCAAGAGCTCCAGCGCCTTCCCACTCCCCAGGCAAGGAGGATGGAGCTGGGGCAGAAGGAGAGCCAGGAGGCTGTGGCAGCTCTGCTCTTCCCTGCCTGGGTGACCTGTGCCACCCCAGTGCCTCAGATTCCCTGGCTGCAGGGGGGGAGATGTGAGAGAGCCCGAGCCCAGCGCGGGGCCAGCTGGGAACGACCACCCTGCTGTTCCAGGTGTTATTATCGCTTCAGTGCAGTCTGTTCCCAGCTCCCCAGACATGCTGACTAGCAGCAAATCGCTCTTTCCTTCTCCAGCTTTCCCTGGATGCCATCCCCTTCTCTCTGAGATGCCAGCCCCTGCCCTTAGGTCTGACAGCACTTCTCCAGCCTCCCCAGTGTGCCTCTTTTTAACCCCTGCTGGCACCACTGGGATGTGCTGCAGGAGCCAGGTGAAGTGTCAGCAGTCAGGGGTTGGGCAGGTGGCCTTGGCACAGCCAGGTGGGCTCTGTGGCACAAGGAGGGTGGCAGAGGGCAGAGCTGTGCCAGCTGTGAAGCACACAGCCCCTGCCCAGCTCTGCAGCAGGGAACACAGACTGCTCCACAGCACTGCACGAACTTGGGAAGGACTGCCAAGAGGAAAAGAGGGTGGAGATGTGGAGAGAGAGAGAAAAAAAAACGAATGTAGGGAATAGCAAAGCTCAGGAACCCAACAGCTCACAGACTCAAGGCCCAAGCCCTGGCTCAGCTCTGGAAGTTGCCCACCAAGGACTGGAGGAACCCTCCAGGTCACGGCTGCTCCCCTGTGCCTCTGCACCCACTGAACTCTGTTGGATCTCTTCAGGCCAGGATCTCACAGGGAGAAGTTTAGGGCTTCTCTCACAAACATATGGTCTCCCTCTTGGGCCCCATCTGCCAGGCAACGCTGGAGCAGTTGGTCTCTGCAGTGCTGAGCAGAATCTTGTTTACTTTCCCCTCGCATCCCAAAGGTGATCACAGGGCAACCCAAGCCTTCTGTTTCAGCCCAGATTTCCAGGAACTGCCGGGGACTCTGAGGTGGTGTGGGAGTGTAGCCCAAGAGCAAGAGAGGGCGTGTGGCATGGGCCAGCCCTGTTCACGATGGAGAGATGGAGCAGCACCTGGCACCTGCCCCTTTCCCCCCCTCAGGGGACACAGAGTCTCCATCCACCAGGGATGCAGGGAAATGTCTCCTGACAGCAATAAGCACACACAAAAATCACAGAATCACAGAATCACTGAAATTCAAGGCTGGAAGAGACCTGTAAGATCATCAAGTCCAACCCATGTTCTAACAATTCAACTAGATCATGGCAGCAAGTGCCACATCCAGTCTTTTTTTGAACTCTTCGAGGGATGATGACTCCACCACCTCACTGTGTAGATGATTCCAGTATCTGACCACTCTTTCTGCAAATACATGACACCAGCTCTCCTTGAGCAGCACCAGCCAAGATTGTTGCAGCATGCCTGATAAAAGTACTTCACTTCTTCCTCTCTGTGTTCTGCTGCGGCAATTGTGCGCCAAGGACTGGAGGATATCATCCATCCACGCACCAGCCCGTGTTTTCCAGAGACCTCGGCCCCAGCAGGCAGAGCAGCGAGGTGCTGCTCCCTCGGTTGCCAGGCTAGGCAGTCGGTGCTCTAATGGTGCTCGCTGAGCAGAGGGCACGGAGCGCGGCTGCCTCGCTCCCCCGAGGGTCCCCGTCCAGCCGGTGGCAGCTCCGCGCTAATCAGCCCCGAGGCGGGAAGTGGAAACTTTCTGCTCGCAGCCACTTAGTTTCATTAGAAGCATCACGAGAGAAAACAGGGCCTCAGGTAGGGCGGGGAGAGGCAGGAGATGGGGAGAGGGGTTTGCAGCTTGTTTGTCGGGGCGCTTGGCACGGCGGCTTCAGCTGGAAAGGGGCAGAGACAGCCTGGAGCTGGGGCCTGGCACCCAAACTGCTCAGGGCTCCGGAGGTCTCTGTAGCTGGGTAGTGATTGTTGCAGGATATATTATTCCCATCCCTGCAAAGAATTTTTCCCCATGTCTAGCCCAGATCTTCCTTGTTCAACACAAACACGGTACTGGGCAGAGGTGGAATATTAAGGGCTGGAGGTGCTGTCTAATCACGTATTGATTTCAGTGGAGCTGGATGAGAGGAGTCTGCCCGGCCTTGCTCCATCCCCCTCGTGCCCCAGGAGAATGTTTTGTGTGAGACTAAATGCCTCTGTAAGTGCCTCTCAGCTCCCTGCTCACTGAGAGCTGTTCTGCACAGACACATTGGAGCAGGGAGGGTGCAGGATCCTGGAATCACATTTCCTTTTGGCAGGAGGGATTTTATCTACCTCGGTCTTCCTGGGCCGTGTGCATGGTGGGGCTGTCAGTTCTCCTGAGCAGGACTGAGCCCAGCCAGGCAGGAATTCTGTCACCACCAGCAGCCCTCTACCCCTTGCCTCCCGTTTCACTCATGTCCTCTCCCAAGAGCAGAAATAAACTCAACTGCTCGCCTCTAAGTCTGATTTCCCTGCTTACATTTTTCACTAAGCCAGCTCAAATAAAGCAACACTTTCAGGAATTGGACTTGATGATCCATGTGGGTCCCTTCCAGCTCAGGATATTCTACATTCTGTGCACCCTGATGGTTTTGGGAGAGATATGTGACAGAGCTGGCAGGATAAATAAGACAGGAAAAAGTGACCAGAAGAACAGAACTCAGATTCCTGAACTCTCATTCATGAAGAAGTATTGCCCCTTGTTCCTGGTTTGTGCCTCGTTTGTGAACACAGATGTTCTATTACTCCCACATGGATGAACAGTTTTTTTCATGCGAGCTCCTGTCCATCTTCCAGTTAAGGGTTCGTTTGTTGGCCTTGGAGATTTCAGCAGCAATAATCCTGTTTGGAGACACCCACGCAGCCCTGCAGGAGCTCTGCCCTGGATGGAGAGGAGCTGGGTCAGGGAATGCAGCAGCCAGGAGATGGAGCAGCTTGGCTCCTCAGCACAGAGCAGGAGCAGGCTCGGGAGAGAAAGGCCAGGCCCTTACAGGGCTCTTGTCCCTGATGGAACAGATGTGGCAGCTGCTTTGTGCCACAACCTCTTCGTGTTTGCGGAGCGGCCAAAGGACTCCCCGGGCTGTGCCTGGGGCTGGCACATGGGGCCTTTCATTT
Organism: Ammospiza caudacuta; assembly: GCF_027887145.1. NCBI lineage: Eukaryota > Metazoa > Chordata > Aves > Passeriformes > Passerellidae > Ammospiza > Ammospiza caudacuta. Next base: position 5,219,278 of record NC_080620.1, on the reverse strand, counting down.
TCCTCAAGGGCTCTCGAGGAAGAGCTCATTGTACCTGCTCGGAATTAATTCTGCCAGTCCCCAGCCTGCTCGTGGACTCCCTGTGCTGGAGTTCAAGACATGCCTTTCATTTTTTTCCTTCTGCCTGGGACAATTGATATCCTGGGATGGAGCTGCATCCCAGTGAACACCACACAGTCCTGGCTTGGAGCCTCCAGGAATTGGATTTTCCACGTCTCCCCACAGCAGCTGCTGGCTGACAGCTTTGTCCTGCTCCTTGGTTGCACAGCCCTCGTTCCTCCAAGCCCAAGGATCCCCCTTTGTGCTCCATCAGCTGCAAGTGCTGTTCTGTTTGCGGCTACCTCAGAACTGCTGGCACAACAGAGCTGTTTTGGTTCTGGCTGAGCACTCGGCATCTGAGCTCTCATGTGGTTGGAGCCCATTTTTTTGCAAGAATGAAAACAGTGGATTAATGAGCTGCTTGTGGCTAATGTGCAGGGTTTCTCAGAACTGGTGCTATTAGAGCCCAGCGTCATGTAGGAGGTAAATGGCAGCACACGGTGAATAAAGCAGTGATATAATAGGTTTAAGTAGTCAATTTCCCTTTGGAGTGTCACTGATAACAGGCCCAAATGCATACAAGACCATTCCCTTAATGAATAAGACTGCTCTCTAGCAGAGCACACGCTGCAGCGCCTCACAAGGGGTTTATTTTCCATCATTTTCATCCAAAACAAGGCTTGGGTGTTTGAGTTGGAGTGGGGTGCAGGGAGCACTATAAACATGGTCTGACTGCTCCACAGGAGACACGTCCTTGTCCCAGTGTGCTGGGCCTGGGTGTGACCAGAGGAAGATACCCAGGACAGGTCACAAGGCTGTATAAAGAATAAGGCTTCTCCCAGCTGCAGCTTTGTAGCTTCCAGCAATCTGTGGGGTCTGCTTGGATGTTGCATCCAAACTATTAGGTTTAATCATCACTGATAGACCAAACCTCCGTAATCTTGTCTAAAACCTTTTGAACCTATTTATATTTTCAGGCTACAAGATATCCTGTGGCAAACGAGTCCAAGATTTAATTACGTGCTGTGTGAAAAACCAATTCTTTTTGTTTGTTTTAAACTGGCCTGGTAATTTCACTGGGGCACTGACTCCCTGTGTTGAGAGAAGCAGCATCTAAAATACCTGAGGGAAGTAGAATCCCAGATTTTATTGGAAGGGCATGTGATTATGAGTTCTATGTGTTAAAAGCGCTTCTGAAAATGGAGCACAGGTTCTACTTTTAATGCTTGTGGAAATATTGCCTCCAGTGCTCTTGTTTGCTCTTCAGCTTGTTTTTATTTATTTAATTTTTTTTCCCTTAACCTCTCTTTACAAGCTACCCTAGTCCCTGACAGATCCAGTTCTCAAGCTCCTTGTTTACTCTGTTTGCACGGGCTTTGTTTTTTACAATATTCTCCTTTCAAGTGCTGCAGCAGCCGAGCGTCTCCTGCGGGAGCCGTGAGCACAAACCCCACCAAGGACAGGCACACGCCTCGGAGCGACCTCTTCCTCCTCATTATGTCTGCGATGGTCTCAATGTCACCAGTTCAAGCGCAGGCACACGGGGTTCAATGCGGCACCGAGATAAAGGCAGGAGAGACATCCCCACTCCCCCGAGGCGTCAGCGACTCTGCCGCTCCTCGATTGTGCCTTTGGCAGACGCCTCATTAAAAGTGGGTTATTCCACACAAACACCCCTTGCTTGTCCTTTCGCAGGCGTAATCTGAGCGTGGAGGGGGAGCTCAGCCCCACAGCAGCGTCTGAGCCTGTCCAGACCTCGACTCTAACGAGCTGCTGTTCATTCGTAGCCTTCCCTGCCCCTCCTGGAGTTGTACTTTCCTGGTGCATCCTTCACTTAACGCTGTCTCGCAGGCAGTTTTGGTCGTGCCTCCAGCTACTAGAATGAAAACTAACATTACCCAAACCAAACTCAGGACACTCCTCTTGCAAATCCTTTGGTCTTAGTCCAAATAACGTTTCTCCTCAGTCGGATACACCGCCTGCATGAAACGTTGTGACGTACTACTAAGTTACAAAGTAGAGGAACCAGACTGAATCTTTTCCTTCCCTTCATGTAAACGGTTTAGTGGAAGGTGTCCCCGCCTGTGGCAGGGGATGGAATTGGGTGATCTTAAAGGTTCCTTCCAACCCAAACCACTCTGTGATCCTCTGTCCTGCAGCCTCCTCCTGCTGTGCTCAAAGCTGTGGCTCTGAGTACTCTCTGACCTGCAGAGAGGTTACAGAGACTGCCTGTGCCTCAGTTTCCCTTTGCACTGGAAGGTCTGTAGGTAGGTTTGGCAGCACTGAGTTAACAGTTGGACTCAGTGATATTGGAGGTATTTCCCAACTTGTGTGTGGCTCTCTGCTGTGTGTGCAAACAGGCAGGGATCACTCCAGGGCTGAGGTGCTCAGAGCCTGATGCCTGCAGGTAGCACCTCCACAGGGAGGGACTGTGGAGGGAGGTGCGAGGAGCTGCTGTGTGTGGAGGCTGCCCCGCCCGCGTGTGGGCAGAGCTGCATGTGCAGGGAAAGGGATTTGGGGAGGGAGAGGAGATTGGTCTGTGTGGGAGCTCTGTGCCAGCCTGCAAAGGATGCAGGTAGGCTGGGTCCGTGCGTGCAGAGGTGGAGAGCTTCCACCGAGGCCTCTGTGATTATAAGAGACTTTTGAAACACACCTCAGGAAAGGGGTCTGAAACACGTCCTCGAGCTCCTCTTGCAGAACTCCCATGGAGCATCTCTGCTCTGGAGCTGTTGTGAGTGTGTGGTGTGGTTTGCTCGGACGGGCGTGTGCGGGGTGCGTGGGCTGGGATGGGTGAGCGGCGGCCGGCAGGGCTGAGCCAAAGGCACTCAGGGCCGGCAGGGCTGAGCCAAAGGGGGCTCAGGGCTGGCAGAGCTGAGCCAAAGGCACTCAGGACCAGCAGGGCTGAGCCAAAGGCAGCTCAGGACCAGCAGGGCTGAGCCAAAGGCGCTCATGGCTGGCAGGGCCGAGCCAAAGGGGGCTCAGGGCCGGCAGGGCCGAGCCAAAGGCACTCAGGGCTCAGGGAGCCGGCAGGGCTGAGCCAAAGGCGCTCAGGGCTGGCAGGGCCGAGCCAAAGGCACGCAGGGCTGGCAGGGCTGAGCCAAAGGCGCTCACGGCCGGCAGGGCCGAGCCAAAGGGGGCTCAGGGCCGGCAGAGCTGAGCCAAAGGCGCTCATGGCTGGCAGGGCTGAGCCAAAGGCGCTCATGGCTGGCAGGGCTGAGCCAAAGGTGCTCAGGACCAGCAGGGCTGAGCCAAAGGCACTCAGGGCTAGGGGAGCCGAGCACGCCCCGCAGGGCTCTGCCCGAGCAGCATCACCGAACTCCACGCGAGTTCTTTCTGTTTCGGGTGTTCCTCCCCACACCTTTGCCCCCGTCCTCTGTCCAGCTGGCGTCGGGACCGAACCGCGGCTCTCCCTCACTTGTTGAGGAGCATCGGCAGGAGAGGGAGCGGTTCCCTTGGAAACCTCTGGATGCCCAGCAACAAGTCGCTGGCAGCTGCCATGTGACCAGGTGCATTAATCAGAAATGTTGTATGGACCAGGTCAGATGGGGCCAAAGTCCAGCGCGCTCCCCCTCCACTCCACTGCTAATTACTGAGCGGTGAGGGCTGCTCCGAGAACGGGGTGGAAAACAACTCAAAATAATTAAATCAAACAGTGACCTTTCTTGTTGTGGATTCTAAGTTCACCCCAGAATTTCTCCATGAAAAAAATCTGTCCGATCCCCTCTTCCACTGAAACAAATCTTGAAGGCAAATGAGTGAGGCAGAGGAGTCTTCCCAGGTGGAAAAAACAGGGAGAATGAATGTGCCATGGACACAGAGAGTTCCCAGCTCTCTACTCAAAACAAGCCAAACATTTCAAAAGAATCTTTTGAATGAGTAGATCAGGCTTGAGACAGTTTGGGCTGGACAGGTACAGCTTGTGTTCATCACTTGGATCCTTTTGAAAATCATATTTCTCAAGCCTCAACTGAATTTGCTGGACAGCATCACCAGTTAGAATGCAGGGAAAGGACTTGAGTCCAAACTCCTGCCCAACAGCCCTAAAAGAAGAGTCTGCAGCTCTCAGGGAAACAGGCAGTGCCTGTGCACGTCTCATCCCTTGTGAACAGCTGCAAAATGGCTTTTCTTTGTGATACAGAGACCTGGAGCCCCTCTGCTCTGCAGCCAGGCTGGGAGAATTGGGCTTGTTGCTTTACCCTGGGTTTTCTTTCTAGGATCTTAAGGGAATTAGGTATCCAAGGACTTGGGCGCCCCTCAGCATTTTCCACAAGATGTTGTTTACAGCTTCAGCTCTCATTCTTTTCATATTTCCTCCAAATTTCTGCTTTGCCTGGACCAAGTGAGAGCAGTGGCTTCCAGATTTGTCTCCTGAAGGGAAATCTCTTGCAGACGCATGTCCAAGGTCCTAGGCCAGGCACCAGCAAGGCTGTAACGTCTTCCCTTACCCCAACACCAATCTACATTCTTTGTGCTGTGACTAATTCATGGCAAGGTCGTCAGGTCCTGCCAGGCTCATGCCCTGCTGCAGGGTTTGTCTCCTAGGCTGTGATTTGTGTCACACACAGGTACATTCTGTCCCAAACCAGCTTTTATCTTGGGCAAAACAACGCTGTTGCTGTGGCTGGGTAGGGCCTGGGTTGGCATAAGCCAGGCAAAGGATTTGGCCCGTGATCCATGGTAGTGGGGGAAGACAGACAAACAAACAAGAAGAGTTGGAAACAGAGCACCTGGCTTTATTGTAATCGCTCTGTAATTTGAATAGCATCCAGTGCCACTTGAAAATGGGCTCCTTCATGTCATCTGCTCTTACTTGCAGGTCTTAAGAGCCCCATTTTACCCACAGGTCTGATTTGTAGCAGAAATTTCCCAAATCAGACATGAATGTGGGTCTCAAGTATTACCTAGACAAGCCTTCAATTCTGGACCATTTTGATTTCTATCTAATTAATGTTCCCACCAATTATTATTTTTCCTTTGGTGTCATGTGGTAACACATCCCATGCACAGGATATACCAGAAGACAAAGCTTTACACAACAGACTGACCATCTAGGGTAACTTAGGGCAGTCTTGAAAAATTGGTGTCTGCAACCTGTGTGTTTTCTGTCCTAGATGTGCATCTCAAGCCCATCCCTGCTGACACCCCCAGTCAAACCCAGTAACATGAGTGTTTCTGGAGATGAATTTTAGGAAATTAATTTGTTCTCAGTGCTGAAAGCTGTGCTCCTTGGCACACTTGAGGGAGTAGTTCCTGACCTCCTTGCTCTGGAAAATAGGAGAGGTCCAAACAGATTCCAACTACTCAGATCAGGGCTGTCTTTCAGTTTGGTGTGTCTGGGAAGAATTGGAGGGTCGGGGTTTGTGCCAGCCCCAAAACAGGACGATAATGAGTGGGAAACCAGCGGGTACGAGCCCCCGCTCTGACGGACACCGCGGCAGGATGGAGAGGACAGGCTGGTCCCGGGCAATCCGGAGCGAGTGACCGGCACAGAGCAAACCTTCCGCGCTCCCGCTGGAGCCAGGCGGGCTCTCCCTCCCTCCCTCCCCGCGGGCCGTTCCCGCTGTTCCCCCCGCCACGGAGAGCTCGGAGCGCGCTCCGCCGGCGCTGCCCCGTTCCCGGACCCGTTGCCGCGCGGCCCCGGTGCCGCCGGCCGCTGAGACTCTTACGCTGAAGGCGGGCGGGCGCGCGGGCCCATGATGTAATGCTGCCGCACCGCCCGGAGCGGCCGCTGCCGTTGGCCGAGGCGCGGAGTCCCCGCCCGGGCGCTCCGCCCGCCGCGCCCCCGGCGGGCCATAAAGGCCCCGAGGCAGAGGCAGGGCAGCTTCCCCGGGCCTGCGCCGCTCCGGTGAGCCCGGCACAGGTGAGCCCGGCTCGGGTGAGCCCCGCGGCTGCGGAGGCGGCTCGGGGACGCTGCCAGGGCTCCTCGGCCACCTGTGGAGCCGCTCCCGCCTCCACCGGGCGGCTGCGGGGAGCGCTCGGGGACGGGGCCGCTCTCCCCCGGCCCTGGGGCGGCCGGGGCGATCCCGAGCGGATCCCGGCGGAGCGGCCGCGGGTCAGCACCGCGGACAGCGCCCGGCCCCGGAACCGGCACCGCGGGCGGGACTCTCCCGGGACATCACCGGCCGCCGGAGGCACCGAGGCGGCGCTGGATGCTCGCCGGGCCGGGTGAGTCCCGCCCCGAGGGGGCTCTGCGGGAGAGCGGCAAAGGGAGCGGCACAGCCCGGTCACCTGCCCGCAGGTACCGGGCACGGATGCCCCGGTCCCGTCCCCATCCAGCCCTGCCCGACACCGACGCAGGGCCCGCGGCCGCTCGGGGTGGGAGCCGAGGGCCGGCTGAGGTGGGAAGGGATGGAGGCGCTTTCCAAACATCCTCAGGTAAGAGACGCAGCCTCGGGCAGGGCTGGGAATGGGAACGTTTGGGAGCACGGTGTGACTGCGTGAATCCAAACGTAACCCGCACTCCACGTCTGCTCAACAGCAAAGCTTTATTCTGGAAAAGCCAACGCTCTCGTTTTGAAAATGTGTCTGACTGGTAGTTCACGTGTAAAGTTTAAAATTAAAATTCCCTAGTTTGTAGGAGAAACAGGACATTTCACCAAGGTACTGTTGGGAGATGATGCTTCATGAACAGTTAATTGAAATTATTTTTCCTCCGTGATTCTATCTGGCTACTCAAAATCTGCCTTGCAGTAGTGGCACACTTCGGGTCCATTGACAGATTGTGTTATTTTTGAAGTGCTCGATGGCTAAATCATAGAGGATTTTTTCCCAAAATGCTTGCCTCCAGAGAAAAGAAATTTAAAATTGAGTGTGATCAAATTTTAAATAGTGGTTGGTTTTTGTTTTTAATTTTGACAAAACTAAAACAATAAAGTATTTATCTCTGGCTCACACTGAAATAAAACATTATTTTATCTTTAGATTATTAAACCAATGATCTAATCTAGAAAATAAAAAAGATAAAATGTTCAAGTGTTTGAGCACTTTGGAAATTAAGCATTTCACAGAGCTATTGCCAGCTGAAGTGATTTGCTGCATTTGTTTTATGTCCATTTTTGGAAGCTGGGATATTCCCTGAATGAATCCCTGTTCATTAGAAATTCTCCCCCAGCTCTACTAAATGTGTATTTAAACACTTTGCTGAACAGAGGCTCAAGGTGATTTAATCCAGGCTCAGCCTGGCCACATCTGTCCTTACACTTGTATTTCTCCTGAGTGATGTTGGCCTCTCAGAGGAAAGGAAAGCTGTTCTCCATTTTAAGAAAACTCCTATTTTTTACTTCAGAATTAAATATTTCTGGGGAAAAAAGAAGAAAAACACTTGAAAAGAAAATTATTTCCTTTCAGGCCTTGATTATCCACATAACCTTTAGACATATTTTATAGACATTGAACAAAGTAAGGGTGGTAATGTTTCCCTGGGGAACTGGAGTGGAGAGATATCTTTGTTATCTCTCTATAAATCTCCTAACATCTCCCAACAGCTGCTGAGGTTCAGTCTGGGCAGTGCCTTCTCTCTGCCAACACCAATATCAGGCTTTTCTCCTTGAAATACAGCTGTAAAATAAGGGGAAAAAATCCTATATTCTTCACCTCCTGCCCCAAAAAGCCATGCAGAAGAAGCCAGAAAATGATATTGTACCAAATACCTATTCCTGCTTTTATGGTTTATCTCCACATTCTGGGAAATTACCTAATCAGATTTCATATTTAATATAAAAAATAGTAGGACAGGTGATCTCATATCCCCAAAGCCAACTAAATTTTGTATTGTGCAGTCTTGCTTAATCAAAGTTTTATTTCCATTTGTTCAGGGCGTATTTTGTCACTATTTTTTTTTTACTGGCAATTTTCTGTAGATCTCATAGATGGATCCAACCCAGAGGTCTCTGAAGAACAGGGGACTCGGGGTAAGGTCTGAACTTAATTCAATTTAATTCCTGACCCTTTAAGTATTCCTCAAAATGAGTAAACTGGAAATGAATCTGGCAGGAGGGTTCCATGTCACCTGCTGGAAGCAAATATTTGAAGTTTTGCTAGAAATAAACACCCTCCAGCCATCCAGATTTTTATTGTTTAAAATTCAATAGAAATAAAGCCTCTCAAAGACAGGATCCTTTTTTCCTTGGCCTCTCCCCTCCCAGCACACAGCCAATGATCCAGGCTCCTGGCTCTGTGTGCCTTGCACAAATATTTGTCTGTGTGTCGCTGCAATCGTGGCATCTGGTCGTAGCTGGGAGACTGGGAGGTGCTGGGGAATCCCAGCAGGAAAAAGAGAGTGGATTTCAGACACGGGATCTGCCACAGCTTCTGAGCCTGGATAAACAGGGTGAGGCTGTGGTGCCTTTGGCAGGGATTTGCTCTGCCCCGGGGCTCAGCTGCAGCCTCTCTCAAACGCTGCACTGGGGACACAGCGCCTGCCCCACCAAAGCCACCCCACTCCTGCAGGCTTCACAGTCCCTGGCCAGGGTGGGATCTCGGGGCACTCTGAGCAAAGGATTTGGTTTTTCTGCTCACCCACGTCATAGAATCGCAGAATGGTTTGGGTTGGAAGGGACTTCAAAGCTCCTTGGGACACGGAAATTTTATTTCGTGCGTGCTTAGCACTTAAAGATTCTGATTCTGGAACTCTGGCTCAGGAAAGGCAAGGAGAAGCTCTTCCATGGCACACCAAGTCTGTGGCTCTGCAGGTGAACACATGGACCTGCAGCAAACCCTGGCCTTAGGAAGAGAACTTTGCCTTTTGATTTATTTTCATTTGGAGACTCAGAATTTTTCATAAACCTACAGTAACTCACACAATGTCAGGCTCCACTTCAGGAGAATACAAATGCACAAACTTCAGCACTGAACTCCCTCAGGAATCAAACTAAAGTCAAGCACTTGGCTGCACTGAGGATTAAAGGATGTTTCCATAATGTTATGCAAAGATCTCTTTATCCTGTGTTACTTAAGGCTGTACATTCTTCCCAAGTCATGTTCAGAAGCACAACTCCCTCCCCTGTGACTTTCCAAAGCATTTTACTGTTTTCAGGTGCTCAGCATGACATATTCCAATTAATCCTGACTTTCAGGCACTTCTAAGCACCTGCCTCTTGTAATCGGTCCCTTTCAGAGTGTCTCAAACACAAATATAAGGTGTCCAAAATTGCTAAATTCTTTTGAAAATCCAGAGCCATGATGAACAGTCCACCTACAAGATTCCAGCCCAGGTGAAAATTGCATGGATTCAAGCCCCCCAAACTCAGAGGCAATAGTCAATACCTGCTCCTGTGGGATGACAATGCACCCTGCCATTAGAGCAAAGTTTCTCTTAGAAAGGAGAAAATTGCACCATTCCCAGTGAGAACAAGTGCAAATCTTTTCAGTTCAGCTCACAAAATTATTAATGTTGTGGTCTGTAATTCTGGCTAATCAAATATTCCATTGCTCTGTGCTGCCAGTCGATTGTTCATGGAGAAATCAATGCCACAAAGAGATGGAAAACTTATCCTGAGTTGCTCTCCTCAGACAAGGAGTCCCCATCTGGGGGAACAAAGCTTCAGGAAAGAGCAGGGCTCTGCATGCTCACACCTTGCATGGATCAGGAGCAACAGGAATTTTTCAGGAGCAAGGAGAGCAAAGGCCGGTTCAGACAAACCCTTTCCCAAGTGGGAATGTTTAAAAAGTTTTCAGTTGCTCCAGTGAGTTGTTTAGATCTGCTCAGAGCTAATCTGTAGCCTGAAAGCAGAGGGGACGGGAGGACAGTGAGGGGCTGAACCCAGATCCCAGCAGAGCTGTGCCCTTGCACAGTGCCTGGCTCTGTGAGAGCTGCTGGGGACAGGGACACCCCTGGGACAGGACACACTGACTCCCACTCTGGCTCAGCTGGGAAAAGGAGGCTGCAGCTCTGCTTTGACCAGCTCTCCTCAGCCCTGCCTGGGGCACAGCAAGAGATGAGACACAAACTGAGAAAAGACAATGCTTTGACTGATTTTTGCAACCCTCATCAGAAACCTAAAGCTGTTCCTAAATGAGGCGCCTCAAATCCCTTGTCCATAAAGACAGACCTAGTGATCCCCATTTTCAGGGTACCAGAAAACCAAATTCAGTGATATCTGTAAAGCTCTGGTGATCTGAGAGCAAATGGAACCAGAGAACAGAAAAAGCTGATTATCCTGTCAGGTTTGGCCTGGGAGGAAGATTATCCATCTATCTTGCCAGACCTATTTATCGTCTGATTTTCTCCTGGCTTAGCTTTTATCACCTTTCTAATCCTCCCCATCTAATTCAGACAACATTTTATCTCAGCAGTTCTCACCCAGCACTGACGACGGGCTCAGAGCTCTGGGCAGGTTCTGTGTGACCTCAGGAGGGGCTGCACAGGTGGGTGGAACATTAAATGCCAGCTAATGAGTTCACAACTTTCAAATATAAATGAGCTGGTGTATTTTTCTAGGAGAGCAGTGTTATATCTCTCTGCTGGTCTGTCAATGAGGGAATGGGTTTGGAAGAACTTTTCCAGAATTTTTAAATAATGGACTAATTCCATGTAACACACAAATCTAAATGTGTGTGTGTGTGTGTACCTATACCTGTTGTACAATGTGTATTTAAGTGGATGTGATGTATGAAATTGGTTTCTGGGATGGGAAGTACTGGCATGCATCATTTGAATCAAGCAGGACTCAAATTTGAGGCTGATGATGTTTTTTGAGTATTGCTCATGGTTTGAACCCACTCAGAGAAAACAATGAAATTCCAGGGCTCAAGACCCAAATCCCAGTGAGATGGAGGTTTCTGTGGATACCACAGCCCTTTGCCTTTCCCTTTTCACCCCAAATCAACAGGCGCTCTCCTCACCTTGCTGCTGGTGAATGCATTAGGGGCTAAACTTTATCATGTCTGCAGCAGTTCCTGGAATAGCTGCAAGCTGAGCACTGGGTTAGGGACAGCCAGGAGAGATGATTACCTTCAGGCAGTCTCCATGGAACATGCCAGGGTTCCTACAGGCACAGCCTAATGTGGGACTTAGGATGCTGAACAGCCTCCCATTACAGGGCCAGCCATCTCCACACTTGCACTCGGAGAGAGCTCCTCGTTAACATGCACACCAGTGGCTCCAGAACACAGCAGCCCAGTCGGGGCTCATTAAGGGCAAAATCATTCCAAGGGACATTGCTTCAGAAAGGAAAGAATTTAATTTCTCTCAGGGCTGGGGTTGAGTTGCAAAGAGCCTGGGGGTTTTGCTCGGGTTGTGTTGGAGAGTGGAGCTTGAGGCTGCGCTGGGGTTACCTTGAGAGGGACCCACAGCATCTGCCCCAGAGGGACCCTGGCTCACATCAGGGGCACATTAAAATAAATCTTTGTTAAAAAGGTCACTTAAAAGCCTGTGTGTCCTCTGGGATGGGAATTGCTCAGGGATGAGCCACAGGCTCTGCTCTGCTGGTGGAGGCTCTGTCTGTGTGCCTGGTTCTGCTCCGTCCCTGCCCCAACCCGCAAAGCTTTTGAGACCAGGAGGGGCAGTTGTGATGAGGAAATCTCAGTCCACTTTTATCAGCAGGTGTTAAAAACCCCTAAGAATTATCATTAATAGATACAAATGAGTCACTGCACAGCTGAAATATCCGCTTTCTCCTGTTGACCATGGAACAATGCACTGGAACACGCAAGACGTCCAATGCTTTAGTAATACACTGCAAATAAACATCTAATTATCAAGGCTGAGAGGGGAAGGCCTAAAAAGCAACAAGGATGAAGCCATTTGTCATCTCAGTTTGATTTCCTGTACAGAGTCCTGCATGAAGTGTGCTGGTAGCTCTCCTCTCCCACGTGTGCCACTGCTCCTTGGGAATAACTCTGATGCCTGCTCGTTCAAAGCTCAGCTCTATTTTAAAAATCTACTCCTTCTGAAAGGGCTGTCTTTACAAAAAACCAAAAAATTGTACAGGAAAAAGGACAAAATTGCTTCTCAACAAAGGGGCTTATCAACAGCCTGTCAATAATGTGCCAAAGGCCAGAACCTGCCTTTCAAAGAGGCTCTGAAGCCTCTTCGTGTACTTTGAGAGCAATTAAGGGATGTAAGCAACATGATTATTATCTCATGGGTGACATTTTCATCGGCTCTTTGGGAAAAAGGAGAGATGGGCTTGAGATGGCTGTGATCAATGTTCACCCCAGTCCTGCAGAAATGGCAGGAAAACATGTGGGAGATGGGCCTGGAAATCAAAATGTGCAAGGAAAGGAAGGGTGGGAGGAAGGGGTGATGAGGGCAGAAGGATTTTAAATCATAGAAGCTGAAAGAATGAGTTACATGAGAAGGAGAGGACCTGAGGAATGTGAGTGGGAACCTGTGACTTCCTTTGCCCATCTCAGGCCAGCTCCTCCACCTCTTCACTTATCAGGGCACGGCTCCATCCCGAGCCTGAGGAAAGAGGAACAGAACATTCCCAGGGGCTGAGGGATGCCTCAGGGCTGGCAGGTGTCATGGTCACTCTGCTCCTTCTGCAGAGTTACTGCACTTTGAGCCATTGAGTTTGGGGATGAGCTCAGCCCTGGCTGCATTGGGAGCACAGAGCCCACATGGACTCTGCTCCAGCCCAGCACAGAAGCCAAGCAGAAGCTCAGATGTTGCACACACCCAGCTGTTTTGGAGCTAGGCAAAATGCTTCATGGAAAACACATCTGCAAAAGCCCGTTTGGCTGCAAGATTTCCCAAGTTTTGCTGAATTTCTTGTTTAGGAAAACAAACTTAATTGCAGCAGAACAAATTGTTGCTTAATTTGCTATTAAAAAAAAAAAATCTCCTTCCTACATTTCATTTTATGAAAAAAAATTAGAAATGTTAATGTTGTGTGAAAGAAACGATTTTTTCAATGTTTGGAAATCTCCCTTGTCCCAAAAGATGCTATTATATTCCCAGCTCCTCTCTGCATGTATCATCTCAGAGGAGCACAAATCCAAATTTCTGTGTGCATCCCCACAAATGTGCACTCACACCCTGGGCAAACAACTCCAGGCAGTCCTGACAGGCATAAGCTGCTCTGCATTCTGCAGGAGTGCCTTTTGAAGAGGATCTTAATAATAAAAATAATGTTCTGTTACTAGTTAAACACTGGGAATAATTCCTCCATCGGAGGCAGGAATGAACCCCCGTTCCCTGGGAGGAATCCCCAGGGTCCCAGCAGGATGCATTAACAGCACGTCTCTCCAGTGAGCCGTGATGGGAACAGCACGGAGCAAAAAAAAAAGGTAAAGTGCTTAAAAACAACTTGTATTTTTAGAGCCCAGTCTCCCACAGAAATCTTCCGAGATGCTGAGCTCTCCACTTCTGATTTGCAAGGAATAATAGTTTGGAAGCCCAGCTGAGACTCCTGGGCTGTAAATTTTCTGTAATGTTTTTCTCCAGACCCATTTGCTGTCCTGCTAATTAATCCAGGTAATGGCTGGGTTGGTTTTTTTTTTTTTTTTGTTTTTTTTTTTTTTTTTTGTTTTTTTTTTTTTTTTTTTTGTTTTTTGTTTTGTTTTGTTTTTTTTTTTTTTTCCCCTTCAGCAGCAGTTTTCCTTTTTGTTAACACGAACAGAGAAGCGGAGAAGCGATCTCTCGAAGGATCCTGGCTGGCAGCAGCATCACCATCTGACTGAAGAGAGAACTCAGCCACACACATAATCCTGGGGAAAATTCATCTCCACCCTCCCGCAGACCCCGGTGAGAGCCCTTGAAGTGGTAATTAAATTCTATTGAGTGGCAACTGCACCTGTTTAGAGAGGAGAGTGCGGGTAAGAGGTGCACAAAGGGAGATGAGCAGCGCGCAGAGAGGAGCTGCTGGAGGTGGGGAGGAGGAGAAGTGGAAAGAAGGGGGAAAAGGTGTTTGTTGAAGTCGATCCAATCGGTTGTGCATTTCCATCCTGCCCTAGATTTGCTCCCGGGATGGAAATCTGCAGTTCTGCAGGGTCTGTGAGGGCTCACAGCAGTCCCAGCTCCTCGGGCTGGCCCTGGGATGTGCCAGCTCTTGTCCCTCTGGGTCTAAGAGGGGGATCTAGGTGCAGGCTCCAGGGAAATTCTCATTCTGACACCCATGGCTTGATGACAGAACTGCTGGCTGCTGCTGTCACAGCCCCAGTGTGACCTTAGATGGCAGCAAGCAGGGTTCCAGGCTATGTGGGATGATGAGGCTCTAAAATTTAAGTCGAAGACCTCTGCAAAAGCTTTTTATTGTAGGAGTAAATAATCACCCCTACATTCTACAGAGTGTAGAGATGAGGCTCTAAAACTTAAATCAAAGACCCCTGCAGAAGCTTTTTATTGTAGGAGTAAATAATCACCCCTTACACTCTACACAGGCACTACTGATACCCTCGGCTCCCCTTACCCAACCCCAAATCCATTGGTTTAGGTGGCACTAGAGCAGTAATGTGGGCTTTGTCCCTTGTCACTGCAATTCCCTGTGTGCCCAGAATGAGCTGGGCTGAACCAGGGTTCCTGGGGTGAGGACAGGAGGGGCCCAAGGTTCATCCTGAGAGCGCCCCGAGGCTGAGCTGAGCAAACGAGTCAGGCAGAAGGATTCCACCGGTGCTGGCAAATTCTTCTCTCTCACCGGACTTGATGGCAGCCAGTCCCCTGTGAATCCCTGACCTTCACACTCCACAGGCTGCCTGGGATGGCTCACAGAAACCACAGGAGGTTTCCTCCTGTTTCTGATTGTCAGAGCACACGGCAACTCTGGTGTGAATGTTGCTGCATCTGCTTTGGACAAGTCCTGTCAGCGGCACCTCCTCAGCTTCCCAAAGCTGTGCCAGGACATGCTTTGGGGTGAGAATGAGGATAGGGAAGAACTTGCACTCAGAGAGTCACAGAATCCCAAATGGTTTGGGCTGGAAGGACCACAAAGCCCACCCAGTGCCACTGCTGCCATGGCCAGGGACACCTTCCACTATCCCAGGTAGCTCCAAGCCCCGTCCAGTCCCATTGACTGTGCCAGGTGGGGTTTGACATTAGTTGGGTGTCTGATCCAGCCATTGTGCTGCAGTTTGTGGAGACAGACGGACATCCCTGGACAGCAGGAAAACCTGCCAGTCAAGTCCTGTCCCAGGGTGAGAGGAATTGTTGTGCCAGCTGGGCAGGGAGGCTGCATGACAACACTGAAAGCCCCAGTGCCATAGAATCCTCCCTGAAATACCCTCCTTGCCTCCTAAACTCCAGTGCTGTGCATGAAGCAGCTCACTGGGTGGAAGGGCACCATGTGATAACTCGCCTTGTTTCTGCCTTTTGACTCCCAAACACTCCTCTCTCATTTTGCCCTTTTAGCCCTTCTGTCCCTCAGCCCTTTTCTCTCTCCACCTTCCATCTGATTGCTGAGCAGCTTTTTGACTTTTCCATCAATAAGTCTAAAGAGCATTTGAACCGCTCTGGTCCCCCTTCTCTCCTCCCTCCAGTTCCAAATCAGGCAAGCTCATCGATCAGAGGAGCGCAGGAAATATCTGCTGTTTTGTTGTCAGGCTGATAATAACATTGCAGTTGTGAATGGGCTGCTGCAGGCCTGATCATGGACACCTGCAGGGTTTGTTTAATTGCATTTAATGACAAATCCTATACAGAGGAGCATTGCCAGAGAGATTTATTATCCGCCAAAGAGGCAAAGCACAACAGCTCAAAATATAATTTGCACTGAGCATTTTTCCCCCTGCCTCTCTTTAAAGCACGGTAATAAATGACAAATCGGGTAAAGTGGGAGACACGGGGCTGGGGAGGAGGTGGAGGGCAGAGGACAGAGATTGAAACCAAAGGAAATAACAGCAATAAGGCCACATTGTTCTCTCTGCCCTCCCTGTGGTCTGGTGTGCAGGAAATTCTGTTTGTTTAATTTACAGCCTGGAAGTGCAGCTGGGGATCTCTCTGTGATGAGCCTGCTCGGAGATAGCTGCAGGCCAAGAGTCCCCACTCTTTCCAGACAGGCTTTTTCCCGTGCTCTGGAGCTAAGTTTAGCTCCCATCCTTAGAAATAATTCCCAAGGAGCCTCCCAGTGTCAGGGAGAGGGGTGAGATCCAGCTGCCACCAGGACAAGGAGCCACATCCCTGACATCTCTGGGACAAACAGGAGTGGCAGATCCCTCCTGACAAACACCACACAGAGAAACACAGCCCCACTGAGACAGTCCAGACAAAAACCTCACATGCCTCTGAGCCTGCAATTTATGTTTCCTACTGAACACCTACCTCACTCTGAACAGGGATGGCTGGGTGTGAAGCCAAGAGAGGAGCTCTTGCTCACATCTCTGTCTTGATTTTTACCTGACTGTCTGGCAATGATTTGTGGTAAATCCCTTTGTGGAGCTGTGTCCCAGAACAAGGACTGAAAAGTGTCCTGGTCACCTGGAATTCCAGTCCAGCTTAGCACTTCCCAAACTGTCTTCTCTCTCAAACTCATTCTTCTTTACAATTCATTCTCTCTTCCAGTTATCTTGGGCTGAAGACTGAATTGTCCTGAGTTTCTATTTCTAAATATTGTCTCACTCCCCAGATGTTTTCACTGCATACTCACTACTGTTGCACTTGATATTCAGATTAGAATCACAGAATATCCTGAGTTGTAAGGGACTCACGAGGACCATCCAAGTGCAGCTCCTGGTTAAATTTTCCCCAGGAGGTTTGGGGTGACAGCAGTTCTGTACAGAACACATCCCCCTGTGTTCAGCAGCTGGCTCAGTCCTTACACAAACAGGGTGTTGGGTGACACCTGGACCCGCGTTTATCTGATTTCCTGGACAATGGCAGTATCACTAATGCTCCCTGTTAAATAAGACCACCTGGACATCTGCTGGTATCAGCCCCAGCTATCACAAACACTCCTGCTACCTAGGCCAGCACAAAGGGCTGTTATCTCGGGGCAGCACAAATCCCCAGACTGAAACACCCATCTGGAGTTAGAATAAAGTGTCCATAGAAAGCCCATATGTTACAAAAACGAGAGGGAGGGATGGGACTGCTCCCCATGAGCTCCCACAGGGCACAGCCCCTGCCAGCAGAGCAAACCCAAACCCTCTCCTGCTGCTGCCCCCTCTTCATCCTCCCATGGAAGGAGCAGCCAAGGCTGCTGAGGAATTGTTTTATTTCTTTCCCTTTCCCCCCATCTGCTTACAAAAGTACCCAGAACAGCTGGGTGAGGATGGGAAGAGGCTGTTCCCTGCCTGATTTCAGTGGCTGAGGTGAGCACAGCTCTGCTGGACAAGGAATGAAGTCAGATCCTTTCCCTGGGCGTGAGCCAGCGCTGTCTCTCCACACCTCATCCACGTGAGGGATTCACAGAGAAAACCTGGGCAGTGAAAGAAAAGCTGGACCCGAACCAAAGATTGCTCATCAACAAATCCAGAGAAAGGGAACAGCAAAAGGGGTTTGTTTTCCTTGCTGAAATCAGCCTCTCAGTGGGATTCCAGGAATCTCTGCACTATCATTATCTTTCTCTTTGCAGAGTCCTTTTCTCCAGTGTTCCCCAGCACACATTGCATTTGCCTATTGTAGTCAGACTCAAATTCAGGTGGGAGACAGTTGTCAGAGCACTCCTGGAGAAGTTTATCCCAGGGTGAGGCAGAGGAGCCCCTGCTGAGCCCTGATGTCCCTGTAGAGTCTCTGGAGCGAGGAAATGGAGCAGAAACTCATGGGAACAGCACAAATTGGAGAGATGATTACAGGCAGGTTTGATGTGGGCTCAGGAGGAACGCTGCGAAGAGCAGCGCCCGCCCCTGAAGGAGTGACAGGAACAAGGATTGCAGGATGAGAAGAACTGAGGAAGGATGCTGGGAGAAGACGTCCCTGAGGAGGAATGGCTGCTCTCCTGGCCTGGCTCTGTGTGGAAGACTAGTGATTTTGTTGTTGTGTTTGTAAAGGTGACAACAAATCATAGCCTGCCATACAGCCCAGGCTGCCACGGCCCAGGTGTGCACGTGTTTTGGGGTGCTGGAGCTCCTGTCCTGTGAGCTGATTCTGCTCCTCATGGAGTCCAAATGTCCCCCAATTCCTTCTTTGGCCCCATTTATATGCTGTGGTCATCCCTAGGGTCAGTTGGGTCAGTCCCAGGCACCCCCAGCCCCTCCCCAGCATGGCTGGACAAGGATAGGAAAGGCTTTGGCTCTGGGCGAGCTCAGCAAGAACAAAAACATCTCTGAGTTATCAGCACAAACCCAAACACAGCCCCAGAGCAGCCACTGAGAAGGAAATTCACTCTGCCCCAGCTGAAAGCAGCACAGGAGCCAAGGAACCCCCCAAAACACACCAGAGCAGGGTCAGGGCACCCAGACACTGCTGGGCCTTCAGTGCCTGGCAGGGCTTGTTTGGGGAGCTGAGCCCTTTGCTTCCAGCAGGGCCTTAAAATATAAAAAGAACAAATTTTCAACACCACTCAGAGCCTCCATTCTCAAAGGTATTTAGGTGTGAAAATGAAACTCTTGAATCCTGCCGAGGCCAGTGGTAAAAGCACTGAAATATCTTTAATAATTTGGGTTGTTCGTGCTGTCGAGCACTTTTCTCTTTTTCCTTTTTATTTCTTTAACTCGCCTGGCTCAGCATTGTCCACATCACTGGTACTGTGGCAGGTGTGATTTAGGAATCACAGAATGGTTTGGGTTGGGAGGACCTTAAAGCTCTCCCAGTGCCACCCTGCCATGGCAGGGACACCTTTCCCTATCCCAGGCTGCTCCAAGCCCTGATGTCCAACCAGACAGAAATCTGCTGCCAGAAGACTTTTAAACCTACAAATCGCTGTCATTTGATAGTGCCTGAAAGGAAAGATGCAGGTTTCATAAACCACAAGGACTCTCTCTCCCCCTGTTTTTTACTTCCCCACTGCCAGATTAAATCCACGCCAAATGTCGAGGGCAGCGGTGCAGGCATTAGCGCTGCAATGGCCGGCCTGGTGTCTGATGTAAATGAAACTTTGATTTAGTGTTCCCCCAGAAGCCTCCCCAGCGTGTTCATCCTCGGCAGGCTGATCAAAATCCCCCCTCGCAGGTACCTGCAGCCTTGTGCCCCACAGAAGCACAGAAAATAATGTCATCAGAGCCCTGCTGATGGAGGCATTACAGGACAAAGGCCCTGCAGCAAGGTGGGGATTGGGTCATCGTTCCTGCTAATGTCAGGGTGCCATTTCTCCCTATTTTTAGAATTGTTCCCTTTGTACAGCAAATTGCTTAACTATAGAGACAATCTGGTGTTCATCGGCTCTGGGAGCGGGGACCCATCTCTCCTGCCTTCAGGAAATCACACAAACTGCTGAAAGCTGGAGATGGATAAAACCTGGGTACACGGGAACCTCAATTTACACTGAAAAACCTGAGGAGCTGCTGCAGCCCTGACTGAGCACAAAGGAAATTTCTGCAGGTTTCTAAATTATCCACTCTCTGCTTCAGAAGGAACTCAGGGATTTAATAAATCACTATGGACTCTGCTCCTAAATTATTTTGATGCTTTTAGAACTCTTAGCACAGCTCCAAACTTCTCCACATTTTGAGGGAGGAGATGGATCAGGAATTCTGGAGCCTTTCACACTGAGGATGTTCCAAACCATCCATCCCAGCCCTTTGTTTTTCTCCACATTGTACCCCGTGGTTGTCCCAGACACCTCAGCACGGATTGAAGCTCTTGGGCTTCAAAGCCCAGCAAACACGAGCTGTAAATTCTGAGTTTGCAGCCTAAATAAGCCAGGCAGGCAGAGAACAGTTATTATTCCTGTGTTATTGGCAGGGAATTGAGACACGGGAAGATTAAATGACTGGCCCAAGGTCACCAAAGGAGCCTTCTGTAAAGGTGAGGGCTCAGCCTGGATTTCTGAAGTCTCTGCCCAGTACTTCAGCCATCCATTCACTTGCTCTTTAAGTACCCTGTCATTATTTCTGTGAAGGAAATTATGCTCCTCCTGCAGCAGCCAGCACCGTGTAATTCTGCTTGTCTGAAAGGGAATATGAAATGGCAGTTTCACAAAAAATTAACCCTCCTGCCACGCAGCCTGGCAGCCCTGTCACAACGTCTCATTTTTTATCTGCTCTTCCTCCCGTGGGGATTTAACTCCCCTCTCATTCCCAGAACTCTGGCTGGGGCTTTTTCTGTGTTATCCCAAAAACCCTACACGGGTGTCCCCTGTGGGGTCTGCAGGAGGGATGTGGGGGCTCAGAGCCCCTCGTTCCTGCCCCAGCTGTGGGGATTCACCCAATTCCTGAGCTGGGGAGGATCCCGGCAGCTCCAGGGAGGAGCAGCAGCAGCTGGAGCTCAGCTGGAACACCTGGGAGCAGGTACAGGTCCCTGGCAGCCTCAGGGGATGGCACAGGTCACAGGGGAGCAGCCTCATGTCCCTGGCACCCTCAGGGGATGGCACAGATCACCTGGGAGCAGGTACAGGTCCCTGGCACCCTCAGGGGATGGCACAGGTCACAGGGGAGCAGCCACAGGGCCTGGAGGGGCTCCAGGAGAGCTGGAGACAGACTTGGGACAAAGGACAGAGGGACAGCACACAGGGAATGGCTTTCCAGGGACAGAGGGCAGGGCTGGGTGGGATTTTGGGAAGGAATTCCTGGCTGGCAGGGTGGGCAGGCCCTGGCACAGGGTGCCCAAAGCAGCTGGGGCTGCCCTGGATCCCTGGCAGTGCCCAAGGCCAGGCTTGGAGCCCTGGTCTATAAAAGGTTTGGGGTGAGTTCCTGAGGCTCCAGCACGTTCCACACCCAGGGATCTGCAGGGAGAGGCAGCTGTGCCACTTCTCCTCCTGCTCTTTATTCCCTCATTACTGAGAAATCTCTTATTAATGGCAAACCCGTTTCCATCAGCTGCACTTTACCCCACGACGTCTCTGAGCCCACCCAGAGCTGGGTTTGGGACCTAAAATCCTGCGTGGTGTTCTGGTGAATTCCTAATGGATTCTGTGGAGGGGAAATTAATAGGAAGCTTTGGTTAATAGATACTTCAGATAAAAGAGCGAGTGCATCTGGTCCCCATGGCAACACGAGAGCCAGCGGGGAGAGGAAATGTCACCGTGTCTGTGCCTTGACCTGCAGCACAAACAGCCTGGCAGCTGAGGGTGGCACTGCCTGTGCTCACAGGGGACAGGGACACTCCCGGGCTGGGTATTCACAGCCCAGGAATGCCCTGACACACCACATGTGTTCACACGGAACTCGGGGGGCTTTTTCTGGGTGCAGACGTGATGAACTCGTGCCCAGAGTTGTGTTTCCACAGCCCCGAGGGGAGAGGTTGGACTTGGTGGTCCTGAGGGCTATTACAGTGACCTGATGAAGGTCTCCAGGGTGAGAGAAGGACGAGAATCTTGTTTCATGATCAGAAGGCTGGATTTATAATGTATTATATATCATATTGATTATATGATATATAATACATTATAACTATACTAAAAAGAATAAGGAGAGAAGTTGCAGATGCTGCTAAGCTAAGAATAGCATAGAAAAGAATGAATAACAAAGTTCTGTGTCCAGCAGAAAGCAAGGACAAACTCTCCTGTGAGTGGTCAGCAAATCCAAACAGTAACAGAAGACCAATCACCGCTGCACCTGTTGCATTCCACACCGGCCGATAACAATTGTTTACATTCTTCTTCTGGGGCCTCAGCTTCCCAGAAGATGAACAAATCCCAAAGAAAGGTTTTCTATGAAAAAATGTCTGTGACAGAGGGCTTTTCCAAGCTGAAGGGTTCCTGGTTCCTCCTGCCCTTGCTCAGCACAGACACCCTGCAGGTGTTGAAGGCACCTTTGCCCCTTTTCTTCTCAAACACAAAGTCGCTGTGCCACAGAATTCCAGGAAGTTTTGGGCTGGAGGGACCTCAAAGCCCACCCAGTGCCACCCCAGCCATGGCAGGGACACCTCCCACTGTCCCAGGTGCTCCCAGCCCAATGCCCAGCCTGGCCTTGGGCACTGCCAGGGATCCAGGGGCAGCCACAGCTGCTCTGGGAATCCCATCCCAGCCTCCCAGGGAACAATCCCCGGGCACAGACCTGCAGTGGGAATTGTGCCACGGACACTCTGCTCCAGGAGCAGCTGCTGCTGCTGCTCCCGGGGACTTGCAGAAGCTGCTGGAGTGAAAACTGGGCTCCTGCTGCCTGTTATGCAAAAGCAGTTTCTTAGCAACAAAAGTGATATTCTGTGTGAAGGCAACAGGCATCAGTGGGATAATCCACTGTAATTCCAGACGAGACCTAAAATGGGTGGATGGACTGAATAATAATAATCATGACAGACAGAATAATAATAATGGAAATAATGAGACTAAGCTTATTTCCCTGGGTAGGAAAAAACCAGCTATAAATAAAATACAATGGGAGAAACCCTGTGCCAGTTCTCTGTATAAAGATTAGGGACACCTAAACTCAATTTATGCCCTAAAAATAGACTCTGGTGAGTAAAGCTTTGCTCATATAAGCCGAGCTATTTATTGCTTGAGTGTTTTCCCTCACTCTGGGCAGGTATTGTCGCTCAGGGATGGAGTGAGCTGGACCTAATGCCCCGTGGGGGAAATTGGAGCGACTAAATCTGTGTTCGCTGGTGGAGGCGAGGCTTTGCCACTTCCAAGGCAGGAAACTCGTACTTTAAAATGCACCACCAGAGCTGTGCAGGGCCGCAGACTGGCCTGCGTCATCCACGTGGCTCCGTTACAGCTCAGGACATTATGGCTTCATAAAACCTGCAATTAAACCACGTCACATTAATGCTGTGCAGCCGCTGTGTTTTGAAGTGCCATAACATCAAGGGATTTAAGAGAAATAAAACCGCTATGAAAGCAGCACACGCTGGGAGTCTGAGACACGCCTGGACAGCGCCTGGGCCGCGCGGGGCGCGCTGGGAAGTGTAGTCCTGGCTCTGGTACAATCCCGTGAGCGGCGCTACCGCAGCGGGCCGAGAAAACTACGCTGCCCAGCAGGCCCCGCAAGGAGAGGGTGCACATCCTTCCCACCTCTCCTCCCGCCCGCTCTGCCTTCTGGGAAACAGAGTGCACACGGTGCGGAGTCGGCTGAAAAGCGCCTCTCCCGGGACTACAATTCCCATCATCCCCCGCGGCTCGCGCTCCGCCCCGCGCGGCGCCATTTTGTTCCGCGGCGCAGCCTGAGATGGCGGCCGGGCCCGGGCGGTGAAGGTCCCGCCGCGCTGAGGGCAGGGGGGTCCCGCCGCCCCCCGCCCGCCCCGCGCCGCGCTGGGGCTGCGCCGCCGCCGCCTGGAGGCGGCCGTTGGCTCCATGGACCTGCGCACGGCCGTGTACAATGCGGCCCGCGACGGGAAGCTGAAGCTGCTGCAGAAGCTGCTGGGCAGCCGCAGCCGAGAGGAGCTGGAGGCACTGACGGCGGGGCCCGGCGGCGGGGGCGGCCCCGGGGCCGGCAGCACCCCGCTGCTGATCGCGGCCCGGCACGGGCACCTGGAGGTGGTGGAGTACCTGCTGGATCACTGCGGGGCCCGCGTGGAGGAGGGCGGCTCCGTCAGCTTCGACGGTGAGACCATCGAGGGGGCCCCGCCGCTGTGGGCGGCCTCGGCTGCGGGGCACCTGGGCGTGGTGCGGAGCCTGCTGGACCACGGCGCCTCGGTGAACCAGACCACGCTGACCAACTCCACCCCGCTGCGGGCCGCCTGCTTCGATGGGCACCTGGAGATCGTGCGGTACCTGGTGGGCGAACGCGGGGCCGACCTGGAGGTGGCCAACCGGCACGGCCACACGTGCTTGATGATTTCCTGCTACAAAGGGCACCGGGAGATCGCCCGGTACTTGCTGGAGAAAGGGGCCGACGTGAACCGGCGCAGCGTGAAGGGAAACACGGCCTTGCACGACTGCGCCGAGTCGGGCAGCCTGGAGATCCTGCAGCTGCTGCTCCGCTCCAAGGCCCGCATGGAGAAGGACGGCTATGGCATGACCCCTCTGCTCGCCGCCAGTGTCACCGGCCACACCAACATCGTGGAGTACCTGATCCAGGGGGGGCTGCAGCAGGACGAGGCCGCGGGGGGCTGCGCCTCAGGTGGGAGCCATCAGAGGGGCTGCGCTGAAGAGGGCTGCGAGGGCTGCGGTGCTTCGGCTTCCGGTCAGGACGAGGTCCCGAACGTGTTCTGCACTCGAGAGGCTGCCGTGGAAGCGCTGGAGCTGCTGGGCGCCACGTTTGTGGACAAGAAACGAGACCTGTTGGGAGCCCACAAGTACTGGCGCAGGGCGATGGAGCTGCGCTGCGAGGGCGGCAAGTACCTGCCTAAGCCCGAGCCCCGGCAGCTGGTGCTGGCCTACGACTACTCGCGGGAGGTGAGCTCTCTGGAGGAGCTGGAGGCCCTGATCACCGACCCCGACGAGATGCGCATGCAGGCGCTGCTGATCCGGGAGCGCATCCTGGGCCCGTCGCACCCCGACACCTCCTACTACATCCGCTACCGCGGCGCCGTCTACGCCGACTCGGGCAACTTCGAGCGCTGCATTAACCTGTGGAAGTACGCCCTGGACATGCAGCAAGGCAACCTGGAGCCCCTCAGCCCCATGACCGCCAGCAGTTTCCTTTCCTTTGCCGAGCTTTACTCCTACGTGCTCCAGGACCGTTCCAAAGGCACTTTAGCCACCCACCTGGGCTTCTCCGACCTCATCGGGGTGCTGAGCAAGGGGGTCCGGGAGGTGGAGAGGGCCCTGGTGCACGGCAAGGACCCCGTGGCCGACTCGGCGCAGTTCACCAAGACCTTGGCCATCATCCTGCACCTGGTGTTCCTGCTGGAGAAGGTGGAGTGCACCCCGGAGCAGGAGCACCAGAAGCGCCAGACCATCTACCGCCTGCTCAAGTGCAGCCCCCGCGCCAAGAACGGCTTCACCCTGCTGCACATGGCCGTGGACAAGGACACCACGACGGTGGGGCGGTACCCCGTGGGCAAATTCCCGTCCCTGCACGTGGTGAACTTGCTGCTGGAGTGCGGGGCGGACCCGGACAGCCGGGACTATGACAACAACACCCCCCTGCACGTGGCCGCCCGCAACAACTGCCCGCTGATCATGAGCGCCCTGATGGAGGCCGGGGCGCACATGGACGCCACCAACGCCTTCAAGCAGACGGCCTACGAGCTGCTGGACGAGAAGCTGCTCACCAAGAGCACCATGCAGCCCTTCAACTACATCACCCTCCAGTGCCTTGCTGCTCGCGCCCTGGACAAGCACAAGATTCCCTACAAGGGGTTCATCCCCGAGGAGCTGGAAGCCTTCATTGAGCTGCACTAGGGCGTGACACGATGGTCCCCAGCCTGTCCCGCCCCGCTGAGGTTGTACAGCTGGAGGGCTCGGGCTGGCTGTGCCAAAGTGCCCAGGGCTGTCGCTGTGCTGAGCTTTGTCCCCATCTGTCACCACCCAGCTGGCGTGTCGGGGCAGGGGAGGAGGAGGCCCCAGAGGTCGTGGCTGTCCCTCGTTGTCACCTTCAGGTACCAGCTCTCTCCAGTGCACTCTGTCCACAGAGGCCACAGCCCCTGCCCTTCCCTGTGCCACCATCGTGTCCTGAGGAGGATGGAAATGGAGATTCTCTGGGACCTGCTGCCTTTTCTGTTACTGCTGGATTAACTCAGTGTTCAGCTTTGGAGCAGCTACACATCCCCCACGTGCTCTGGCCCTTCCCACCCCACACACCCAACAGATAGAAAGTGAGTGAGGAATGAAATTCCTCCAGTTAATCCTTTCCCCTCCCTCCTGTCAGGTTTGGGACAGCCCGTGCCCAACAGCCGAGGGGCTCCTGCCCAGGGGTGGCACAGGGCTGGGTGTGCTGAGGATGGGGTTTGTCTCTCTCTTGGTTGGCCAAGTAGCAAATGCTGTTAAAGGCCTGAGATTTCCATGATTGTGCATAAAGCTGGGATGTTTTTTCTCTCGTAGAGCCAGGCCCTATCTATGCTGCAAGACTTCTCCAATCCTGTAAGATAGAGGAAGGTCAGTTCTGGTTATACGGTTTCATCCACAGATGTTGTAGTTTATGAATGGGGAGGAAAAAACTAAGAACAAAATCCTGATGTGGTGTTCAGGCCCTTGGCTTGTCCATTGCACACCCATTTGCTCCATTCCCAGCATGAAGGTGCTTTGGCTCCAGCAGGGATTGAGCTGGAAGGGTGAATGTGGATGGTTTGGGAGCCAAAACAGCACATTTTGAGCTATTTTCAAAGCTGAGCTCTTGCAAGCCCCTTAGGCCAGGAGGTACCTGCAGTGTGGAGGTGCTTGGAGGGGGCTGTGAAAGCAAGTGAGTGTCTGTGGTGGGTTTGCCCCAGGATGGGCTGAAGGAAGAAGCAAGAAATGAAAGTTGAAGGTCCCTCCTTGTCCTTCTGAGGTTTTAGTATCATGTGCTTGGGCTCTGTTACTGCCCCATTCTGAAATCTCATGCAGTGGGTTCTTAGCAGCTGGTTTGGGCTTTTGAGTATTTTTTTTTTTTTCCTTTTTTTAATTTTTTTTTTTTTTTGTAACTTCACTGAGGATGGTGCTACTTCCAAGGTGGAATTTGAAATCTCACCTGGCTGCTGTTTGGGCAAGCTCCTTCCTTTGATGAGAATCTGCACACACCTTGTTTTTAACTCTGTAGTCTCAGGGCAGGTTTTTTGCCTCTATGAGCAGACCCCTCCGTGGTGGAAAACAAAGAGTTTGCAGCAGTTTGTCCTCATGCAGGCGGTGATGGGCAGCCTGTGGCTCCTTCCCTGGCCCTGAGCAGGGTGGGAAGCGCAGCTGAGAGGGGGAGCAGCTGCCTGGAGCTCTGGGAAAGGCCCACCTGGGAGAGCAGACCCCTGGCCCCACCCTCGCTCTCTGTGCTACTGAAGCTTCTCTACTTGTATTTATCAGCCTCAATAACCACGCTCTCTGCCCCTTCAAGGTATTGTAGATCTGCCAGTACATTTTGCAGTGTTAACTATAACATTTATTTATAAAGCGAGGAGGTTTAACTTGAATTGAGCTGTAAAGTGCAGAGTTAGTTTAGCTGCCTTCTATTTTTTTTTTTTTTTCCTTTTGGCTGAAACCTGAACTAAACTGCAGGAATGGGATTTGTTCCTTTGCGAGCTGATGAGCGCTCTTAACTTTAAATAATAAAACAAAAAATGGCTGCTAGAATGCAAGTGCCTTGGACTTCTTCCTGATAAGCCTCTGTATTCGGGGGTTTTCCCTCATTTTCAGTTTGTTTCCCAGGGATGGGACACTGTGGGTACGGAATTCAGGTGAGATTGGTTCATTTAATGGTTACTCATGTGAAAAACCAATCTGTGCTGCATTGGTAAACTTCCCCTGGAAAAGAGGAACAGTGACACTGAAATTACCCCTCTTCTTCTGTGTTTTGCCTTACATTTTGATGCAACTCAAACAACGTGAGAGGATCTGTGTTGATTCAGGAATTACTGCCTTACACATGTGGGACAGTGGGCACAGCAAGCAGAGGGACACTTGATTTCCAACCCCAAATCCATCAGGGATTGTAAAAACAGAGGAATTCATGGTACTGGAGTTAGTTCCACTCAGAGACCTGGATCCCAAAACTGCTTGGTCTTCTCCAGGGAGGGTGGGTGGATAAAATATTTGAATTTTTGTCCTGTTGTTTATTGCTCCATCCCTAGTTCTTGCTGAAGGATGGTGCCCTCCTGTAAAAATGCCATTTAAGCAGTGTCTGTAGAGCCTGGGGCTGTGCTTGTCCCATTCCTCCTGTGCTGCAGGTGATGTCCAGGTGTGGGAGAGCAGCTGCCTGGTGGCCTCAGGGCAATTCCATCTGCACCCAGAGAGCTGGGAGGGAAGGGGTTAATCCAGGCAGGAGCAGCTCTGGAACTCTCGTGGTCAGGGAGCTGGGGGACCCAGTCAGGTGCAAGAGCCCCAAGGAGGAGAAAATTCTGTGTGATGGAAAAAGCTTCACTTTTTTTTAAACACACAAATAATCTGTAATTACATAGAGGGCCCAGCAATTAAATGTTGATAGTAATTACAGGGTGGAAGAAATCACTGCATGATTTAGGGGTAATTACACTGAACAGGCCTGATTGACTGTAGGGCCAGCTCCATTTAGGCAAAACACGGAGTTGTGAGGGGCAGGGCAATGTTTCAGTGATTATTTTGTTAATTCTTGGACAGACAGGAACTTTTTCTGCGCTGTGGTGGCTGCAGAGGCTCCTGTACCCCAGACACAGCTCTGCCTCCCCTGTGTGTGATCCAGGCACGCTGGATGTGGCTGTGTGAGGTTGTTTACAAGCTGGAGCAGCTTCCAGCTGACTAATTTTGCATGATTATTTATAGTAGGAGAGGAGCTGGGAAGGGAGGGGTGTGGGAGGGCTCCCAAGGGGAGGGACTGTCCTGCACCAGCGGCAGGGGACAGGAACTGCACTAACACAACAGCTCTGAGTGGTGCTATGGAGGAGAGAAACCAGGAAAATCAAAGGAAATGGAGCACTTGGAGGATGCCAGAAGCTCTGGAAGGAGTGGATGAGTTAATCCATTGTCACTGGGTCCTGCAGAGTTAAAATCCAATCTTTGAGAGCTGGAAGCCAAGAGTTGGGGGCAGCTCAGAGCCTCCTCCAAGGATTTCATAACATCTGTCTCACTTGGGTTGGCTTGGGGCTCAGAGGGCTCTGGGACCAAGGCTGCAGTGTGGAATAAACCCTGACAGGGCAGGGATGGGCTTGGATCCTCCTGGAGCCTGCTGGCACAGCCAAGGAGCACCCACAGAGCTGCAGGGATACCTGCAATGGGGTCACTGCAGTGGGGTGTCACCCTGCAATGGGGTCACTGCAATGGGGGGTGACACTGCATTGGGGCCACTGCAGTGGGGTGTGACACTGCAATGGGGTCACTGCAGTGGGGTGTCACCCTGCAATGGGGTGTCACCCTGCAATGGGGTCACTGCATTGGGATCACTGGAATGGGGTGTGACACTGCAATGGGATCACTGCAGTGGGGTCACTGCATTGAGGCATCACCCTGCAATAGGGTCACTGCAGTGGGGTCACTGCAATGGGGGCTGACACTGCAATGGGGCCACTGCATGGGGTGTGACACTGCAATGGGGTCACTGCAGTGGGGTCACTGCATTGAGGCATCACCCTGCAATGGGGTCACTGCAGTGGGGTCACTGCATTGGGGTGTCACCCTGCAATGGGGTCACTGCAGTGGGGTGTCACCCTGCAATGGGGTCACGTCCCAGTTCTGATCCCAACCACGTCAGCAGGGAGTGGCTCCTGGAGCTCAGCCCTGCTGAACTGGCTCCGGGCTCTGCTCCGGGAGGGAACAGCCCCATTTCCGTCTCTCGGTGGCTTTGGGGTGACCTCTGCTGACGATCAGGAAAATGGCTGTGCCTGGAGCATGGGAGGAGGAGCGAGGGCTTTGCTCCAGGTGCCCTCCTGGCGTTAAAGCTCAGTAGGTACCACCCTGGTAGATCTCTTGCTCAGATCCTGCAGAATTACCCCTTCCACTCTCCATTCCTGGATTTCTCCACCCTTCTGCATTATTCTGCTCACTGGTTTTGGTTTTTCATTCTGCTTTTTCCTTAAAGGCAGCTTCCCAAAGCATCCCTTGCAGATTGGCCCTCAAAGCATTTGGTCAGTGCCATCTCCCAGCCCCTCCAGCCAACATGCAGAATAGTTTTCCATATATCCCTGACATGCCTTTTCTAATTCTACAAGAAAGAACCAGAAGAACATAAATAAATTAATTAAAATTTATTTATAAAATCTTCAAGTAGTTCCAGACAATCAAGAAAATAATTTTCTCAGTTACTTGAAAACATTTTCAAGAGATCACCACATCTTTTTTCCAACAAAAATTGAAGAATTTTCTTTTGTGCTTCAGGAAAATGGCACTCTTGATGCATGGAATAACAGTCCCAGTGCCAGCAGAATCACCGTAATCCAGGATTTGAAGTGGATTTTGTCTCTGGGTCACAGGTTGTGCCTGGGTTGCTCCTGGCTGTGCCCTGGCCCAGGTGGGGCAGTGCCCACCTGCATCACGTTGTGGTTCCCGATCTGAACCATGCTGGCATGTTGGATGATGAGGGGTGCCTGGCCTGCTGTGAGGCTGTAGTGGCCTGGGGGCAGCTGTGCTTGGGAAGGGGGAGGACCCCTCTGAGCAGGAGGGGGGTCCATGGGGGCAGGGGGACACCAGCGTTGGGCTGATGGCCCTGGTGGCCACGGTGGCCGTGGTGCTGCTGGAGGCACCCAGGGAGAGGAGCCCAGGCTCAGGGCAGCCAGGTTCTGCTGGGCTTGGTGCTGTGCCCAACGTGCCTGGAGCTTCTCCCTCTGCAGCTGCTCCCACATGGCTTTCTTCTCCCTCTGCAGCTGCTCCCACATGGCTTTCTTCTCCCTGATCCTCGCGGGGTTAAACGTGTTCTGCACTCTCCTGGGGAAGAGAGGAGAGCTCTCCTCCAGGATGACGAGCGCACTGAGCATCTTGGGGATCTGGCTGCGCTCCAGGGCGTTTGCCTTGGGTAGAAATGGGATGACCGAGTCCAGCTTGGAGGGGTCCAGGATGGACTGCATCAGAGCAGTGTCTGTGTGGTACAGGCACAGCTTGCAGGCAAAGTTCTTGGTCAGCAGGAGGATGATGAAGGCAGAGTTCTCCAAGGCGTCCTGGAAGCAGCTCATGTGGCTGCGCCCGGCGATGAAGAAATCCTCGCTGGCTGTGGCACCCTTGGGCACCCCCATGCTCTCCAGCAGGTCCTTGACCTCGTGGGCCACAAGCTCATCTTCACTGGCATGCAGGACAACAAATGTGAAGAACTTGGCACCATCTGGCTCTGCTGGATCCGTGGCTGAGGGAGCAGGAGGCCTGGCTGGAGAGGGGGATGAAGGCAGGGGAGGGGGATATGATAGTTTGGAGGGAGATTCCTGAAGAGGAGGAAGAGTTGAGGAGAAGGAATAAGTAGGAGGAGGAAGGGAACGGGTTGAAATAGAAGCAGAGTTACAGGGAACGCCTGCTGGAATGGAGGAGTCCTGGATGGACACGAGGGCAGGGGCAGTATCCACTGCAGCCCTTGAGTCAGGGACATCAGCAGGTAATTGCTTTTCATCCTGCTTTTCATGCTGCTTTTCCCTCGGTGCGTGGGGCTCTGTCACTGTGCTGGACACGTCACTGCTTTGGGCAGGCTCCGAGGGCAGCGGTGTCTCAGGAACGGGGACAGGGCTGGGGTGACAGGGACTGACCTGCAGCACCTTCTCTGGCTGGGGCTCTTGAGCAGCTGTGCCCTGCCCAGGGGCAGAGCTTGGTGTGCTGACCCAGCTGGATTCCTGTGGGTCATGGCTCTCTGTGTCCCCACTGGGGTGTCCAGCACGGCTGGGCCAGGGGACACACTCGGGGACAGAGGGCTGGGTGTGAAAAGCAACTGTTGGTGATGCACTGATCTCCAGACAGCTGGACAGGGAGGAGCTCCCCACAGAGCACAGGGTCCGTGGGCCTGAAAGGTCTGAGCTGCCTCTGATCTCCACTGGTGAGCTCCTCACCATGCAGTGGGAGCTGGCTGTGTGGGGAAATCCTGCGTCCTCGTGGGATCTCAGTGTCCCAAACCTGTCCCCTGAGCCCCCGCTGGCTGCAGAGCCCTCGTTGTCCTGTTCCTTGGGTGGGATGTTGTTGAGTGTCCCCCGCTGGGTGTCCTTGCTGGCCTGGCAGGCTTTGTCCCTGGCCTCAGGACTGCACAGCTGTTCCTGTGCCAGCACCGTGTACACCTGTGCCAGCAGTGCCACAGCACCTGCATCCAGCTGGGGAGGCTGCAAATCCTCCCCATCTTCCTGCACTCCTGCAGTGCCCAGTTTGATCTGCTGGACGTACTGGGCTGCTTGGTTGTCCCTCAAGGCATCCAGACAAATTCTTGCATCCGTTTCTTGCCCCAGAGTGAGCAGGACCATGGCTTGCAGTAACTTGCTGCAGGGCCCAGGTACCAGGTACTTCAGTTTGAGTTTGAGGCTCAGCAGTTTCTCTGCAGGGGCCTGGGACAGGATGTTGAACACGTCCTCGAAGCTGGGCTGCAGCTCAGCACTCTGTGCCATCTCAGCAGCTGCTGGCCCAGGTCACACATTGGAGCAGGGATGGGAAAAGCATCTTCTGGCAGAGGGTTGGCAGTGCCCCACTCACACTCCTGGTACCACACAAACCTTCAGTGCCCGGGGTCTCCCAGTGCTGGCAGTCTGTGAGGAGAACAGAGGACAGCGTTCAGAGGGGTGCTGTGGGCACTGGGGATGCTCTGGAGCTGCCAGGCTCTCTCTCACACCTCCCAAATGTTTCTGCATCTGTTCCGTGCCTGCAGCTGTGCCACTGCTCTGTGCATTATCCCAACTCTGTGATTAAGCAAAGAGAGCACATTCTTTGCATTCATTTCACATTAATTACAACTGGTTTAAGATAATTGATGAAATAATACTATATTTAGGTAAATCCAAATGTCTCCTTCAGGCAGCTGCTTCCGGGGGGTCTTGCAGGGCTCCTTGTGATGGCAGTCGAGGAATGAAACAGGTGTAGAGGAAACCCTTGCCAGCCAATAACCTGTGTTATCAGGGAAGATTCACAGGAAAGAATTCCTTCCCAATATCCCAGCCAGCCCTGCCCTCTGGCAGTGGGAGCCATTCCCTGTGTCCTGTTCCTCCATCCCTTGTCCCCAGTCCCTCTCCAGCTCTCCTGCAGCCCCTTCAGGCCCTGCAAGGGGCTCCGAGCTCCCCCTGGAGCTGCTCCTGTCCAGGTGAGCACCCCCAGCTCTCCCAGCCTGGCTCCAGAGGGGCTCCAGCCTTGGAGCAGCTCCAGGGCCTCCTCTGGACTCTGTCCCCGCAGCTCCACGTCCTGCTTTCATTGGGAGACTTTATATCCCCATCCACAGGTGATCCCGGAGCCCCTGCACTCACCCCAGGCCTCTGATGGGCTTTTAATTAAACAGGAGTGTCTGGAGGGGAGGAGTGGGGTCCCCACACCGCTCCGGGCGCTGCCTGAGCCTGCTGCAGAATATTTCCCTATTTAAAGGCAGCTCCAGCAAACGCCCCGAAATAACTCTCAGCTAGAGAGGAACTTTCCAATTTCAGTTTTGTTTTCTTGTCTCACGAAAAGCCTGCAATTGCCCAATTGCCCTTCCTCCCTTCCCGGGGCCGGGGTGGCACGGCCGGGCTGCAGGAAGGGGAGGGAAGGGGTCAGCCGGGAGGGGAAGGGAGGGAAGGGAAGGAGGGGGGCAGCCGGGAAAGGAGGGAAAGGAGGGAAGGGAAGGGCCAGCTAGGAGGGGAACGGAAGGGAAGGAGGGGAGCAGCCTACCTGCGGCCGGTGCCCGGACACGCGGAAGCGGCGCGGGCCGATGAGCGCGGGCGGGGCAGAGCGGGGCGGAGCAGGAACCGGGCACCGGGACGGCACCGGGAACCTCAGCACGAGGGCCCTGCCCGGGTGAGCCACCCCCACCTTTCCCCAGCCTGAGGTGACACAGAGCGCTGGGGACAGGCAGGGACCGAGCTTCCCCTGCGGGCACGGCTGGAATAGGGACGAGCAACGCAAAGCCCAGGATGCAGGGGTGAGGAGGAACAGGGGGCATGGACAGATGCACCTGAGCCTCAGGAGTACAGAAGTCAGGAAAATAAAACAATTAAGGTATTTTTCTGCTTAAGAAAGCATGGGACCTGCTAAAGGCACTTTGTTTTTTCCCCCTCCAGCAAGAGCAGGGAACTGACCAGCTGGCCAGGGACAAGATTTGGTAAAGGCAAAGCTTTATCACAAGCAAGTGCAGGGAACAGACCAGCTGGCCAGGGACAAGAGCTGGTAAAGGCAAGGCTTCATCACAGCTCAGGTAAGGGGAGAACAGAGAACACAACCCCGCAGCTTTAGGTACACGCAAACCCCCATGGCTTTGAACACAGGTCACGCTTTATTCCAGTGTCTGCTCACCAGCCCTGGCACAGGGACAATGCCAGGAACAGTTACCAAAATAAGTTACATTAGAAATTATTACAAAGTAGCATTTTCTGGGAAAGAACCGGCACCTGGATTAAAATCCCCCCCTATTTTAATAACAGGATATCCTAATCCCATGGCCGAGTAACTCCTGGGAAAAGCTGCCTCATTTAATGGCTGTGAAGTGTTTCACACATGGAGTTACTCACAGATAATCCTTCAAGTCATTCACAGAAATTAGAAAGATGATTAAGGAAAACCCCACACTGCCGAGTGCTTCTCCATGAAGGAAGAAGGGTTTGGCTGATCCATGAAGAGAAATCTCTTCTTAAGAAGCAGCTCCTTGCCCCTAGCTGTGCCAGATGTGCTGCAGGGCTGAGCCTTCCCAGAAGTACAACAGGCACAAAGGAAGTTGTGTCTGAACCTGTATTTTTAAATGTGGAGAAGGTGGGAGATGGTATCAAAGGTCAAGCATAGCATCTTCTCAAGAGTTCCACAGCTTGGGCAAATTAAAAACAAATCCAGCATTAAAAATAAGTTGAGATCACTTCTCTCCCACAACTTGTCTCAGCAAGACTTAGGCACTCACAGCTACAGCTGGGCTGAGTTAAAAGGCTGCAGTGCAGGTCCCATCTCCCCTTTCAGCACAGCAGTTAGATTTAAAAACAGTAAATCAAGATTGAGAATTTCCCCACCTTGGTTATCAGACCTCCTTACAACTACATCTGACTCTCAATTCAGAGAGCAGAGGCACCCATGGCACAAGTGGGCACACAATTAGAAGATCCAGTGCTGTTCTAGCCAAGTAGCCTTGGCCAGAAGAGCTGGGATTTATCAGAGATCTTCCTTTGCTGCACTGGTTTTTATCTCCTTTGCAGCCAGGGCCACCTCTGTGTCCTTCCCTACCTTCTCCTCCAACTTGTCTAGCACTTCATACCATTTTTCTGAGAGCCTGTTGGTTCCCTTTGCCTCTTCAGGTGCCTTTGTCACCTCCTGTGATAGCGGAGCCTTTTCCAACTTGGGTAATTTTCTATCACACCTCATCTCTTCCTTCCTGTGCCTTCTGCTGTCCTGTGCCACCTTGGCCATGGCCCTGAAGGGCCCCACAATCCAGTTGAGAGGGGTGTTGTGAGTGACAAACTCAAAGAGGACATCCAGGGACCTGCGGGCCTCCGCCACGCGGTCCTGGCTGCGGGCCAGGGTGGTTCTGGAGAGGTCCTGGAAGGACACGGCCCTGGAGAAGGAGCTGTGGAGCTTGTGGAGGTGTCTTGTGGCCCGAGACACGGCCTCCTGGATGCTGCTGGGGAGGCCGTGGATGCTGAGCCTGAGGCGGTGGTAGGCGGGCTGCAGCTGCTGGGTGATGATCCTCAGCATGGCCAGGGTGCGCGGCTCCACCTGCCGGGAGAGAATTGCTCAGGGCGGGCTCGGGAGGGCCCGGCCCCGCGGGGCTGCTCCGTGCCCCGGGTACCTCTGCCTGGCACGCCGTTCTGACTTGGGTTCCTTTGGGCTGCGTCAGGCTCCACTCCACCCACAGCCGATGGAGCTTCTGCTGCCCCTCCAGCAGCTTCTGGCCGACCTCCTGTTTCACAGATTCAATCTGATGGGGAAAAATGAGAGGAAAGGTTGTACTGCAAGCACACACAGAGAGGCACAAGCTCTTCCCTGCCAGGGAAGGATCCAAGGTGACACGGAGCTGGCGGGGGATGGAGGAAGAGCTTCCAGCTGGATAGCAGGGCAGGAAAGGCCACAGACAGGAAGAAGGAGGGCAAAGCGTGTTGGTACCAGTCTCAGTGCCAGCTGCAGCCGTGCCAGGGGGTCCTGGGTGCGGTGCCTGAAGCCCTGCAGCTTGGCCAGGGAGTGCTGGTAGGCTCGGTGCCGCACGCGGCCCGACAGCGAGCCCAGGCGCACAAAGTAACTCCTCTGCCTCTTCTGCTCCTCCAGGGAGGCCACGCCAAAGCCCTGCACCGTGGTGGCCAGTTTACCTGGGGGAAACAAGAACACAGTGCAGCTGGGAGGCGTGGGAGAGGTTGGATCACCCACTGGAAAACATGAAGGCTGAGGCTTGCTGTGGGTTTGTAGTTGCTCATGTGCTAAAGGCAGGTTAGTCCCTGCTCAATCTTCAGGTAAGCAGACTCGATGGAAAGGTTGAAGCATGAACCCATGTATTTATTTATTTACTTTGAGGACCAGCCAGCAAATGCTTGAACTCTGTCCCATGCCATGTGGCAATCTGGTGTTGACAGCCAGCAACTTGGTGACAAATTCAGAGCACCTGTCTGCTTCAGAAGCTGCATCTTGCCGTGTCAGGTGCTCTCTACTCACATGGGAAAGGACTTGCATCTACAAGCGCCAGGTACAGATTTTCTTACCTAGCTCTTCCTCGGTCATTGGGAGGTAATGATCCACCAGATCTTCTGACATTCCCAGGACAGATTCCACACCTCCAGCCACTGCCTGGCTCACTGCCTTGGCCTTGCTTATGCTGTTGGTCACCACTGAGTTGGTGATCTCCACACCCTCCTGGAGAACCTCCCTGCCCTGCTCCAGGGCTGTGTTGATCTTGCTGGTGATGGTGCCATAGGCAGCATCCAGAGCTGTACTGACCGTAGAGGTGACCACAGATTTGGTCTTCTCAACGCTGTCTTGAACAGCCCCTTTGGTCAGGTCCACTGCTTCGGTCACCTTGTTGGCCACCAGCTCCTTGGCCCCCTGTGCAGCCCCCACAGCTGCAGTGATGGTGGAAGCAACAGCAGACTTGGTCCTGTCAATGCTGTCCTCCACTGTGTGCTTGGTGACATCCACGGCCTCTGTCACCTTGCTGGTCACCAGCTCCTTGGCACCCTGGGCAGCCTCCACTGCGTTGACAATCGTAGAGGCAACAGCAGACTTGGTCAGGTCAACACTGTCTTCTACAATGTGCTTGCTGAGGTCCACTGCCTTGGTCACCTTGTCTGTCACCATCTCCTTGGCCCCTTGAGCAGCCTCCACAGCGCTGACAATCGTGGAAGCAACTGCAGACTTGGTCAGGTCAACACTGTCCTCCACCATGTGCTTGGTGACATCCACGGCTTTGGTGACCTTGTCCACAGCATCAGTCACCTTGTTGGTCACCAGCTCCTTGGCTCCCTGGGCAGCCCCTACGGCTGCAGTGATGGTGGAAGTCACAGCAGACTTGGTTCTGTCAACACTGTCCTCCACAAGGTGCTTACTGAGGTCCACAGCCTCTGTCACCTTGCTGGTCACCAGCTCCTTGGCCCCCTGGGCAGCCTCCACTGCACTGACAATCGTAGAGGCAACAGCAGACTTGGTCCTGTCAACACTGTCCTCCACCATGTGCTTGGTGACATCCACAGCCTCTGTCACCTTGCTGGTCACCAGCTCCTTGGCACCCTGGGCAGCCTCCACAGCACTGCTGACAGTGGAGGTGACCACAGACCTGGTCAGCTTGACACTGTCCCCAACCACGTTTTTAGTGAGGTCCACAGCTTCAGTGACCTTGTCAGCCACCGCTTCCTTGGCCTCACAGGCAGCGTCCATAGCAGATGTCACTTTGGTGGCCACCAGCTGCTTGGTGTCTGAGATCACCTGCACCAGGGAGAGGCAGAGAAAGATTTTGTTGTTGTTGTTCCAAAATATATTTTCCCTCCCTGAAAAAGCTTTTCCACTTGGGTTAGTGGTGCTTGCAGTGTGTGGGCGGGCCAGGGAGGTGAGCACACCTCATGGACATGTTCACACCTCTCTAGCTTTCCCTGCTGCTGAGCTTTATTTATTTCCCCATATTCTTCTGGACCCATAGCAGTCCCACCAAGCCATGGCTTCCCCAGGAAAAGCCTTTCCTTACCTTGTCTGCTGGCTGCTGCAGGAAGGGCAAGTTCTCCTCCAGCTGATCCAGACCTTTACAGGCATATTCATTCACAAGAGCAACTGGAAGAGACAACAGGCACCAGTTTATTCTTACATTTGGGGATGGATTTTTGACCCCACAATGGCCAAGATACAGTCATGAAAACAAGCCCCAGAAAAATTAATCCCCATTCTAGGGTGGGATGTGTGTGGGCATCTTGTTAAAAAGTGAACAAACCCTAAAATGCAGCAGGTTCAAATAATCTCCATTTTGCCTTCCCAGCTTTCTAACAGCAGACTTTAATCCAATTGCACTGTAGCACCTGCCCTTGGTGGGTTTAAAGGGTTGAAAAGTGTTGGGGTAAGGCAGACTGAGCTCTGCTCCAGCCCTGGGATGGTCAGAACATGCAGCGAGAGCCAGCAAGCAGGGAGTTACTGCTCAGTAACCTCAAGAAATCAAACTTCTGCTGGAAACAATTTCATTCCCAGGCAGTCCAGTGTCCAGGAGCTGCTGGGTGGGAGGCCCAGTGCCAGAGGAGAAGGTGCTGTGGGAGGTGGGATCACCCTGGAGGCACCTGAACCTGCCCTCCTGCCCCAGGGGTCCCCCAGCCCTGCACTTACTCTGTGGCTCGAGCTGGCTCAGGATGGGCTGTGCCCCTCCGACCACGCTGCCCACAGCCACGGCAGCCACGGTCTCAGCCACGCTGCAGACACCGCTGAGGCAGGGGTGGCACTCCTTGGTCTGGTTGTAGGCAGAGGAGACCAGGTTGAAGGCAGAATTGAGCAAGGGCAGGTTGGTGACTCGGTTGACAGCGCTCTAAAGCCGAGAGAAACCCTGACATTAGAGCCCAGCCCGAGCTGGTGATGAACGCAGCCATGTGTCTGTCCAGAAAGGTCCCAGCAAATTCATCTCCTCGTCCCTCAACTCATCCAGAGGCCTCCAACAAGCCAGGGTTGAGAACTGTGAACTCTGTGCTAGTGAATTCTGAGTCACACCAATTTCAGCACCAAACCAGGTGTGAAGCAGGACCTGTAACAGCTCCTGTTTCAGAAACACTTGCATCATTTGGCCAGCCCTGAAGGTGTCTCTTGAGCAAAACAATTCTGTACTGAGGGGGTTTTGATTTGGCCACAGCTTCACAGGGCTAATCTTTCTGTCCCCCCAGCCTGGTTTTGGGGGTGCTGGCAGAGGTTTGGTACATGTGAGTGGGTGATTTAACTGCTGTGGGTGTCCTGGCACCTACCACAGTGTGCTGCTCCTCAGCCTTCAGCAGGTCTGGGGTTGGGGTCTTTCCTGAGGCCATACTGACTTCAGCTGCAGCTGGAAGGAAAAACAAGATTATCATGAGCACAACTTCATTGCCTCCAAAGAAATCAAATCCTGCCAGGACAGGGGAAAAGCAGAGGGCAGCAAAGCTGGGATCCATCATTCAGCTGCTCCCAGGAAGGGTCAGGTTAGAAATAGGGGAGAACTATTTTATCTGTATTGTGTTTGCTCTGTGGGGTGGGATGACCAGGTACCCACTAAAACAACTCCATCACCCCCTCCTCAGCTGGGCAGGGGAGAGAAAATACAACAATCTAGCCAGTCTGGGAAGGACATGGAAATCCTGTGGAGTTCTCCCTGGAGGGTGAGCCAGGATTCCCAGCTGCAGCATTCCATGGCTACCTGGAGACTTGCCTTCACATCCTACTGGGCAGCAAGGCAGGAAATCTCACTTCCTGTGAAACCAAGGCTCAGAGACATTCTCATGACATAATGGGATTGAAGAAGTATAAAATGTTGCAATAACCTGAACGGGTATTGGTCTCCCAGCACAGATCTCCTATGGTATCTGGACACTCCTGTAATGGTAATAAAGCCAGCATTACTCTGAGCCTTAGCCAGGCACAGCAGGGATTTCAGCACATTTGTTCTTTGGGACACAGTCTGCTTTTCTGTCCTTTGCCAGTTAACTCCTATTCTTAGATTTGCTGTGACATTTTCCAGTGGAAAACCCTCAAACCAAAATTCCTCCCAAACTGGATTTCCAAGCCATGCACTGCTCCAGGCTCACTGGCAGACTCTTCCCCAAAAAAAAAACCTTTCCATCCGAGTTGTGGTGGAGCCCATTGTCTTGTTTCTTGTGTTCTTTGCCTCGTGCAAGGTTTTGAGTTTGCTGAGAAACAGGAACAGAGAGATGGAGAGCAGTAGTGAAACCAGCATTTGTGAGCCTGGATGGGCTCTGCCACTGGCCAGGGACATCTCAGGAGGTGACTTGGCAAAACACCAAATATTGCTGCATTAACCACTGAGTTAGTCAGAATTCTGTGAGATTTGAGCAGGGTAGGGATGCTGAGTGTCCCATGCCTATAGCAAAATTGTCACACAAGTTGTCACCTGCAGCCTCTCCAGTGAGAATCTGGGAGCCCTCCCTATTTATCTATTATTAACCACCACTGGATCCTCACCAGGCTGGGAGGAAAAAGCCGCTCCAAAGAAAGCAAGGCTGAATATCAAATCTGAGTCCCAAAGTCCACAGGGCTGCTGTCAGTGGCTGCCCCTCCTGCTCTGCCTCGGGGCAGCTTTGTTATTGCTTTGGAGCCTTGCAGGGCAAAGCACAGCTCTTTCAACACCATCACAAACAACTCCTTTGCTCGGTTATTTTACTTCTGGACAGGTGGAAAAAGCTCAGACTGTGGAGTTTGACACTGTGGTGGTGGCCTTGGTGTCAGGGCCAGCACAGAGGCAGCAGCAAAGGGAAGAGGGGAGGATCCTGGTTAGAATAATTCAGGAGTAAGTTCTTGGCTGATGTAAAAACTGCTGTAAGGTTAGATCACCCTCTGAAGTACAGAGATCCTGTGTTGATTATAGATGCAGCCTGCCAGGGACAATCCTTCAGCACAGTCATGTTGGAGCAAGGTTTGTTCTGCACTGTGGAGGAGAAATCCATGTTTTGCAACACCCAGATTTGCAGTGTGGGCAGATCTCCATGGCATGGCTTTATTTTCTTTTTCCCTGCAGAAATGCTGAGCAGCCCTTGCTTTGCTTCAGAGATTGCAGGAAAGCCCAGTGCTTGGCAATTGTGGGTCAGGTGGTTCTGAATCCTTTGGAGAAGCCACAGCCAAGCCAGGATGGCTGCAAGTGGAAATCCCAGTGGGCAGAGGAACAGAAACAGCAGCACTTTGGTTTGGTTGTGGTTTCCTTCATATGAAAGTGATGAGCAGATGACTTCACACCATTGCTACATCTGAAATATTAGGTCACTGCTGGAGAAAGCTCTTGAAACAGGTGGTGTCAGAACAATGAAACTTCTGTGCTCTTTTCTGGCATCAAGGTCAAGAGATCTTCTGGTTTCAGGAGTTGAACTCTTGGTAATTGCCCATTTGGAGTCAGTGAAGGAGCAAGGGCTGGCTCCCTGATTTCTGGCACTGGCAGGGACCAGTTCATGTAAAACTG
The DNA here is from genome assembly GCF_027887145.1 of Ammospiza caudacuta. Taxonomy (NCBI): domain Eukaryota; kingdom Metazoa; phylum Chordata; class Aves; order Passeriformes; family Passerellidae; genus Ammospiza; species Ammospiza caudacuta. The sequence continues at coordinate 5,178,136 of NC_080620.1, read as the reverse complement.
GTTCTTTGCTCCCCTTGGCTGGGAGGTTTCCCTGCGGGAAGCAGCTCAGCTCCATCAGAACAGGCTGCTGGTGTGGGCTCCTGCAGCATCTTCATGTTCAGGAAGCTTCTCCCCCTTCCAAGGGATTTCACCTTGGGAGATAAACCGAGCCACAGCCAGCATGGCTGGTTCCGTGGCTTAACTGGCAATTCCTTAATGACCACTGAGGAAAACAAACTAAATTTAGTGCTTTAGATGTGAGCAGGGAGGGCTAATCAGGGCACAGGAATTCAATTGTGGTTAAAGCACCTATTTACATTCTTTTCGAGATTTACCACTGATACCCCGTTCCCAAAAATGCAGAGCTGGGTCATGGGATGTCTGTGGAGAATGGGCTGCAAATGCTCTGAGGACAGAATTAGTTTTAGGAGGAATATCAAACGATTCCCAGCTTTGACCTGAGGACAGTAGTTTCCAGGGCTGGCCGAGGTGCCCATCTCACCTTTCTGGATAAACCAGCAGCAGTAGGAAACCTCAAAGATCAAAGCCACCCTTGCTGATGGATGCAGGGCTTCCCCCACGCACCTCCAGCAGAATTAAACACCAGCCAGTGGCCACCACCGGGTCAGTAACTGCTTGGAACAGAGATATTTTATGAGAGAGGAGAGGAAGTTTTAACTGAAACAGCTTCTCAGGACTTGCCAATCTTTCCATGAGGACAGAGTTCTTGGTTTCATCTGGAAGCTGTAACTTGCAGAGCAATCAGCTCAGCACATTCCCATCTGGAATTTTCAGCAGAACCAGCTACAGGAGCTGCAATCCTTCCCAGCCATCCACGGCTCAGGGTAGTCATAACCACATTTAAAGCCTCGTTAGTCTTGGGAAGCGCTAATCCCGTTTGCCAAAGCTGCCTCTGGGGGCTGGCAGAGCCCTGCAGGGCCAGGGCGCTCCCGAGCAGGAGCTCTTGTGTCACTCAGCTCCACCAAAGCATCACGAGAAACAGCCCCGGGCAGGGCTGGCAGCGCTGTCACAGCAAGGGAATGCCGGGCTGGTCACCTGCACCTCCTGTCCCCGGGCTGTCACCGCACCTTGTCCCCACCATCACCTGTGCACATGCAGGTGACCGTTGGGAGTCACCCCCCTGTGGATCCCCAGCAAACAAGAAGCAGGACAGAGCTTTTAAACCCCAAACTGCTCCAGCACAGGTCAGAGATGCACAGAGTCACCGAGGAGCCATCTCAAAGCTGAGAAGGAGCCTTTAGGGAACGGTTTGGGTTGGAAAGGCTCACCTGGTTCCACCCCTCAAGCCTCTCAGCTGTTACCCGAGGCAGACACATCACAACACCAGAAAATGTCACCTTTGGCCTCAGAGAGCAAAGCCCCCTCACACACAGGGACACAGCACCCAGCTCCTGCTCTGCCAGGGTGCTGAAGGGCCTGGGGCACACCCAGGGAGCTCCGCGCCACAGCTCCTGTGGGGACCGAGCCGGGGCCACGCAGCCAGCCTGGGGAGGCACCCCCAGCCCGCAGACAGGTCACAGAGCCCCCCAGCCCCAGCTCCCACCCCCAGCCCAGCCTTACCTGCCTCCTCCGCGCCCGGCACCGCTCAGACTAGGAGCACTGGGAGCACTGGTGTGACTGGGAGCACGGGGCGCCGCCCCAGTTAAATACCCCGCAGGGTGACTGGCAGCGGGGCTGAGGGAATCGGGAGCCAATGGCAGGGGAGCTCAGCGGGGAGGGGCTGCAGGTGAGGGGCTGGGGGTCCCCTGGGGGCTGCGGGTGAGGGTTGGGGGTCCCCTGGGGGCTGCAGGTGAGGGGCTGGGGGTCCCTGGGGGCTGCGGGTGAGGGCTGGGGGTCCCTGGGGGCTGCAGGTGAGGGCTGGGGGTCCCCTGTGGGGCTGGGGGTGAGGGGCTGGGGGTCCCCTGGGGGCTGCGGGTGAGGGTTGGGGGTCCCCTGTGGGGCTGGGGGTCCCCTGGGGGCTGCAGGTGAGGGTTGGGGGTCCCCTGGGGGCTGTGGGTGAGGGCTGGGGGTCCCCTGTGGGGCTGGGGGTGAGGGGCTGGGGGTCCCCTGGGGGCTGCGGGTGAGGGTTGGGGGTCCCCTGTGGGGCTGGGGGTCCCCTGGGGGCTGCAGGTGAGGGTTGGGGGTCCCCTGGGGGCTGTGGGTGAGGGCTGGGGGTCCCCTGTGGGGCTGGGGGTGAGGGTTGGGGGTCCCCTGTGGGGCTGGGGTCCCCTCATGGCCATGGCGGGTGTTGGGAGCTGCTGTTCGTCCCCTCAGGAGGGACAGACCTGGCAGGGGATCTGTCAGAGGGTGTCCATCCCCCTGGGGCCATGGGATTGTGGAATACCCTGAGTTGGGGTCCCCTGGCCCTGCACAGCCCCCCCAACAATCCCCCCGTGCCCCAGAGCTGTTCCTGCTCAAGGAGCTGCTCATGGAGGCCAAGCGCTGGAGCTGCCTGGAGATGGGGTGCTGGGACAGGAGTGAGCCCCTCTCTGTCCCCCAGCCCCGGGGCTGCTCCCTGCAGGGGTCACAGATGTCACCAAGTCCCAGAGAGGCAGGACGTGCTGTTTGTGGTGTAAACCATCACCATCATCATCATCATCATCATCATCATCATCATCCTGACGTTTCCTTGGCAAAGCTCCCCCTCCCCACACGGGGGCTGCTGTGTCTCCCTGAGCTCTCCCACCTCAGCCCGTGCCAGGCCCTGCAGACAACTGATGATGAAACTTTCTGCTTTTCCTGTTTGCTGGGATTTTGCTTGATTTATGTTTTTATCCTTGCTGAGGGCCCAGCAGTGCAGGGCTCCAGGGAGCTCAGGGCTTTTTAACAGCTATAACAAATACTGAAAACTCCAGTTAATGCTTTTCTATTTGTGCCTTTTCATCTTCAGCTCTCAAAAACTGGTTTGAAAACATCAATTAGGCTTCCTGTTGTCTGTTGTCAAGATCAGCGGGGGAGGAAACTGAGGCACAGGTAAAAATTATCTGAAGTCTTCTAACACTATTACAGTGATTGAGTCACCTTGTTTTGGGCCTCTGGATGCAGGAGACCTCGGCTCTGGTTCTGTATTGCCATTCAGGCAGGTGGGGGTGCCAGTGGTTTTTGAAAAATGTGCTGTTAAGCTGACAAAAATGTAGAGAATTGTCACTCCTGAGCTTTGGGGCTGGAAGGAATCCTCATCCTGAGGCTGAATTAGCTGGGAGTGCTGGCTGGAAAGGGCTCTGGAGCTCAGGAGGTCCTGGGAGATGGGACCTGGCTGAGTCTGGGAACATCCCAGGGACGGAGATGTCCCACAGCCTCTCTGGGTGCTGGATCCATTGGGTCTGGATGTTGCATTAATGGAGAAGCTGCTCCCAGTGTCCACTCTGAGCCTCCCCAGCTACAAACTGTGGCTTTTGCCTCTTGTTTGATCACCTGCACTGCTGGACACAGTCCTTGTGCATTTGTCTGTGTGACATAAACTCCATATTCCTTCATCACCAGAGTCACAGGATCCAGAATGGCCTGGGTGGGAAGGACCTTAAATTTTTGATGCAGTTCTGAAGTGTTTGATATCTTGTACTAAAACTGAAGCCAGGTTTTAACAACTCTGATGTTTGTAAGGGAAATAAAAATTGTTCTTGTCTGTCCTGTGAAGAATTGATGAAATTAAGTTTTTTTTTTACAGGAACAGGGAGTCAAGAAATGAGTCCTGTGTATTTTGGTGTGTTGGTCTGCCATGGCCAGTGCTGCATCCCCAGGTAAGGTGGCAGTGATCCAGCTGCCAGGTGTTCCTGGGTATGAAGTGCCCCAGTGGTCAGTGCTGTGGGGATGGTGAAAGTCTCATGGGACAGGTTTTATTTCATCCCCTAAGTGAGTGAAACAGCACTGTCTGCATGATGCACAGCAATGGTGGGGCACAGGGGAATGGGAGAAGTGATAACCAGTGATTAAAATTAACCAGGCAGTGTTTAATATCTAATGAGTGGCTTTGGTATTAGGGTAAAATGTCAGTGCTGGGATTTCCTGCTGGGTGGCAGAGCTGCCTGCAGGGTCAGGACACTGGATTTGGGAGATTGCAGTGTCACAGCAAAGCTTTGCACAATTGCTTCAGTGACCCTTGGTGCTGTATGAAAGACACAGATTTAAATCTGAGATAAAATCACCCTAAGATGTTTGGTGGGGTGGGAAGGGCGTGGGAGGAAGTGGAGAAACACGTTTGGGGAAGGGAGAGGAGTTGTGTTGGTTGGGAGCCCTGTGCAGCCCTGAGCAAAGCTGCAGCATCCAGACACAGGGCAGGATCCTTCAGGTGCGAATTGTGAACCCCACCTGCTGCTCCTGTGGGAGCCAGGAGCCCCTGTCCCTCAGCTCTGCTGCTTCAGCTGCCTCTTGAGTCCTTCAGCTGCCTCCTGGCTCTGCCTGGGGACGAGCCACTTGTCCCTTCCTGGGATTTCTGTGGAGTGCAAACCTGCAGGCGTGTGTGGGATTTGGAGGGTCAGACCCCTGTGTTTGGAGCCATTCCTTTCCCTGCTCTGAGGTGTGTCACAGCTCAGCATTGTCCCCCTGGGGCCCAGAGGCCACACGTGACACTGGAGTTCCCACTGCAAGTGTTCATCTGCTGCAGCGGAAATCATCCTGCTGCTCTCCCAGTGCATGAGTAACCTGCCACCGTGCCATGGTCACCGTCCCCTTGTCACCTGGCCTGGGGCAGGCACAGGCACGAGAAGGGATGAGAATGATGATTCAGGGCTGGGGCATGAGGAGCTCTGGTGCTGTTCCTCAGGTCGGCGAAGCCCTTGGGCTCCCAGAGCTGCCTGGGCATGGAGGGGACAGCTCTGGGTCACTGTCATTCACTGCTGTGCAAAGCCCACCAAGCTTCCCGGTGCCCCCAGGCCTTCAGAGCACCCTCCTGGCTCAGGACCTGCTGCAGTCTCTGCTGCCCTCCCTCTGCAGGAACCCAGCAGGACCCTCCTGTCTCCTGTGCCTGCTCAAGGTGAGCCACTCCTGCTCGCCTTCAGCACTCACCTGAGCTCCCCAGGCCCTGTTTTGTGTCCAGGTCCCCTTCCAGCACTCACCTGGGCTCCCCATCCTGTTCCCTCTCCAGGTCCTGCTCCCCTTCCAGCACTCACCTGGGCTCCCCAGCACCTGACCTTGGGAACAGCTGTGCAAGAATAGCTGTTTATGCACATAAAAGCATAAATGCCAGTGCCTCTGTCCTGGTTTTGGCTGGGATAGTGTTCATTTTCTTCCCAGTAGCTGGTCCAGGGCTGTGTTTTGGATTTAGCATGGGAATAATGTTGATAACAACCGATGTTGTGGTTGTGGCTGAGTTGTGCTTACTCCAAATCAAGGACGTTTCAGTTTCCCAGGCTCTGCCAGTGAGCAGGGGCACAAGGAGCTGGGTGGGATCACGGCCAGGAGTGGCCAGAGAGATATTCCATTCCACAGAACATCCTGCCAGTGCAGAAACTGGGGGACCTGGGACCTGTCTGTCCCTGCTGTGGGAGGGATGAGCTGGGTCAGGGGTGGTGAACGACTCTTGGGCACTCTGGCAGGGAGGAATTCCAATCTCCCAGAACCCTCCCAGGCTGCAGGAAGTGCTGTGGTGGCTTCAGGTTCATTCTCCAGCACATCTGCAAGGGCAAGCAATGACTCTGTGTCAGGCAGAGCCTCCAGCCCTGGGAGGAGATGAAGCCTGGCGGCACCGAGCCCATCTGGGCTCCTGTCAGCCGCGACTGTGGCTCATCCCATGGCGGCTCCAAGGAAGATGGGACCTGCCCTGTGTGTCCCCTACGTGTCCCCTACGTGGCAGGGCACCACATCCTGCTGCTGGCTGTGCTCTGGTGCCGAGGGGAGGCCGTGGGGGCGGGGAGGGGAGCACGGAAGCGGGGTGTGCCGCGCCGTGCCGCGCCGTGCCGCGCCGGGCCTCCCGCGCCTCGTGCTCCTTTGTTCCAGCCCAGGCCGCGCCATCCCCGCGGCCCCGGCCCGGCCTCTCTCCCCCACAAGCGCCAACCCTCGGCCTCTCATCCTCCTCTTGGAGCAGGCTTCTCTCAGGGGCCTCTTGGCCACGCTTTCCCCCATCCAGTGGTTGTTTTAAGCAAATATTATAATTTTAGATTTCCTCACAGCATCGGTGGGTTTGGGGATAAACATCCTGCTGGATCTGCCCGTTCTGTCGGCTCACGCGGCCACGCCACGGCCCTGCCGTGTCACCCGGGCCACGTTGTCACCAGTGGGGCCCTGCACAGCGCCATGGGCGCCCCTGGAGCTAACGGCCTGGGGAGTTAGAGCCCTTTTGCGGATTATTTGCTTTATTCGGATTGCTCTGTTTATTCGAATTCGGTTATTCGGATTATTCGGATTATTCGGTTTATTCGGTTTATTCGCATCAGGGTAGGGCCTGGAGCCCCCCAGGGGGACAAGAGCCCTCCTGGAGCCCCCCTGGGAGAACAGGACCCCCGGGGAAGGGTGGCTGTCATAGAGGGGTCATTGGAGTCTCCTCTCCCTGGGGCTCACCGGGTTTGAGGACAATACCCGGTACCGTGCCCGCGGCCCCGGGGGCTCAGGGCTGATGGAGCCCTTGGGGATTCGGGGGGTTTTGCCCCCGGTATCGCAGCGGAGCGGGGGGCGCCGGGCCGGGTCACTGGCGGGGATCCCCGCTGTCGCCCCCGTTTGCCGGGGGTGTTTTCCCGGTCCCGTTTCCGCCCCAGGGCCCCCCGGGCCCCGGGAGGCGGCGGCGGCGGCCCCGCCCCGCCCGCGCGTTCCCGCCAGCGGCGGCCAATGGGCGCGCACGGGGCGCGCGCGGGGCTTTTCCGCGCCAAACTCCAAAGCCCGCGGAAAGCGCGCGCGGCACCGGCACCGGCTCCGGCACCGCACCCGGTGAGTCCGCCGGGACCCCCAGCCCCAGCCCCGGCACCGCACCCGGTGAGTCCGCCGGGACCCCCAGCCCCAGCACCGTACCCGGTGAGTTCGCCGGGATCCCCAGCACCGGCACCGCACCCGGTGAATCCGCCCTGACCCCCAGCCCCGGCACAGCCGCCCATGGCGCTGCCGCCGCGGGCCGGGGAGCGGCCGGGGGCACCGGGAGCGGGAGGGCAGCGAGGGACGCGGGGGTTTCTCCGCCCTGCCCAGGGGGTGCGGGAAGCGGCGGGAGCGCTCCGCGGTGCCCGGGCGGTGACAGCTGGGTCTGGTGCCCCGGAGGGGTCGCGTCGCTCGGGGCTGCGACAGCGGGACCGACCCCCGTCCCCGAACGGGCCCGCGGGAGGGGGTGTGGCCGTCAGGGGCGGTGCCGGCGGCACCGGTGCCCGGCGGGCCCGGGGAGTGGCATCGCCCCGGGGGCTGCGCGGGGATGACGCGGCGGGGCTGGGGCGGGTCCGGGCGCGGCGGGGGTCGCTGACGCCCCGCCGTTCCCCGCCTGTCCCGGGCGGGTGTGCGGCCGGGGGGCCGCGGGCCGCGTTCTGTCGGTGACGGCCCCTTTAAGACCACGCGCTTCGCCCCCTACCCCGTTTATCCCCTCTTCATTTGCATGATCGCGCGAGACTTGGCGCGTGGGCGCGGCGGGCGGGTTTCAATTGTGGCGCGAGATACGGCCGGCGCGAGCGGAGCCGTTAGGCTCCCGCGTGGGAGGGCGGGGCCGGCCCCTCGCAGCCAATCAGCGGCCGAGCCGGCCGGGCCGGCGGCCAATGGCGTGCGGCGGGCTCGTGAGGGGGGCGCGGCCGCGGGTGCGGGCCCGCCCCGGCGGTGCCGCCGCTGAGCGCGGTCCCATTCCCGGGGCAGCGCCGGCGCCATGTGGATCCAGGTGCGCACCATGGACGGCAGCCAGACGCACCGCGTGGACTCCCTCTCCAAGCTCACCAAGGTGGAGGGGCTGCGCCTGCGGATACACGAGGTGTTCGGCGTGGAGCCCCACCGGCAGCGGCTCTTCTACCGCGGCAAGCAGGTACCGGCGCGGCGCGGGCATTGACAGCAGGGAGCGGCAGCAGCGCGGTGCCGGACACCCCCAGCCGGGCCCTGCTCCCCTCCAGCTGGGGACGGGTGTTCTAATTTATTTATTTTTAATTGCGTGGAAATAAGGGGTTTTGCTGCCATCTAGTGATCCCCGCTCCCTCCCGCGTCCGTGGGTTTGCCAGGACAGGAGCCCGCTGCAGAATTGCCTTTATTCTTACTTTGCTTTACTGTTTTCTACCTAATGTGTTGCTCTTCTGCCTTGACATCGCCTTTATGAAGTGTCTGCAAATTACCAGTGGTTTTATGGTCTTTAAAGTACTTAATGTTTTTGAGCCTTGCAAGTTACACCGCTCTGAAATCCATAAAGATCTAATTTTCCTTTGTAAATTGGGAAAAGCATCTCATGATTTTGAAGTTTCTCAGCTGATATCAAATTCTCACTAGGTACAGAGCACTTCAGTGGCTCAGTGCTGTATTATGTTCTCAATAATACGTTTACAATTGCTGTTGCACAGCTGTTTTATTCCCTGTCAGTTCATAATGTAACTAAATTAGCAGTGAAGTCAATCAAAACCATTTAAAAATACAATTGCTGTAGTCTACCTAGTCCTATGCTGCTAAACCTTCGTGCTAGAGAAACTCCTAAGCTGGTGTTTGGTTGATCACAGGATTAATTTCAGGAAAAGCAGCGGGATGCTGAGCTGGCTGCAGATGGACAATTGTTTCTAGCTGCTTTTCTTTCTGTTTTAGGCAGTCCCGAGCTAACTGTACTCTGTAATTAGCAGGTGTGACACCTGGACTAGCCTCAGTCTAAGCTTAGGTACCAGCTCTAGCATAAACAGAGGCCTGTAGGATGGTGTAGCATCACCTTTCTGTCGGGTTGCTGTAGATTTGGGTGCATTAACGACCCATTTGTGTTGTAAATCGAGTGATAAGGGAGGTTGGTTCAGGGCAGGTGCCACCTGTCAGCCTCTCCCTGAGGTCTGGGGTTAAGCAGGTTTTCAGAAGTGGCAACTTTCATTCAGTTTGTCCTTGCCCTCCAAAGGGAACCCCTCCTCCTGCAGCCCCAGTGTTCCCTGGCTCGGGCAGGAACGTGACCCAGCCTCTCTTAGGCCTTGTTCCCATTGTGCTTTGTCTGGCTGTTGGAAGTCCTGCAAATGTTCCATTTCTTACCCGTGAGCGTTTGTCAGTGGGGTTAGGAAATTAGCTGTTAGTTCAAACCTGCCTCCTTTGTTTGAGGTTTGTCCTCGGTGCTGGGCTCTTTTTTCTGCCTGTGCTTTGAGCTCCTGTGGTTTCCTGTGCTGTTCCTGTGCTCTTCCATTTCACTTTGCACCTGTTGTCACTCGTGTCCTCTGCTGCTGTTCCCATGTTGGTGACACTGTGTCCTGCCTGAGAAGGAACAACCCATTCCTGGTGTGTTCTTCTGCACCTCGAGGAGTTTTCATCTCTGAACCAGCAAAAAGCTCAGACCTCTTCCTGTGCAGTCAGATTTCCAGGGATTGTTCCACAGCCATTTGATGCCATAAATCAGAATTGAATTATCATAGTGATTCCTGTGAAGTGTAAATTTTTGTGGTTTTGCTCTGCTTCCCCCTGATAGAGAACAAAGCTCCAGGGATTGCTTTTTCTGGTGGTTTAGGCTGGAAAGGGATGATCATTTCCTGTATAATTTCTTAGTCAGACCTTAAATATGTGGGGAAGCTTGTCTGAACTTCTGACTGCTCCGTGGGCTCCGGCCTTACATGTTAACTCTAAAATGGTTGTGTTCCTTTGAGCTCTTGAGAGGTTATTGAGGGGCCTCTTTCTGCCTCTGCACTTCTCTTTTTGCAGGGGCAGGGTCCTGATTTGACTACAAACTGTACCAGATAAACTCTTAGAATTAGAGGGAGTGTGAAATTGGAACACGCCAGGCTACGCTGAAGAGCGATCGAGTGGTTTCAAGTTGAATTGACTCTTTTTTGATTTTACTTTTGATGGAAAAAATGTGCTTTTGCTGGGAGAAAAGTGTGTGATTAACTCTGGCTTCTACTTAGTGCTATGAATTATGGTGTAACAATTCGTAGCATTATGGAGATGGTGTAACAACAATCTGGGTCACACACAATTAAAATATAAAGACAAGCTGCATTAGCATTTGGGATGTGTCTGAATTGAGGAAGAAATAATTTTTTTTTTTAGGTAATGTGGAATTATCTTTGAGTTCTGACGGGAATGTGGAGGGTCTGTGGTTGTTTAATTGTAGGGAATGTGCTGCAAACTTTTCCAGATCTCCTAGAGGCTGGGTAGCGAGTCCAGAGCAGCATGGCCGCCTTGCTCTGGCAGACTGAAAAAAAAGCATTTAAATATCAGGGGCTGAGAGAGAAGAAGGGCCCAGATCTGGCTGGTAATGGTTCCCAAGCCACGTGGTGGATGTTGGCGGGCTCTGAGCTCGATGGGAGGCTGGAGGCAGCGCGGTGCAGGCGGTGAGGGGCGTGGTGAGGGGATCCCTCAGCGGTTCCGTGAGGGGATCCCTCAGCGGTTCCGTGAGGGGATTCCTCGGCAGTTCCGTGAGCGGATCCCTCGGCGGTTCGTGACGGGATCCCTCGGTGGTTCCGTGAGGGGATCCCTCGGCGGTTCGTGAGGGGATCCCTCGGCGGTTCGTGAGGGGATCCCTCAGTGGATCCCTCAGTGGTTCCGTGAGGGGATCCCTCGGCGGTTCCGTGAGGGGATCCCTCGGCGGTTCCGTGAGGGGATCCCTCGGCGGTTCCGTGAGGGGATCCCTCAGCGGTTCCGTGAGGGGATCCCTCAGTGGTTCCCTGCTTTCCCTGCAGATGGAAGATGGGCACTCCCTGTTCGATTACAGCGTGGGGCTGAACGACATCGTGCAGCTGCTGGTCAGACAAAGCCCGGCCGTGCTGCCTGCTGGCAGCAAGGACAAGGACCCCGAGCTCTCGGACAGCGACTCCGGCTGCGGCTCCGGCCCCAGCGAGTCCGACAAGAGCTCCCACAACGGGGAGGCTGCGCTGGAGCTGGAGGGACAGCCGGGCACGGCCGCCCAGCCCGACTGGGCAGACCCCTGCTTCGGCCTCTACAAGGTGGGTGCTCACACGCTGGGAGCCCTCGGACCGCGCCTGGCCTGGGGAATTGTTCTCTGTGCTGGAGAATCGCTGAAAATCTTTCGCACTCCAGTTGTGTGGGCAGTGCCTTTCTTCCTCTCAAACATCCCGACAACAACGACAGAAATACCAACCAAGCCACAAACCAATTCAATGCAAAATGCTGTAGGTCCAAAAACTTAATTTTTTCATTTTGTCCTTTGAAATTAAACTACAATACACTAATTTTTTTTTTTTTTTTTAAGTATTCAGAGTGTCTGGTTTGATTTTTTTTTTACAAATTTTCCCAGTATTTTTGCTTGGAGTCACTACATTTGTCAAAGCTGAAACTTTCTTGAATGAACAAAAGAAAATCTTGAGCAGCTGTTTCAGAATAATTTTATTTCTCTGTTTCAATGGGTTTTATTGCAGATCTAGTGATGTCTTTGCCAGGTTACGAGCAAGACACTTTGAAACTCTATTACAGACTAACCAATAATGGTTTGGGCTCACCAGCAAGGCTGGGTTTACATGTGCTGGTGTGGAATGGGTTTATAACCTTACAAATTCAACCTAAGCAGACTGTAGGGCTGCACAACAGGACCAGGAGAGCAGAGGAAATCTTAATTTTTAGGGTGGTCACTTAAATATCTTGATGATGGTGCAGTTCTTGAGATGGTTAAATCTTTAAGTAGATTGGAAATGAATACCTAATTTGCAGATCCCTTTTGGTGAGCTGTGCTCTTGGCTCTGTACAGATCAATGACCTGGTGGATGCTCGGGACACGGACATGGGAGCGTGGTTTGAAGCCACAGTTGTGAATGTAACCAGGAAAAAACCCACCACTGGATCAGCTGAGAGCTGCACAGACCCTGACCAGCCCACAGCTGTCCCTGAAGAGGATGTGATTTATCATGTGAAATATGATGAGTGAGTTTTTGTTTTGTTGCCTTCTTGGCCAATAAAGTCATTGGGGTCGTGGTGTTGATGGGAAATTTTATTGCAGATATTGCACAAATTAAAACAGAACTGGGCAGTGACACAGTCATTATGTCATTGGGCCCTGGCAACTGTAAGGTTGTTTTGCAGTTGGAATTCTGGAATTGCAGTTGGGGGCTGGAATCATGTTTTTATGGATACCAGCATTTACAGGGAATGCTGGTGTCCAAGGGTGGAAGGGAGGCAATAATATCAAAGTCAGACTGGTTGGTTCTGGCTGTGTCAATCATGTTTTTATGGATACCAGCATTTACAGGGAATGCTGGTGTCCAAGGGTTGAAGGGAGGCAATAATATCAAAGTCAGACTGGTTGGTTCTGGCTGTGTCTGTGTGGGAGGAGATTTTATCCTTGATGATATTCTTGTGTTGCACAGCAAAATCAACCTGTCAGCGTAACACCTGTTCCTCCCCAGAGCTGATGTTGAATGTGATTTCTGTTGTGTCCCTCCCTTCAAGTTACCCAGAGAATGGGGTGGTGCAGATGAGCTCGGGCAACGTGCGGGCGCGGGCACGGACCATCCTCAAGTGGCACCAGCTGGATGTGGGGCAGGTGGTGATGGTCAACTACAACCCCGATGAGCCCAAGGAGAGGGGCTTCTGGTACGATGCTGAGATCCTGCAGAAAAGGGAAACCAAAACCACCAGGGAGCTCAATGCAAAGATATTACTTGGGTAAGCTGTTCATGTGGGATAAATGGAATTTTCCTGCTCTGCTTCAGCTTTCTGAGGTCTGAGTGGCTCTGCTGGCGTCTGTGAACTCGAGCTGTGGGATACTTCCAAACTCTGATCTCTTCTCACCTTCTTCTAGGGAAGCTGGTGATTCCTTGAATGACTGCACAATTATATTAGTGGATGAAATCTATAAAATTGAAGAGCCAGGCACTGCTTCTCCCATCAGTTCTGGAACCCCAAAACGTGAGTCTGACGTGGAGTTCTTGCATGTCTGTCTTACTTTGTCATGTCCTGCCAGTTGTCTCTGTGAGGGTTAAAGGTTTAAGGGCTCCAAGTCACGTTCAGCTGTGCCTCCTTTGACCATTTCCAGTGGATCTTGGCACTTGCTGAGTATGGTTTGTGTTTGCCCACAGGACAGAGTGGACCCGTGTGTAAAGCCTGCAAGGACAACCCAAACAAGACCTGCAGGGTCTGTGCTTGTCACATCTGTGGGGGGAAGCAGGATCCAGATAAGCAGCTCATGTGTGACGAGTGTGACATGGCCTTCCACATCTACTGCCTGAACCCTCCCCTCAGCAGAATCCCAGATGATGAGGACTGGTAGGTTCTGAGGAGGTGTGTGGGGTGTCACAGTTACATCTAATTAGGAACAGGGATGTGGATGTTTAAGGTTTTTTTTTTTTTTTTTTAAACTTCATAGCTTTTCATGAGCTTAATGAGAGTAGGTTTTAAGCCCATGGCTTGCACACTCCTTTTCCTAGTTTAGGGATCTGGATGCCTTTTTTGTGTACCTGCCTAAGGGCAGGGCTTGGAGTAACCTGGGATAGAGGAGGGTGTCCCTGCCATGGCAGGGCTTGGAATGAGATGAGCTTTAAGGTACTTCCAGCCCAAACCAGCCTGGGATCCAAAGAGGACCAAATGAGAGCTTGATGCTGGGAGGATTCAGCTGTGCAGTGGCTTTTATGGGTCGCTGCAGGCAGGCCCCATCATCAGATCAGGCAGGTTTGTGCATGAGATTCGTACAGTGAGAGTTGTGGGTAGTGAAATACATCCTTCAATAGACACAGAGTCAGTTGAAATGCACTGGTTTGTTCCCTCAGTGTTTCAATACTGTATACAATGATTTTATATCACAGCTGTTTCCTGATACATCTGCACAGGAGCTGTTGTAGGTTAAATTCCAGCATGGAAAGTGTTTCCATGTCCTGTCTGGTTTCACATGGGGAAATTGTAACGTAACTCACTGTGGTTGGAGGAAATGTTCCTAACTGAAAGCTTTGCTACTTGTTAATTTTCACTGACTTTAGGTATTGCCCTGAATGTCGAAATGATGCAAGTGAGGTGGTTTTAGCAGGAGAGAAATTAAAAGAAAGTAAAAAGAAACAAAAGATGGCATCTGCTAATTCCTCCTCCCGGAGAGACTGGGGCAAGGTCAGTCCAAAGCTGTTTTACTTGGAGTTGTGTTTGTTCCTTTGGGCTCTTGGCTGATGCTGCTCTCTGCCCAGGGCATGGCGTGTGTGGGGCGCACCAAGGAATGCACCATCGTCCCCTCCAACCACTATGGACCAATCCCTGGCATCCCCGTGGGCACCATGTGGAAATTCAGAGTTCAGGTATGAGGCTGAATCCTGGCCTGACCTGCTGTGGGGAAAAATTGGAGTTACCCAGCTCCTGCAAGAAACTGAAACAGTTAATGTGGAAATGTGTGTGTCACTGGATATATGGAAGTGCAGCAGGAAAAGAATTCTGGCTTTGTCTGGATCAAGTGTTCCATAACTAATGCTGCATTGTTGGACCATCAAGTGCTGGTTTATTTTGTTGTAGTGCTCTTTTTGGTAACTCAAAAACCCCAAAGCAAGCGGATTTGTTCCCAGTGGTTTGTCCTGGAGGTTTGCAGTGTGCCCTGCCAAGGGTGTCTTAAATATCCACGTACATGAAACAGAAGGTTTCTCATCCTGTTAGAAAGCTGGGGCAGAAAAAAGCACTGGCTTATCCAGATCTTGTTTTCAGGTATTGAGGGAAGGCTGCTATTACAACTCTTTCAAAACTTGATACAAATATTTAATATCTGTATTATTCTTAAATACCTGGAGCATTTTAATAAGCAATTTCAGTAAGAAATATCCAGATAGTTAGATTTGCACACAAACCTTATCCATGTGTTCAATTTACTGATACAGTCAGTGCCTTATTTTTTAGAAGCATTTTTATTTTTCTTCATTCTGTCTGGAGCTTTTTGGGGGATGAGTGTGAGAGCAGCTTCCCCCTGTGACACATGGAAAGCAAATGTGAAGTAGCACAGTTGGTTCAGCTCAAAGCCAGTGCTGATGGGGCCTGTTGAGGGCAGGTGCCTCCAAAGCTGATTTTGTCTCCCAGGTGAGCGAGTCTGGGGTGCACAGGCCCCACGTGGCAGGGATCCACGGCAGGAGCAACGATGGGGCCTACTCCTTGGTGCTGGCAGGAGGATATGAAGATGACATTGTGAGTGGATTCTGATTATTTATGCACAGAACCAAACAAACCTGTTGAAACTCCACAGCAAGCACTTGCCCAGCTTCACCCATTTCCTTCAGAAGCAAACGAGGCAAGGAAAAGCTGCAGTGATCTGTTGATCCCAGAGTTCTGACTTTTCAAGGTCTGCCTTACACCCACGTTGGAGCAGTCTCGTGGGCTGTGCTGCCAGCTGTTCACTTGCAGCAGATCCTGTGTGAGCCTGGGCTGCTCAGGGGTGTGACAAGACAGCATTGTCACCATTGTCACCTGATGTCCTCTCCTGGCAGCCTGAGGGACAACCAGAGACTGGCCCAGTCTGGGAGCTTAAATACACGGGAAGCATCTTTCCTCTTTGAGGATGCCCTGCTAAACCTACCTGGTTAAAAGGCTCTCCTGCTTTTGTTGAATTCTTTTTGTGACTGTGAAATCCATCCGTGTTCATTTCAGGATCATGGGAATTCCTTCACCTACACGGGCAGTGGGGGCCGGGACCTGTCTGGGAACAAGCGAACGGCAGAGCAGTCCTGTGACCAGAAACTCACCAACATGAACAGGTTGGCAATGGCTGTGCTCCATTCTGGCCTCAGCACCTGGCACTCTGTCAGCACAGGGGTTGTTGGGCTGTTTAAGCTTTGGAACAAGGGCCAGAGTTGGGTCTGGGCTGTGGTTTGGCTGCAGATCAGTTACAGAATGGGGATGCTCCTTTCAGTGCCCTGCAAGGGGACGGAACTGGGTGGGGTTGGTGTCACCTGCAATACTGGCTGACACTTAAAGAACAGAGCAATAAATTGGTGTGGGAGTTCTGCTCTCTCCTGGAGACCTTTGCAGCCACTGGAAACCAGACCATTTGTAATTCTGAGCTGTTACTCTCAGATAAGCCTGGGCTTGAGTGGAGGAGCTGCTCTGGGCTGGTGCATTGAGGTCATGCCATGAACAATTAACTGTGCCCCCATCAGGAGGGTCCCTGAGTGCAGAGGTGTCAGTGTCACACACAGGGGTTCCATGGCAGGCACACACTGAACTCTGGCCTCTCCTGCAGGGCCCTGGCTCTGAACTGCAGTGCCCCCATCAACGACAAGCACGGGGCTGAGGCCAAGGACTGGCGGGCGGGGAAGCCGGTCAGGGTGGTCAGGAACGTCAAGGGAGGCAAGCACAGCAAGTATGCTCCTCTGGAGGGCAACAGATACGATGGCATCTACAAGGTGAGGAGGGCTGAGCTGGGACAAGAGCGTGTGCTCGTGGCCAGGGGGCTTGGACAGAGGGCCATGGACTTGCTGTGGCTTTTGCAGGTGGTGAAATACTGGCCTGAGACGGGGAAATCTGGGTTCCTGGTGTGGCGTTACCTGCTGAGGAGGGACGATGAAGAACCTGCTCCTTGGACCAAAGAGGGGAAGGACAGGATGAAAAAGCTTGGCCTGACAATGCAGGTACTGCCCTGGGACATCACCTGGAATCTCAACTTGATGGAGAGCAGGGATTCTTCTGTTACATGCTCCTTAGCTAAAAATTGAGATTAATAAATGCTTTCGGTCTGCTGAGTTGTTTGTTTTTATACATCAAGAAGCTAGAAGGACAAAACTCACTTTGTTTCTGGTATGGAATTTCTATAGGCTGTGAAGTGCTTCCCTACAGCAGGGTTCTGTTGCTTAAATAGATTGAAAGTGCCCCTGGAGCTGTTCTCCAGAGGTCACTCTTGGACCTGTCTTGGTCTGCAAGTCTGAACCAGTGTGTTGGCATTGAATGATCTTTGATTTGTTTCCCTGCAGTATCCTGAAGGATATTTGGAAGCTGTTGCAAACAAAGACAAGGAAAAAGAAAATAATGGAGATGATGAGTTTGATACCCCAGGGAAAGGGAAGAGGAAAAGGAAATCAGCAGGTTTGTGGAGTAGGCAAGTGGATCTAGGAAACCTTGGAGGTTTTTGTGCATTTTACTTGGTTACTCTTTTCAGGTGGCTTTTTGGTTTTTTAAAAAAAATCTTTGTGTTTTCTTTCAGGTGGGGAGGAAACACCCATCTCCTCTCCAGCAGGGACTCCAAAGAAAACTAAAGTTGAGCCATACAAGCTGACGTCCCAGCAGAAATCTCTTATAAAAAGTGATGAAGCCAATGAAAAACTGTGGAATGAAGTCCTGGAGGCTCTCAAAGATGGACCGGTACGTTGGGCATTTCCCCCCAGCTGTAGTTGTGCTGTCCCCAGCCACAAACCCTTGACTGAATTAAAGAACAGCTTCAGACCTAAAATTATTTATTTTAGTGTAAACACCCCCAGCAGGTTTAATGGGACAGATTGTGCATATTAAGATTTGTTGAGAATCTTTCTATGATCAATTGCATTTAATGGTGGGGGTTTGGGTTAATTTATCTTTCAGCACTAAGTTGGTTGAATGTTCTCTTTGCAGAAATTTCTGAATAAAGTGGAGGAGGCCTTTCTGTGTATTTGCTGTCAGGAGGTCGTGTTCAGGCCAGTCACCACCGTGTGCCAGCACAACGTCTGCAAGGTGGGCTGGGCTCTGCTGGGGAGGAATTGTTCCCTGGGAGGGTGGGCAGGCCTGGGATGGAATTCCCAGAGCAGCTGGGGCTGCCCCTGGATCCCTGCAGTGCCCAGGCCAGGCTGGACAGGGCTTGGAGCAGCCTGGGACAGTGGGAGGTGTCCCTGCCATGGCTGGGGTGGCACTGGATGGGCTTTGAGGTCCCTCCATGCTCAGCCAGGCTGGAATTCCTGATCTCTGCTGTGTCCAGCAGCACTGGCTGGGTTGGGTTTAACGTCCCTCCATCCCAATCAGGCAGGAGTTCTCTGCTCTCTGCTGTGTCCAGCAGCATTGGGGTGGGATTTAGGGTCTCTCCATCCCAGCCCTGCTCCCTGCTGTGTCCAGCAGCATTGGGATGGGATTTAGGGTCTCTCCATCCCAGCTCTGCTCTCTGCTGTGTCCAGCAGCATTGGGGTGGGATTTAGGGTCTCTCCATCCCAGCCCTGCTCTCTGCTGTGTCCAGCAGCATTGGGGTGGGATTTAGGGTCTCTCCATCCCAGCTCTGCTCTCTGCTGTGTCCAGCAGCATTGGGGTGGGATTTAGGGTCTCTCCATCACATGTAAGCTGGGAGAGATCAGTTCCCTGCTCTCTGCTGTGTCCAGCAGCATTGGCTGGGTGGGATTTAGGGTCTCTCCATCCCAGCCCTGCTCTCTGCTGTGTCCAGCAGCAGCGATGCTCCCAGCTGGGAGCGCAGTGCCCCTGTTCTCTCTGATCCCATCCCACGAATCTCAGGGCTGGCTCTCTGTGTCAGAGCTGTCCCCAGTGAGCCCAGCTCAGCTCCCTGTCCCTGACCCTGCTCTCTGCTGTCCCCAGGACTGCCTGGACAGGTCCTTCAAGGCCTCTGTGTTCAGCTGCCCCGCGTGCCGCTACGAGCTGGGCCGCAGCTACAGCATGGAGGTGAACGAGGCCCTGCAGAGCGTC
Source organism: Ammospiza caudacuta (assembly GCF_027887145.1). Taxonomy (NCBI): domain Eukaryota; kingdom Metazoa; phylum Chordata; class Aves; order Passeriformes; family Passerellidae; genus Ammospiza; species Ammospiza caudacuta. The sequence goes on along the minus strand of NC_080620.1, from coordinate 5,159,542 downwards.
CTGGCCCAGCTCTTCCCCGGCTACGGCCGCGGCCGGTGATCCCCCAGAGCACTTCTCCCTCCCTCCCTCCTCCCTCCCTGCCGGTCACACCCACCCTGGGCTTAATTTAAAACAAAAAAAAAAAAGGTTAGTCTGTGTTTTCTCCCGCCCACCCCCCCCCCGCAAAACAATGGTTTGAAATCTTCCTGGTTTTGAAAACAAACCTGTAAACTCCAAGGATGATCCTTTTGTACGTTCGTGGGTTTTGTTTTTGTTCTCTGTGTTGAACTTTGCAATTTTATTTTTTGTTTTTTCATCCCCTCAAACCTGCCATTCATCAGTACAGAATTATTTGTTTCTAATAATGGACTGAAAGTGCTTCCGGTGAGGCTGCTAATGATGAGGAAAGTTCTCAGAGTGCCCCTCTGCCCCCTTTATTTTTATTTTTTATTCCAAAAATGGCTTGGTTGCTAGAACAATCTTCACTGTCTGGGGATTTGGCCATCAAGGTAGACTCGTGCATCACCTTGGCAGCATTTTGATACTCAATTTGTACAAGTGGTTCCTGGCTTTGTACCACAAGTGGGTTTTTACTATTTTTTTGTAAGAACTGGGTTTTATACATTTGACAAAAAGCCATTTCCTGCTAATTTTGTATCTCAGAAGCAGAAGGCTGCTTGCTTAGAGCCAAGTGGTTGGAGCAATATGAAGTACTACCTCACTGGACTTCTCTTAGGGAAGGATTTGTTCAGCTGGGCGCTGTCCCCTGTCCCGAAATGCCATTGTGGAATATCCTAAAGCCATTCTTAAGTGCCTTTTGTCCTTTGCTGGAAGACTGGGCTCTGAATCACCATCAAGGTCTCCTTTTTTTCATAAGCACTGAATTGTTGGGACTTGCCAGCCGGATTCTTTGGGAGCGTGGATCACTGTAGCTGTGTGTGATTAGTGGGGATTTGCAGAGGATCAGGTTTCCTAGTTATAGGTGTATTGGGGAGTTTTTTTCTTTGTTCGCTGCATTTCTACTTGGAAATGAAAAATAACCAATTCTGGCTTTTGTATGAACCATTTTGTATTGGCCATGCCTGGAGAAGGCTCCCTTGGTCTCCCTCTAACATTACCAAAGTTTGCAGTTTGATACCTCAGCAAGACAGGGATGTTTTTAATCACACTTTTCTGCAGACAGACTGGAACAATTGTGCCTATTATTGGTTTCCTCAAATCTTACCCTTTGCAAAGTGATTATGTTAATATGTTAGGGAAAAAGACCCTGCAACATTTTATACGTTTTTTGGTGAATTTGTCAATTTTTTTGTATAATGTGCAAGTTGATGTTCTCAAAATAAATATCTTTTCAGATGAATTGTTGACTGTTCTCCTTCAATTCTTTTGATCCAGAGTGGGTTTCCAGACCCAGTTCCTTGGTTGAATTTATGTCCCATTAAGCCAAACCTTTTATTTTTCTAAGGGTTGAGATTTTCATTATGATTTTTCACTGCAAGTTTGGCGAATCCTCATTTCCACTGCTCCAAAATCACAAACACCAACTGGCAGTTGGAACTGTTTGTCCATTTAATGAATAAACTCCAAAACTGTCGCAAATGCCAAGTCCTGCATCATATTTGAGGTGTTACAGGAGCAAGGGTGAGCTTCTCCACAAACCAGAGGAATTAATTCAGCCACTGAGGTTTTCACAAAGGCAGATGAAGGAAATAAAGCACCATTAAGGTGGTAAAAACAAAATCTCTGAAATGAAGCAGCACTAGCACCATCTGCCCTCTTTAAAATAAGTTTATTTTAAGGTCATTGTTAACGTGAAACACTTTCAGATATTTAGATTTCATTGCAAATGTCCTTGTGCTTTTTATTCTGTGTTGTGATGGGAAGAATTGAGGTGAGTGAGTGAAAGTGAGAAAGTATTTCTGCATTTAAAATGCAATAACTGCAACGACTTCCTTGGTTTATTGGTTGTGCTGTTACTTGGAACTTGAAAAACAAACTTTGTTTCCTCCATAGGTGCCAATGTACTGTTCTGTTGGTGGCTTTTTAAAGCAACAATTACAATTCCCCTGCAGATTGGACACTTTGTGGTGAGATGTGCCAAAATTATCTGTCCCAAATTACAAAGCCCTAGCAGGGAAACGGCTGCGCTGCTCAGCGAGGGATTCCGTGCTGGGGGTGATGTGCTGGGCTGATGTTTCACCTCCCACCCTCACCCGGGGCCGTTTGTGGGGGCAAATCCCCGAGATGGGAGCGGGAACAGAACAAAGGTTCCTGGGGAAAGACCGGGAGAGCGACAGCAGCAAAAACCCAACCGAGGAGCGGCTCCTGTGCTGGGAATCCAGCGCGGGCACGGACTGCGAGCTCTGCTCGGCCTCATTGAGGGCAAATCGGCAAATTCGGGATGGAAATGAGCTGTGCCCGGACACCGGCGGGGACCGGGATCCCAGAGCTCCCCGGGCAGCGCCGGCCGAGCCCCGGGAGCGGCGGGGATGGGGATCGGTGGTCCCGGGACCCCCCGGTCAGTGCCGGTCCCCAATTCCCGCTGTCCCCCTCAATCCCTGCTTGTCTCCCCGTCAATCCCCGCTGTCCCCTCGATGTCCCCCGCCGATCCCCGCTGTCCCCCCTGTGTCCCCCTCCGTCCCCGCCGTTCCCCGCCCGGCCGCGCGGGGGCGCGCGCGCTCGCCGCTCCCCCATTGGCGCAGCGCGGCCGCAGCGCCCCCGCCCCGCGCTGTGCGGCTCCTCACGTCCTCACCGCCCCGCCCCGCGCCTGACGGGCACCTCGCGCCGCCAATCAGCGCCCGCCCGGCTTCTGCCTCGCCCAATTGACGCTGGGGGGCGGGCCGCCGGCAGCAGAAGGCGGCCTGCGATTGGCGGAAAGCGCATGAGTGACGGGAGCGCTCCCCGCTGCCCCGCCCGTCCGTGGGCGGACCGTCGCTCCGCGCCGCCGGCCAATCAATGCCCGCGCTCGCCTTGTTATTCGGCGATCGGGCTCACCACTGGCTGGACCCGCCGTCCGTCACCGGCGGCGCGGCCAATGGGCGCGAGGGCGGTGCCGCACGCGGCCAATGGGCGCGGCGGGGAGGCGGGCGCAGGTGGTGGCCGCGGGGCGCTGCGCTCGCCTGGGCGCCCCCCCTTCGCTGCGCCCCCCGCGCCGCCGAGGGCCCCGCGCGCAGGTACGGCCGGACCGCGCCCCCGCCCCGCCACCGGCCCCGCCACCGGCCCCGGCCCGAGCGGGCCCGCACCCGCCACCCGCGCTGCGCCCCCCGCGCCGCCGGGCCCGCCGCCCGCCCCGGCCCCGCCGCTCCCGGCGCGGCCCCGTCCCCGCCGCTCCCTTCCGGGCCCGCGGCCCCCGCGCGGCCTCCCCCGCAGCCGGCCCGGACGGGCCCGCACCGGCCCCGCCGCGCTTTGTGTGGGTGGCACCCCCGGGGTCCCGGTGCCCCGAGCCGGGGCTGCCCGCGGGGATTCACCGCCCGCGGGGTTCGGGCCGCGCACGGGGATCAATGGCGATCCCGGGGGCTGGGGGCGAGCAGGAGCCGCCGCTGGTTCCGCGATTCGGTGCTGGGGAAACCGGGGGCACGAAGGTGACAGCGGCCGGGGCCGGGCTGTTCTGTCGGCGCTTCCCTCCTCCGGCACTGTCAGAGCCTGGGCCCGGCCGCGGCGCTTCTCTCCCGTTCCTGTCAGTTCCTCTGTCAATTGCTCGGTGTGACCCGCACAGCCCCGCTGTCCCCGGGCACAGCCCGGGACCCTCGGGAGCTGCGGGCTTCGTGTGCCCGGCCCGGCCCAGCCGCTCCTGGGTGCGCAGCAGAGGGGATGGAGGGGATGGAGGGGATGGGGAACCCTTCAGGAAACCCAGCGGGGACAGGAGCCCGGGAGGGGCTGGAGCGGTGCCAGGGCTTGGCACGGGGCTCAGGGGATGGTGCTGGGCACTGCCCAAGGTGCTGGGCACTGCCCGGTTCCCCAGGGAATGCTCCCGGCCCTGCCCAGGGTGGGATTGTTGTCTGTGCAGGACCAGGGGCTGCGCTGCATTCTCCCGTGAGTCCCTCTCTGTTTGGGATGTTCCGGGATTCACCCAGAGGTGTTCTTGGCTTTCCTGGGTGGTTCTGAAGGTGTTGAGGAGCCAGGGGTGTTGCAGAGAGGCAGCTTTGGGCCCCTGTGTGCTGAGCAATGAGGGCACCAGTGAGGATCCATTTCATCCTTGGGATGGAGCTGCTGCTCTGCCCTGGGACGCTGCATCTGTGCTCTGTAACTCGTTTGGGCCAGGGGAAATCTCTGTTAGGGCAAGCATGACCCTCCCAAAACAAAGTTTCCTTTAACCCAAAAGAGTCAATTTTAAAATTGACTGAAACCTGATAGCATTTCGCCCACAACATTGCTTATTTCCCGGGAACTTTTGCTTTTTTCTCGTCACTTTCCTTTTCCGGTTTCACTGAAATTCACAGAGTCAGGGAAACCTCAGGCCTAGAAAGCCAAACTCACAGTTACATTTTAGCAATTACATCAAGTAACTGTTGGAGCCCCCAGTAATTGCTCCGTGACGGCGAGTTCCCAGTTCTTGGGCTTCCCTGTAACAAGAGAAGGAAGTTGGGGCGGGCTGAGCAACTCCTGCAGTGCCAGAAGGATCCTGAAGGAATCCTAAAGGGATCTTGAAGGAATCCTGAAGGAATCCTGAAGGAATCCTCGGCTGTTCCTGCCTCATGACAGGCAGGAGTTCCTCCCATGCAAAGGAGGTGTAGGTGGATATAAAGTGATTCCCTGTTCCAGAGCTGATGTTCATGGATGAGACATTCACTGGAGCATCCTTTGACAGGAAAATTCTGTCTAACCCCTACGTGGTGGATTGTTCTTTTTGTGCTGATTGGAAAGAGACAAATGCCTTGACTGGCCCAGTGGGACCGGAAAAACAAAAAAGTGTATGTATATATATAAAATATATATATAATATATATAAAAAAATATATATTAAAAAGTGTATATATATATATATATAAGTGTATATATATACACATATATATATAGTGTATAAGTGTATATATATAGTGTATATATATATATATATATGGTCCTACATATAAACATGATGTATGAAATATGTAATATATTAATATATATACAAAAGGACATAAAATATATTTATGTATATAAAAATATATAGAAGGAGTCAGTTTTGTCAGTAAGTCAGAGCACTTTGGTAAAGACTCAAAGTATACAGGTCACATTCCAAGTTTGGCTTTAGGATGAATGTGGGCTTTTATAAATTAAAAAAAAAATGAGCTTTTGATGGGAAGTCAGGAGCAAAATTCACTTTCCCACCCGTTTGCTGTAGATAATCCTGGCCATTGGTCATGGGAAGGGCTCACCTGAGCTGTGGGGACACTGCTGCTCTCACTGGGAGCTGTTCTCAACTCCTGTCATGCACCAAGGAAAGATTAAGCTCAAGTGGGAGTTTCACAGCTCTGCAGGTGGTTTAGATCACCCAAAATACAGACAGCTCCTGAAAACGCGGAGCTATTTCCATATAAAAGGTCGTAAGAAATTTGCTGTGCGTTGGGAGAACCAGTTTGGCCAGCCCTGCTGGAAGGGCTCTGGGACGATTTCACATTTATGCAGGGTTGTGTTTTATTTCCTCCTGGGATGTCCAGCAAACAGTGTCAGCATCAGGAGGCTCTGATTCACCTTGCAAGTTTAAATCTCATTTTTGAGAGCAGAAATAATCATTGTGAGCCAGCCAGGCAGCAGGGGAGGGAAAGCTCTTGGCAGTCGGGAGAAACTTGGTGTTTCAATGAGTTCTGGGCAGTCAGGAGGAATCAGAACTGGTGGATTTCCCCTTCCTGACTCACCCAGGCTCAGGCTGTGCTGTGGGGAAGGGTTTGCAGAGCCTGTGCTGCCCCGCGTTCCTTCACTGGAGCATCTGTTAATAGCAAAGATGGATGGCAGCTAAATGTGTCACACGAGTGAGGGATTTGCTTAATGGCTTTGGATGCCACTGGGATCCTCCGGGGCTGCTGGAAGGAATTATTTGTCATCTGGTGAGGAATTCAAGGGGGTTTGTCCGTTTGCAGTAGCGGCTGAAATCCTGGATGCTGCAGAATGTTGGCAGGAATCCTGTCATTTCCCACAGGCTGGGGGATATTAATGACTTATCACTGTGGGATATGAGAAAGGTGTTCCTCCCTTTTCAGTGCTCTCCACTAAACTGGTTGTTGCTTAATAAGATTTTCTCTTTTTAACCTTTGTTCCGGACCAAATATGTTCTGTCTTGTCACAGCTTAGGGGTAGAGCCATTTGCTACCATGGCTTAATTAAGGCACATATTTTCCTTTATATTTTCCTTTATATTTTCCTTTATATTTTCCTTTATATTTTCCTTTATATTTTCCTTTATATTTTCCTTTATATTTTCCTTTATATTTTCCTTTATATTTTCCTTTATATTTTCCTTTATATTTTCATTTTCACTCTCCTGTATAAATGAGGCAGCTCCTCAGCCATGCTCTCACTGGATTACACAGGAGGACACTTTTGTGTTCTGCCCTTCCTTGGTCTGGGTGTGCCTCACTCCTGGCAGAAGTGACCTGAAGCTTCGTTATTTTTATGTTTTATAAGGCTCATGAACAAGCCACAGTTCCCAGATCCTCAGAGAGCACAGGATTGCCCTTTTGTTCCTAAATCTCCTAGAAATCCTGCTTTTGAATATGGCCCAAGAAGTGAATGTTGGAGGTCGGTGGGGGGCTGAGGTGATTTCTGAGGCTTTCTGATATTCCTTCACAATTTTGGCTACAGCCCAGGGCAGTGGAGAGGCCTTTGGTGAGGTTTTGGTGCAGATAAGAAGTTTTTGTGGCGTTTCCCACATTTGATCTCAGTTGGCAGAACAAGCAGCACAGCTTTACCTGGGTGGGGTGTGTCGAGTTTGGAGCTGCAGCTTCCAGAGAGACCTGGATAAAGCAGAGCTGGGAGAGATCCAAATTGTCTCATTTCACCTCCACGCTCTGGGGTTAATTCAGCCTTTAAATTGTCACTCCTGGAGCTGCGGGTTTGGCTGAGAGGTGTGAGATGGGTGCGGGCTGGGAGAAGCCTGAGGGGGAATGAGGCACCTGGGGGTACCTGGGCAGGTGAGCCAGGGAGGGGCTGGGGTTCCTGGGGGTACCTGGGCAGGTGAGCCAGGGAGGGGCTGGGGTTCCTGAGGGTACCTGGGGGTACCTGGGCAGGTGAGCCAGGGAGGGGCTGGGGTTCCTGGGGGTTCCTGGGGGTACCTGGGCAGGTGAGCCAGGGAGGGGCTGGGGTTCCTGGGGGTACCTGGGCAGGTGAGACAGGAAAGGGCTGGGGTGCCTGGGGGTACCTATGGGACCTGGGGTACCTTTCCAGGTGACCTGGGGCTCTGCAGGGCTGTGCTGGGCTGAGGTTCCTGGGCAGGTGAGCCAGGAAAGGGACTGGAGTTCCCTGGGGTACCTGTCCAGGTGAGCTGGGGAAGGCCTGGGGTTACTGGGGGTTTCTGGGGATACCTGGGGGTATCTGAGGGTACCTGTCCAGGTGAGCTGGGGAAGGCCTGGGGTTTCTGGGGATACCTGGGGGTATCTGGGGGTACCTGTCCAGGTGAGATGGGGATCTTCAGGACCATGCTGGGCTGAGATTTCTGGGGATACCTGAGGGTTTCTGCGGGTACCTGTCCAAGTGAGCTGAGGTTTTGCAGGGCCATGCTGGTCTGGGGTTCCTGGGGGTACCTGGGGTACCTGTCCAGGTGACCTGGGGTTCTGCAGGGCCGTGCCAGGCTGGGGTTCCTGGGGGTTCCAGGGGTACCTGTCCCGGCTCGCTGCGGTTCTGCAGGGCCGTGCCAGGCTGGGGTACCTGGGGGTTCCAGGGGTACCTGTCCCGGCTCGCTGCGGTTCTGCGGGGCCGTGCCAGGCTCGCTGCTCCCCTGCCCGAGCTCCGGAGCATTCCCGGCATGTGGCGGCAGCTGGAAGTGGGTCAGTGTGTCACACCCAGCCCGGGCATTGCCTCGGGCACAAAACCAGCCCAGGGCTTCCTTTTGTATGGGCACGGTGGTTAAAAACGCCGCTGACAGCCCCATTTGTTGAGGGCTTTTGTTGTAAAAATCTAAAGGAGCTTAGGGAAGTTGCTGAGAACTCCAGGCTTTCTGTTCTGGCGGGGTTGTGGAAGGAAAACTGGAAATTAGTCCTATTAAGGTGTTTTCTGATGCAGGAATCACCTTTTGGGCAAAGCTCTGCAGTGATCGAGGCTCCTGCTTGCTCTGCAAGGTTCTGATGTCCTTTCCCGTAGGAACAAACACTGAAGAGCTGCCTCATTTATACAGGAGAGTGATTGACCGATGAAAATATAAATGAAAATAAGCACCTTAATTAAGGCGTGGTAGCAAATGGCTCTGCCCCTAAGTTGTGACAAGTAATCGAGGCTCCTGCTTGCTCTGCAAGGTTCTGATGTCCTTTCCCGTAGCAATAAACACTGTGGGATAGTTTATTTTAACACTTGCAGTGCTGCTGCCTTGGGTTGAGGTGCCATGGGTTAAAACTTGGAATTGCCGTTCAGATTGCACGGCTCAGCCCATGTGAAGTGCCCTTTATAACACTGGTTTAAGTTGCTTTTAAAGACTCCTGAAGCAGTGGAGATAATAAATGCAGCAGAGATAACCGGGCCATGCAGCAAACTGAGCCTCCTGCAGTCCTGGGGAAGGCTGGGCCTCAGCGCTGCTTTGTGAACTGATTTCTGTGGTTTTGGGGTGACTTTATCTTGTCTGTTCAGTCAAACTGTTGAGTTTTTGAGGTTCTGATCTGGATTTAGTCAGAAATAACCATTACATGTTAACTAACTTGCCTCAGGCAATAATAAACTGTTTTAAAGTCATCCAGAATTATTGCTCCTAAATGTAACCATTTTTTTTTCCCCTTTTAAATACAGTTTGTGACTAAATAATTTTGTTGCTAGAGAAGTGTGTGAAGAGGGGAAATTTTGAGGGAAAATTTTGTTTTCCCTTAATGAGCTACATATGCTGCTTGATTTCAAGTACAGGAGGATCTGGAATTGTGGAGGAGTCTTGTGGAGTGTAAAATTTAATAGAAAATAACTCTCAATTTGTCAAATCCCAAGCACTGTAGATCTTCATCCCTGTGCTGAGTGGGAACGTTGTCTCTGTTCCTCTTTCCCAAATATTTCCTCTGTTGTGTTTACTTAACCTTTATGGAGGATATACAAAACTCAAAGCAATTTGAATGTTAAAAATGTGATTAACTGAATCTATAAATATTATATCTATAATAATATAATAATATATTTATATTATATAATATATAATACTATATCTATAATAATATAATAATATATTTATATAATCTATAAATATTTATCTATCTATAAATATTTTTTTGGGGAAAGGTGTTAGTTTAAATCCTTGCTGTAATTGCACAGTTGTTTAAAACAACTTAGCCTATATGGAGGCTATACAGAACTCAAAGCAATTTAAATGTTAAAAATGTGATGAACTGAATCTATAAATATTATATCTATAATAATATATTTATATTATATAATAATATAATATTATATTATATATAATAATATATTTATATAATCTATAAATATTTATCTATCTATAAATATTTTTTGGGGAAAGGTGTTAGTTTAAATCCTTGCTGTAATTGCACAGTTGTTTAAAACTGGGCTGAGCAACAGCAAACTTCACATTTAAAAATTTACATTTTGTTTGTCCAAATGCTGGAATCTGATTCTTGGGAGTAGAGGGGAAGGAGATCAGCAGTGGGGCAGCAGCAGGAGCTGCTCAGAAATCCCAGCCCTTTTCGTGGAGGAAGGATTCCCAGTCTGTCAGTCCTGTAGCAATCCTTGATCTCAGCTGGACTTTTTCTGTGCTGTACAAAGATTCCAGTCCACAGGTGCAGGATTTCAGTCACAAAAGTGCCTTGGTTCACGTCAGTTTTGGAAGGGAAACGTCTCATTGAAAAGTAAAAGTCATTGAAATGAAAACTCAGCTCTTTGTGTGCACCGAGATCGTCCCTCTGGAGACAAGTTTTTGTGCTTCCTCACAATGGTTGAAAATGAGAAGGTTTTCATAATATTTCAGGTTGTTAGTGTCTCACAAAGAAACAGAACGTATCCAGCTGAGACAAATACCTTCACTCCTCTTTTCAGGAGCTGCTGGGGGCTCTGAGTGCAGAATCCTCCTTGTCAGTACTCAGAGAAGGGTTTGTTCCCACCTGGCCCTCACCTGCAGCCCTGCTGGGGCTGGGAGGGCTCTCGGTGTGCTCAGAGCAGTCAGATTCTGCTCTGGAACCTTCCAGGGATGCTGGCAGCTCCTTAGGGCACTGCTTAATTGGGACCATCTCCTGAAAATCCCAGAGGAAGCTGCAGCCCCGTCCTGCTGTGTGTTCTGTGTGATCCCAGGAGCTGGGACAGAGCTGGCCAGGAGTCCTGGTGGCCACAAATCCTGGGACGGAGGTGACCACAGGTCCTGGTGGCCACAAATCCTGGCATGGAGGTGACCACAGGTCCTGGTGGCCACAAATCCTGGCATGGAGGTGACCACAGGTCCTGGTGGCCACAAATCCTGGCATGGAGGTGACCACAGGTCCTGGTGGCCACAAATCCTGCGATGGAGGTGACCACAGGTCCTGGTGGCCACAAATCCTGCGATGGAGGTGACCACAGGTCCTGGTGGCCACAAATCCTGCGATGGAGGTGACCACAGGTCCTGGTGGCCACAAATCCTGCGATGGAGGTGACCACAGGTCCTGGTGGCCACAAATCCTGGCATGGAGGTGACCACAGGTCCTGGTGGCCACAAATCCTGGCATGGAGGTGACCACAGGTCCTGGTGGCCACAAATCCTGGCATGGAGGTGACCACAAATCCTGAGATGGAGGTGACCACGAGTCCTGGCACTGCTTTCCCAAAACAATTCCATGTGGGAAGCACTTGGGACAGAAATTCTCCTCTCCCCCTGTTTTCCCTGGCCCTGGGTGTTCCCAGCTCCCCGGGGCTGGTGGGGGAAGCTCCCACATCTCACTGAGCTCATGGACCTGATTCCCCCCTTCCCATGAGCTCTGTGGCCATTTTATTGTAATAGCTTAATTGGTTTGATTAGCTCAATGTACATTATCTAGGGTGGTTGTTGGAATGTTCTTTGGATGGGACTGCATGTGGAAAAATCCTGTGTTTTGCTGTGTCTGGACTAAAGAATTCCAGGGTGCCAGGTGATGCTGCTTGTACTGAGGCAGTAGAACCTTTTAATTAATTAATTAAGCTTTGCAGGAAGTAGTTTTATCCTTTAATTAATTGATTAACCTTTGCATGAAGCACTTTTTGATCTCCCTTCCTTACAGGAACGCATATTTCCACTCTTTGCTCTGAGTTTATCGACTAAAACCTGGAATTTCGTGAGAGAATCTTGAGGGAAGGATGGGATCAAGCCTGGCTCTGGCTGTTTGTTTTGCCCTGGCTGTGGGTAAAGCTGCAGATCTGGGAAGCCTGTGTGGAGCAGATGGTGCTGGCAGGGCTCCTGCTCAGGATGGAATTCACTCCTGAGCCAGCTCCTGCTCCTGCTCCCCGCTCCCCTCGGCCCCTGCCATCTCCAGACCCTGCCCAAAAATAGCCCCAGCGTTCCCGGAAGGCTGTGGCAGGATTTGGGGTGGTTTCTGTCCCTGTCCCGCTCCCCTGCAGCCCCTTTTCCTCCCGCTCAGCCCTGTTTTCCTGGGGGATTTGAGCAAACCCCTGGCAGATGGGTCCCCAGCTCCCCTGGCTCATCCCAGGGATTTCCTCCTTGTGTTCCTGCAAAACATTTGTGCAGGAAGGGCTCCCCATGGGCAGGGATCAATCTGCTGCTTCTCCTCCAGTGCTGACCCTGAAACAGCAGGTTTTGTTCTCAAAAAAAAAGGCAAGTTTTGTTCCTTGTTTGGCAAGGTTGGGAATCTCCCTGGGCAGGGCCGCCCTGAAGATGGAGGGGTTGTTTAAATGGCCCTTTTGTTTCCAACAATTCCTGTTGGAGATGAGAAGTGAAGTATCTTGGGGTGAATGGGGTGAAATGGTATTTTTCTCCCTCAATTGGTTTTGCGCTGGGATTTCCTGCAATACTGGGATTCATAATTTGATTTTGTTCTGGACTGGGTTCTGCATCCCTGGCTCCTGGCTTGGGAAAGGCTTTTCTGCCTGTGAGAAACTGTGATTTTATGCATAAAATTCCTTTAAAGACTCCTTGGGGAAGGACATAAGACTTGCAGATCCTTGTTTTGAAGCAAATTTGCATAAAAGTTACTGTGTAAAATTCTAATGTTTTCTGGCTTCTAAAATTTCACTGAAAACTGTTCATGTGCCTTTGAAATAAAAAGTTTTACCCAGTTAAAATGAAACTTTGGTGCCCTGGGTGTGGAGTCTGCCCATTTTAGGTGGTTTTAATTCCAGGAGCTGGGAGCACTGGTTGTCTCTGGAGCAAGTTCTGTGCCACACTCACCCATTCAAACACAGAGCTGGGAGTACTCCCTGCTTCATTTTGTGTTTTCCTAACACTGTGACTACTTCCAGGAGCATCTGCAATACTTCTTGGCTGCTCTGAAATCAGTTTAAACACACTTTAAATGCTTTTTTTTTTCCATGTGAAAGCTGGCGGGAGCTGTTTCCCTGCAGTTCATCCTCCACAGCCCAGCACTGCCATCTCGTGAGTGCTCAGAGTGTGGAGCTGCTGCAGCTCCTCCTCATGGAGAATTCCTTCCTGGGGATATTTGCAGCTGAAACGCCACTAAAACCTTGTATTTCCCTTACAGATTTCCAGCATAACCTTTAAAAAGTCTGTTTTAAAAATCATTATTTCATCCTGAATGGTTTGAGAGTTTGTTTTGGATGTTTGGAATTGTGTGTCCGTATTTCTTATAAGACTTGCCTGACACTTTGTTCTGTTTATGTACATTGCAAAGACAAAGTGTAATGAAGCTACGTTAAAAAAACCCAAAACCTTAATTTTATAATTTTTAATGTTGTCTGGCACATGAAAAAAACCCAAATTTTGGAAAGCTGTTGGGTTTGGAACTAAACAGAAAATGGTGAAGCATTTTGGTGGAAAACTTGCGTGGTGGCAAGTTGTGCACAGTGACAGAGCTGAGGGTGGTGAGGAGTTGTTATTTTTGTGGCACCACTTTCTGTGCTGAACTGGGGGCAGATGTGGTTTATATTTAGCCCCTGGCCGGGCTCTCGGGTGATCCTGGTGTCAGGAGTTCCTGACTAAGTGGATTTTTGGTTGGGAGCTCCTCATGTCCATGTCAGAGGGTCGCTCTTAAAAATTCCCCCTTGCGGGAGCCGAGGGAGGAAATGAAAAATCTCTGCAGGCTTTCTGTGGAACTCCTTAGAGTTGGGAGTTAGAAACCAAGGGTTTAACCAGTATATTTTCCTCCCCGTGTCCCTGTGCAGGACTGGAGCTATGGGGTCGGAAAACCCCAGCCCGCAGAACCCTGGCTGTAAGATCATGACCTTCCGGCCCTCGCTGGAGGAGTTCCGCGACTTCGGGAGGTTCATCGCCTTCATGGAGTCCCAGGGAGCCCACAGGGCAGGCCTGGCCAAGGTGGGGGCATGGGTGAGGGGATGGGCAAGGTGAGGGGATGGGCAAGGGGCTGGGCAAGGTGAGGGGATGGGCAAGGTGAGGAGATGGCTGAGGGCTGGGCAAGGTGAGGGGCTGAACGAGGGCAGGCCTGGTCAAGCTGAGGGCATGGCTGAGGGCTGGGCAAGGTGAGGGGCTGGGCAAGGTGAGGAGATGGCTGAGGGCTGGGCAAGGTGAGGGGATGGGAAAGGTGAAGGGATGGCCAAGGGGCTGGGCAAGGTGAAGGGATGGCTGAGGGACTGGCCAAGGTGAGGGGATGGGCAAGGTGAAGGGATGGCTGGGACAGGGCTGGGCAAGGTGAGGAGATGGCTGAGGGCTGGGCAAGGTGAGGGGATGGCCAAGGGGCTGGCCAAGGTGAGGGGATGGCTGGGACAGGGCTGGGCAAGGTGAAGGGATGGCTGAGGGCTGGGCAAGGTGAGGGCAGGAGCTGGCCAAGGTGAGGGGCTGGGTGAGGCAGGGCTGGCTGACCTGGAATGCTCAGATTAATCCTACAAGTAAAGTAATTACAATATCTGGAAGTCACCAACAAGCTCTATTAAAATAATCTCCCTAGCAAAGTCCTGGAAGGTAATTGCTTGTACACTTGAGTGGACAAGGAAACATTCCACGGAGAGCTCTTCATCAATAGCCAGCTCTCTTTAGAGCAGCAATAAACCCAGTAATTGACTTGTGTTTTAAAAGAAATAAGAATTATTCCATGCCTAACAGCTTTATTTCTCCACTGTGCTTTATTAAGGCCAGCTAAACACCACTCCTAACAAGTCCTTGTCAGAGCAAATGATCTCATCAGCCTGTGCTGGCATGGCCCAAGTGCTGACAAGTCCCCAAAGCCAGGGCTGCAGTGTCTGTGACAGTTCCATGTTTTGTTCCCTGCAGTGTCAGTGACAGTTCCATGGTTTTGTTCCCCGTTGCAGGTGATCCCCACAGCTGCAGTGTCAGTGACAGTTCCATGTTTCTGTCCCCTGCAGTGTCAGTGACATTTCCATGTTTCTGTCCCCATTGCAGGTGCTCCCCACAGCTGCAGTGTCTGTGACAGTTCCATGTTTCTGTCCCCTGCAGTGTCTGTGACAGTTCCATGTTTCTGTCCCCTGCAGTGTCAGTGACATTTCCATGTTTCTGTCCCCATTGCAGGTGCTCCCCACAGCTGCAGTGTCTGTGACAGTTCCATGTTTCTGTCCCCATTGCAGGTGCTCCCCACAGCTGCAGTGTCAGTGACATTTCCATGTTTCTGTCCCTGTTGCAGGTGATCCCCACAGCTGCAGTGTCAGTGACATTTCCATGTTTCTGTCCCTGTTGCAGGTGCTCCCCACAGCTGCAGTGTCTGTGACAGTTCCATGTTTCTGTCCCCTGCAGTATCTGTGACATTTCCATGTTTCTGTCCCCGTTGCAGGTGATCCCCCCCAAGGAGTGGAAGCCACGGCGCACCTACGATGACATCGATGACATGGTGATCCCAGCTCCCATCCAGCAGGTGGTCACGGGCCAGTCAGGGCTCTTCACCCAGTACAACATCCAGAAGAAGCCCATGACCGTGGGCGAGTACCGGCGCCTGGCCAACAGCGAGAAGTGCGTGCTGCAGGCTCCACACGGGCACGGGGCAGCTCCTGGGAGGCTTTTCTTGCCCAAAACTGGCTGATGAGAAAGTGCAGCCATGTTAAATGTGGAGCATTTGGGGGGGAAACTGCTTTTATTGAGTCTCAGACCAGTTTGTGGCTTGGGTGTATCTTGGAGCTTTTTCTGGGAGTTGGTGTAGAAGGATTGTTCAGGGTCAGCATTTGGGCTGAGAATCTTTCTGAAAAGAAAGGCTTGGGACCAAACAAAAGATCTCTTGGCTCTTCTGGAAAAGGTGTTCCATGGCTGGGGTAGAAATCCAAATACTTTGGGGTGCTTGGGCTGACACTGGTGACACGAGTGTCTTCCAGAGTGCCTGGGGGCTCTGCAGGGCACTTCATCAGCTGGGATGTGCCACTGCAGTCTCATCCTGGTTCCAGAGTCTGGAGTGCTCCACAGTTCTGGAGGACCCTGGGTTTTAATCAGGACTGAGATTATGCAGCCATGGCTTTAAGCTGAAGGAGGGTGGATTGAGATGGGATTTTGGGAAGGAATTCCTGGCTGTGAGGGTGGGCAGGCCCTGGCACAGGGTGCCCAGAGCAGCTGGGGCTGCCCCTGGATCCTGGCAGTGCCCAAGGCCAGGCTGGACACTGGGGCTTGGAGCAGCCTGGGACAGTGGGAGGTGTCCCTGCCATGGCAAGGGTGGCACTGGGTGGGATTTAAGTGCCCTTCCAACCCAAACCATTCCAGGATAATCAGCTTTGGAGTTTTCCTGGCACCTGAGGGCTGTGGGATAACCTCACCTCACGTCTCCATGGGATGGGGATGTGGTGCTGCACATCCAGCCTGCCCCAGAGGGGTTGTGCAGAGGTGGAAAGGCAGCAGTTGTGTGAATTAAAGGTGAAATAGAGCCTCAGAGCTCCTCCCATGCCTGTGTTCCCTGGCAGGTACTGCACCCCTCGGCACCAGGATTTTGAGGACCTGGAGCGCAAGTACTGGAAGAATCTCACCTTTGTGTCCCCCATCTATGGGGCTGACATCAGTGGCTCCCTGTATGATGCAGTAAGTGCAGTGCTTTCCTTCATTTATTTCCTTTTTCTGACTTACTTTTCTCATTGAGGAGCAGTAATTCAGAATTTCACTGATGTAGCCACCCTAAAAAAAACCCCAATACCTTTGTGGTTTTCCCCTCATTACAAAACTTCCCCTGAGATTTAGGATAACAGTCAGTGGAAGCTGTGAAAAGCTGACTTTTAGTAGAAAAATGAGGAAAAGTGTGATTTAAACAAATTCTTTTGCAAACTGTGACAAAAAATTGTCTATACCTTGAGTTTTGTTTCTTTTTTAAGGGAATAAAATGGAGATTTCTGCTGAAGCTCCTTAGAAAGCCACAGATAACCAGCATTTTAAGGAAATGGTGCTACATCAAAAATATTTTTCGAGTCTTAACATAAATAATTTGCATTTGGATTTTAAATTATTTAGATTTGGATTTTAAATTATTTGCATTTGGATCTTTTCCTTGTAGGCAGCTCCATTAGGATACAATGCACCTGCACACTGAATTATTTTACAATTCAAATTGTTTAAGCTTTTCCATGGTGAAATTTCATACTCTGCTTCAAGTAATTCTGTAAATGATAAAGGTTTCTCTCTTCTTACTCTTTTTAGGCAGATAATTTAAATCTCTTCCTCTGTAGTTTTCTTTTGAGTGGGAAGTGGCTTTCTTTGGAGTGTTGTCTGATTGTGTGTGAATGTATGAGTGTCTTTTTATTATCAGCGAGGTTTAATATGGGATTAATTAGAATAAGCAGAGATATCTGAGGTGCTCAGAGCCGTGCACATCTCAGGGGTGCAGAGGGTTTGGTGTTTGGTGGGAGTGTCACATCCTTCCCTTGCTGGGATCAGGGTGGGACACAGCCGGGCACCAGCACAGCTGTTCCCAGGTGGTTTCTGGTTTCACCTGAAGCTCTGGGCTGAGGTAGAAGGTTCTGCCCCTTTGGCCACACTGGGGTGTTTGTGATTAGGAGGAGAACATCTGGGAGGAGTGTGATTTACCCTGAATGTGTGCTGTGTTCGTTACAGAACAGTTAATTGCTCAGTGCAAGAGCCTCTGCAGAGTGCTGGAGCACCAAATGAACCTTCCTGGGGGCAGAGGGGGTTCAGTTAATGCAGGCCCTGCAGGGAGCTGGGGCTGTGCCTGCTCCTGCCATTCCCAGCACAAACCATTCCTGTTGCCTTCCAGGACGTGGATGAGTGGAACATTGGCAACCTGAACACCCTCCTGGACATGGTGGAGCACGAGTGTGGCATCATCATCGAGGGGGTGAACACTCCCTACCTCTACTTTGGCATGTGGAAGACAACTTTTGCTTGGCATACAGAGGACATGGATCTCTACAGCATCAACTACTTGCATTTTGGGGAGCCCAAGTCCTGGTAAGTGAGGGCTCTTGGGCACCACTAAAACATCCTTTCCCCAGCTCTACCAAATTCCATCAGGTTTACCTAATCTCTCAATTCCCATTTTTTCTCTCCTCTTCCCTCCTACTTTACATTTAAAAGCAATTTCACTTTCTTTCATGCTGGCTTGCTCAGAGGCCTAATTCCTGACTTTCAGCAGGATTAGGGAGACTTGTTGACATCACGATTAAAACCAGATTTCAGCACTTGGGGATTTTTGCAAACGAATGCACAGGAGAGCAAATGGGGATGGGAATGTGTGGATGCTTCAGAGGCACTACAATAATGAAGCACTGTTGTTCTTGCTCTCTGCTCTAGGCAGGAAACATCTGTTACTTTCACATTTCCATTATTTAAATACATAAATATGTTCACAGCTCCAGGGACGAGTTAAGTGAAAAGGTTACTTTTCCATGGTCATTTTTTGGCATGATGGTAAAGCATTTTTCAACACTGTTGATGCATAGACTGCTTGGAAATCACTTCCCACAAAAGCAGTAGATAGTTAAGGATGAAATAAAGAACGTAGGAAGTCTGGAATAAGTTACCAAGAGCCAATATGCTTCTTTTTAAAGCAATTTAAAAGTATAAGTGCAGAGACTCAACAACCCATGGGAGCTTTGCTGAAAATCTGGATGTGACTAATAAATATTGACATTTGCGTGCAAATGAGAGCAGAAATGTCACAGGGAGGCTGTGCTGTCACCGTGCCCTGGCAGTGGCAGCAGCATCCTCCCACCTCTCGGGGCTGTGGCTCCCTGGGGGCTCTGGGGCTCGGTGCCTGTGGCACATAAAAGCCCCCAGGAGCCAGGAGCCTGTAAATGAATGGCTCCAGTGCTCTTTTCCAGGCCTGGGAAGGGTGCAGGGAGGGGCTGATTCTCTGGAACATCAATGGCAGTTTTTAAAACCCTTCCCAACACATCATGAAATCTGTTTCCCAACGTTCCTGCTCCTTGGGCTCGCTGTCCAAGGCAGCTGCGGGAGGATTTTACAGAATCTCTTGTGCTACCTCTGTTAAACAAGTGGAGCTCCAGAAATGTGGTTCTGGGTTATGACTGGGATGTGACTGATCCCAGGGAAAGGTTCATCCCAGGGAATGGTCCCAGCCCCAAGGCTGCCAGAGCTCCAGGAGTGTTTGGGCACTGCTCTGGGACAGGCTGGGATTGTTGGGGTGTCTGTGCAGGGCTGGGGGTTGGACAGATGATCCTGTGGGTTTCCAGCTCAGAATATGATTCAGTTTGCATCCTGTCAGTTCTTCCTCCATAGTCCCTTAATTCCAACCCATTTTCCTGGCGCCATCTCCAGCAGATGGTGCCACAGCCCTTGGGAAGCTTCTCAAACCCTTTGGCCATGGAGCTCAGGGCCAGCAGCACAGTCCCATGAGGAGCTCAGGGCCAGCAGCAGAGTCCCATGAGGAGCTCAGGGCCAGCAGCAGAGTCCCATGAGGAGCTCAGGGCCAGCAGCACAGTCCCATGAGGAGCTCAGGGCCAGCAGCACAGTCCCATGAGGAGCTCAGGGCCAGCAGCACAGTCCCAGCAGGACTTTCAGTGCAGTTTTCATGGGTAGGTGACAGTGTGTGACACAGGATGGGATGGATTGTGACAGGATGCCACTGCTGGTTTGGCAGGGCCTCCCTGCCCTTCCCTTGAGCATCAGGCAGCAGTTTGCCACTTGCCAAGCCACTCCTTGTTCTGCACCGTGACAGCTCCTCTCAAGAGTTCTCCAGCTCTCCTCTGAGCAAGCACTGGCTGCAGAGAGTAAATGTGAATCCCCTTGGAGCAGATCTGGAACTTTCCAGGTACCTGAGCTGTGCTGGGAGTGAGTGCAGCTGTCGCAGGGCTCAGCTGGGGGAGCTGTTGGGCTGCACTGCTGGAATTGCAGTGCTGCAGCCTGGCTTTGCTGGGGATGGCTGAAATGTTCCTTCTGTTTTGCTGGCACCACCTCTGTGGAAATTTCCCAGCTTCCTTCATCCTTTTTATAGACTCCGTGGCTCTGACAGTGATCATCTTGGAAGCACCTCAGGGAATAGCAGGAGTGTGGAGAGTTACAAAGTCTACCAGTTTGGGGTTGAGCTCTAAAATAAGAGGCAGAGTTATTGTTTGCCTGTCAGAGATATTTATTCAGTGGAACCAAGGACTCAGTATATTGGTAGTATCTGCTTCAAAATTGCTCGTTAAAAGCCGTTACTCTTTCTTTGTGTCTCCCATAAATTATCTGGGGCTGTGGGAATGGTGAGGAGCCGCCAGCCCTGCTGCCTTCTGCAGGGAAGGGGAGAAAGGAGCTGCTTCCCTGAGAACCCTCCTTTCCAGAGGGATTTTCCCTGTGGGTGTGCTGTTCCCAGGCACAGGCTCTGCTCCTCACCTTCTCACAGCGCTGCTGCTGCAGCTGGAAATTGAGGCTGACAGCTGGAGCAGGAGGCATGGGAGGTGTGGGCTCTGCCATGCAGCACCCCAGGCTTGGGGGCAGTTGTGTAACCTCATGTGAAGCCCCTGAGGCAGGAGCTGCCAGATCCAGCCTTTCACTCGCTTTTTTTCTCAAATTACACAAAAATGTCCCTCTCGCATTAGGAATTTAATTGCCACCTTTTCACAGTCTCAAACTTTTGAAATAACTGAAATGTATTTAATTCTGCAGCCCCATATTAAACCTCTGGTGGTGGGAATTTTTGCTGTATCAATTATACATATTGTGTATAATTACCTCATACACTCCTGTGTGAGATCTAAAATTGAGCATATTGTCAAACAGTGCGAGCAGAAACTGATTTTATAATGACAGAAGCAACAAAACTGAGTGCCAGGCCTCATTCTTCATGGTGATTATGGCATTTTAGTGAGGAATGGATGTGGCTCAGCCTTTGCAGTTCCAAAAGACTATTTTTAGATGCTGAGGTGTTCCACCAGCACTTTTATCTCCATAAAGATGTGCAGTCCCACCTGGAGGCTTCCTGGCTGGGGAAGTGCTGCAGGAAACTTTGAATCTGAGTTTTGTGAATTTGCCTGATACACTTTAGGAGTGTAACATTTTATTTTGTCAGTACCACCTGATTGGGTGATACCGTTATTTTTCCTGGATATTTTGTGGTCCTGCTGTACAGTAACAGTATTTATGTAATTTACCAACTGTACAGTAACTGTATTTAATTTACCTTCCCTGGGTGCTGGTGGGGTTTTACACTCTCCCTTCTCCCAGAAACCACAGGTGTTAAAGCAGACTGACACTGAGGAAGGTAATTGATTTTTATAAAATGTCCCTTTTCCCTTATCATGATGGATGTTTAATCCCCTTTAATTAAAACAGGGAGCCAGCTTTAGCTTTTAAGTTATATCATCTCCTCTCCAAAACACTCCCTCGCTGGAAGTGGATCATGCCTAATCTGTTTGACTTTGATATCACAAAGTACACTTTATGCCAGAACAGCAGTTTGTGTGGAATTAAGGACAAATTACCAAAGGAACTTTAAAATAATATGATTAGCTGGAAGCACTGGTCACAGATACAATTACATCCCAGAAACACTTCTGGAATTCTGTCTTGTGAAAGGACTGCAAACCTGAGAGTCCGTGGAGTTACCCCAAGAATTTCTGCTTTCTTCCCTCCCAGTGAGGCTCCCTGCATAGGGCAAGTCCAGTCAAGGAGGGCAAATCCTGCTTGTGGCTGCCCCTGGATCCCTGGCAGTGCCAAAGCCAGGCTGGATGGGAATTGGAGCAGCCTGGGACAGTGGAAAAATGTCCTTGCCGTGGCAGGGGTGGCACTGGGTGGGATTTAAGGTTCCCTTCCAAGCCAAACCAGTCAGGGGTTCCATGGCTCTTCTGTACATCTACAGTTTAATGCATTTGTCAGCAGGGAAAGCTCCCCTTCCCACAGGCCTGTGAGGGGAGGGAGATTCCAGCCAGGACTGGCTGTTCCCTTGGGAGGGATTCTCAAAGGAGCCCCTCTGGCCCTGGCTGAGAGCCCCTCCTGGAGCAGCAGCAGATCTGAGCTGCTCAGCTTCTCCCCGCGTTTATTTCTCACTCTGGTCTGCAAGAGCTGCAGCTTTGTGTGCTGAACTCTGGTCCTGTGCTCTCCCCTCAGGACAGGAAATGTTAATCCCTGGAAAAATGCCTTGGAGGAGGAAAATGACCTAAAGCAGTCATGGAGCTTAACTGTTCACTTACAGGGTGCTGCCCCTCACCCTCTCACCATCCCTGTGCTGCTCTGCTCCTGCTCCAGCCCCTGCACCCTGGAGATGCTGAGGCTCCTTGGGCTGCGTTCGCTGGAATCACAGCTGGGATTCACAGCTGATGCTCCGCATGAGAATTTTTACTTTTCTGAGTTTTGCTTTTCCTGTTTCTTGGTGTTGGGCTGCAGAATTTTCTCCTGAATTCCCTTTCTTCCCTCAGTCCCCAAGGTCTGCATCATCTTCCATGGGAAGTGTGTGAGGTGTCCTTGCTCCTAGAAGTGTCCCAGGCCTGGCAGCAGAGGTTTGGGTATTTTTGGGTGGAGTGGGGAGAAAGGAGAAGCAGGGAAGGCCATTTGGCTGTGGTGGCAGCTCCTCCCAGCTCCCAGATTTCCTTCCTGCCCCTGCTGTCCTGTGTAATCTGTTTTACAGCTCTGCTGTTTTGGATGGAGAAAGAGCAGAATTTATGGTGATGGTTGATTTATAGATTAACTGCAACACCATTTGCTCTCAGGCAGATTTGGCAGAGCAAGACCCTTTTCTGTTGATAAAAGGGAGAGAGAAAAGAACAGGGATATTCATTAAAAGGGATAAAAGGAAAGTGAGATAAAGTATGGCCAGGCAGAACAGCTTTTCACTCTCCTGACTTTTCTAAAATGAAGGTGAAATCTGCTTTGCTTTCTGCCCTGAGAATCCGTGTGCATGTGGGTTTGCTGGAGATGCTTGGGAGGAGGGATGTGTTGGGATGCAGAGCTGGATCCCCCTGTAATTCCCTGATAACTGAGAGCAGGGAGTCATTAATCCAGCCCTGCAAGCTGCAGTCATTAGTTAATCAACACAAAGCACTCCCAGCCCTCTCCCCAGCCCCTTTTCCTGGAGGTGGTGCTGTGGGAGAGGGATGCGGGGTCCCTCAGCAAGGGGACAGTGCTCACTGCTGGTTTGCTCTAGAATCCATGGGGTCACCACGTTGTGCAGCACCTGAATCAGCTCTGCCTTGGATTATCTTCCCAATCAGGTGCTGCAACTGGAATAGTGGAGATTTCTCTTTTTAATAGACTCAGGTTTTTGTGGTCTTTCATTAGGCTGTTGTAGACAGATTATTAAAAGGTCATTTTTGTGCCGCAGAGGAGGCACAGGATTTGGGGAGTTAGGGCTCAAGTATTGCCTTTCTTCATTCACCCTCTTCTAACTGAGAGAAAATGCCAGAAAATGAAGGTCAAGCCAGACTGGGGATTGATGGAATCACTGTGGGACTTGTCTGAGGAGGCACAGACGGATAGATCTCAGCCTCAGCACCCCTTTCACTCAGCTCCCTGCTGTTTGTGCTTCCCCTCCTTGGTTTTTTATTTTCACCCAAACCTGCTGCAAAAGGCATGGAATTATTTTGTGCTTTGCTGCCATTTCACTTTTCAGTCCCTGCGTTTTATGTCCATCTTTGCTGAGCCTGTTCCGTCGGTTGAAATTAGAAATCGTAGAGGTTGATGTTCATCTGTTGTACCTGAGCCAGCAAAGAGGAGACCCTTCCCACCTGTGCTTCCTCTTGGCACTTTCCAGGATGGTTTTAGCAGGAGGAGGTGCTGATCTGGGGCCACAGCAGCATCCTGGGGTGGTCCCTGCAGTGGCTGCAGCCCAGCAGCCCCAGCTGGACGGGGAGAAGCAGCTCTTTGATCCAGGAGTGCTCTTGCTCCGACCATTACCTGCCTTCTCAAAGTGTCTGCTCAGAGCTCAGGCCTGGCTTGAAATGAAGATCTATGGAAGTCTGACAGGATCACAGATTGGTTTAATAACAGAGGCTTTTGAGCAGAGCAGGGGCTGGAGGGGAGGGAGATGTGCTTCCATGCTCCATCTCCCTCCTTCAGCCTGATCTGCCTCCCCGTGGGACAGCGAGCTTGCAGATTCCAGCTTGGCACAGAGCTGGCAGCAGGGCTTGGGAGGGCTGGGAGGGAGCAGGAGTGCTGCTGCAGAGCTTTGTCTTAATTCACATTTTGTTAACACGTTGGCAGAAATCAGCCGGGATTTTTTTTTTTTTTTTTCCTTTACTCAGCAGGGAAAATTGTCGAGGGGTGATGCCAAGTGCAGCACAAGTGAGGTTTAAAATAAGAGGAGCCTGTAGTAATGACAGCACTTAAATAGCACTCGGTGCTGTCTGAGAGCTGAGCACTCGTTAACCCCTTAATGTTCCGAGGAATAAATGTGCTGGGTTTGCATCCACTTCATTTCCAGCTGCCCAATCAGCCGCACAGAGGGGATCAAACAGGAGAAACAAAGGAAACTTTACAAACTGTGTCAGTGATCTTTATCAAATCTCAGCTACAACACTTGTGGCTTTGATGCTGACAAGAACACAGCTCTCACTTCAAAGCAGTTGTAGTTGGGAACGGTGCAGTTTGATGGATGAGGAGCATTAAACCTTTGGAATGCTGGATTTTTTCCTCCTCAGAAAAGAAAAGAGTGTGTGTGTGTAGAGGCATTGCACCTCTAGCACAAGGGGTTTCCTAATCTAAGAATATCTTTCATTACTCAGGAGCAAATTTCTTTTGTTCTGCTGGAGGCAATTATCCTGTTTTTTTTCAGGAATTCGTGTTGCCGTGCCCGGTGAGGGAGGCAGCTCACACAGGTCACTTGGTACAAGGCACAGATAGCTCTGATCTCCCCTGGTTACCTTTTTTCTCCTTGTTTCTGGAGCTGAAATGAGCTATTATTTCAGAATACAGGCTCTTTGAAGCATAATCTTTGCTTTTCTTTCTATTTGTATGGTATCCAGTACAAAAACAACCAGTAATTAATAATCTGATTGCCAGTTTAGGGAAATAAATCTGATGTGAACAGGTTCTTCCAAACAAATAATGGGGAATGGCAAGGGGATGAATATTGTAGTCATTCATCTCTGTTGAATTGTGTACTAATTATCTTCTTGGCTAAACTGAATGAGTAAATGACTTCATAATGTTTTTCCCCAAACACCTTTTCTTAGTAAAATGGCTCCTTCATGCTGCTCATTCACTGCAGGCAGAGGCAGGCTCTGGGTTATTTTTACATGTGGAGGGAGAAACTCCAATGTGCTCTGCAATTTTGTGCTTTGTGCCTGGCACTTGTGCTGTGGAGCTGACTGGACTGGGGCACAGAGAGTCCTTCCAAGAGCAGATGGTTGTTCACATTAAATTCTCTGCATTTAAAAAAAAAAAAAAAGTATTTGAAAATTGCATTTGGAGTTCTGGAAAAATCTCCTCTTTGTGTTCCTCGAGTCGGGGGTGAGTGAATCACACTGAAAGTAGCCCATTGTGCTAATCTTGGAGCTCAGTTGTACCTCTTGAAAATTCATATTGCTTTAAAATCTGAATTTTAAAAAGCTCCTGTCTAATGTCACTTCTTGAAACTAATGGCTCTTTAATCCTATTTCTAGCTCAAGGCAACTCTAAGGGTTGCAGAGTCTTTCAGAAGTACATGATTGGCACAAGTTAGGCTTGACTCTAATCTCCCAATGCTCAATCTCCAGGGATTTGATCCCAGCCTCAGAGTAACCTGAGATATCCTGCCCATCCCTGGAAAACAAATGGAGATTTTGCAGTCACAACTTCAGTTTCTTCGGGGAAGGAGGAAGTTTTTCATCCTGCTGCTCCAGTGGCAGCAAAATCGCTGCCATTTCTTCACATTGTGGGTGATGAGCAAGTTCTGTGTGTGGAAAGGGATTGTCTGCAGTGAAATGGGCCCTGTGGGTGATACTGGGTGTGTTTGGTGGTGCCCAGGCCCTTCTGAGCAGGTTTGCCCTGATTTTCTCCCTGTGCTGCTTCCCCAGGGGTTGCATTTAGCATTTGTGGGAGGCAGGTGTGTTTGGTGTGTTTTGGAGTTGTGATTTGGTCCTGTCATTACCTATTTACTCCTAATTATGGCTTTTGGAGCTGATACTCCCCAGCCTCTGTGTTTATCTCTCACTCTGGGTGTATTTCAATAAAAATGTCATTATTTGAAATCATTGACACTGCTGGTTAAAGATACTGAATTCCATCATCCATTGTCCTGTGAAGTGATCCATTCAAGATAAAACTGCAGGCACTTGATAAAGGCTCTGTCCTAGGAGCTCTCTGCTCCCTGTGTGATCTTATCTCCAGGCAGGGTTTGCATTGCTGATGGAAGGAGCCACAGCAGAAGGGGAGAGGAGAGGGAGGCCAGGGATTCTCCTTTCATAACCAGGATCTTGAGAAGGGGAAATGGGAAATTTCCAGCCCATTCAGCGTGGCCCAACCTCAGATTTGGTGAGGGGAAGAAGAAAGGGAGTTGATTTCAGTGTTTTAATGAATTGTTGGGAGAGAGGGATGAAGGGAGATTAATTAGGAGGAGGGTAAAGGCGAGGAAAAGAGATGTGACCATGGAAGGGAGGTGACAGTGCTACCAATAAAGGGACAACCTGTTCTTCTTAAAATACCTTTTTTCTTTCCTCATACAGGCAAAACTGCTTAAAATAGTGTTGCACAGCAGGATCCCTGTGGGTCCCTTCCAGCTCAGGATATTCTGGGGGATTCTAGCATGGAAACCCTCCCTTCTACCCTGAGCTGTGCTCTGACACAGCGAGGAGATGTTGTTTAATGTTTTACCTTGTAGAAAAGTGAGGCCTCAGGAGCAGGATCTGAACTTTGCAGGGAGGGACCACCCTGTGCTAATGCTGGTTCTTAATGCTTCTGTTGGGTGATAAATATTCCTGATGGACCAAGGGGTTTTCTTTGGAGGCTTTTCTTTGCTGCTGTCGTAGGGGCTAAAGATGTTGAAGGTCAGGGTTCAGATTCTGGGTTTATGGGCACCCTTTGCCTTTCAGAGGCTGAAATAGCAGCTTTTCATTCTGCCTGTCATGGCTGAGAGCAGGTTGGCATTTGAGTCTTGAAGGGTCACTGTTCTTGGCACAATTAAATCTGCTTTGAAGACAGATAACTCACCCCAGCTTGACACGTTGGCCTGGACATTTTAAATGTGCTGCTCCTGTTCTGTTTGTGTTCCTTATTCCATAATTATGGAGTGTTAACCTGTGTGGGGCCTGCTTGGGCAGACCTTGTGCAGACCCTGTGAAATTGAGTTTCTTACCTTCTCCCAGGAATGGCACTGAAGTGACATTTCCAGAGTCTTGTGGTTGAACCTCCCCCTGCCCATGGAGCCCAGAGTCCCAGAGAGTGGGGTGTGGGATTTGATGAACTAATCACTGCTTAATTGGTCTGTGTTGGTGCAAGAGAGTGTAAATGAGGTGTGGAACAAGGTGTAACTGGCAAAACCTCTGGGGGTGACAGCTGGAGTGGGAAAAGGTCTTGGAAGCTTTGGGTGAAGTGACAGGATGGTCTGGTCCTCTGCCAAAGGCAGGGATGGCTTCAGGTGAGAAAAATCCTCTTAAATAAGCAGAAAACAGCTATGAGGCCTTTGCTGTGGATGGAGTTTTAGGGTTTTGGCCACTGGAAACCAAAACTGAGCTTGGCTGCCTTTGAGGAAGCGGCAGGGAGGGGAGAACCTGGGCCTGGGAGGTCCCTGAGCAGCACAAGCTGCCCAGGTGAATTCTCTGTCACATCATTCCTTGGTGGCCCCCAAAGGCGTCCCTGCATCCCAGGATGGCCTGAATGCTCCTTTTTACTGACACACTTGTTTAATTCTTAATTCACAAGACATTTGCTTATTTATTCTCATTGTTCCTGCTAATAATTCTAAACCATTAGAGGGGAAAATTGTATTCAGAAATGCTGTTTCACACTTTATTTGTTTGATGATTTAGAGCGATAGAAAATAGCACATTTGCTGGCTTTTATAGTCTGATAATTATCCACATCCATCAAGCCCCATTCCAAGGGAATAAACAAAACACCAAGAAAATTACTCTATTAATGATATCCTATGATGGCAAATAGGACAGACCTCTCTTTTGTGTTAAGGAGAGAGAGGGGATTGTCCAGTTCAGCTCATGTTGGGAAGGAACTCCTGGCTGGGAGGGTGGGCAGGCCCTGGCCCAGGTGCCCAGAGCAGCACCAGGGTCTCTGGAATGCCCAAAGCCAGGTTGGACAGGGCTTGGATCAGTCTGGGACAGTGGGAGGTGTCCCTGCCATGGCAGGAGTGGAAATGGATATTTAAGATCTCTTCCAACCCAAACCATTTTGGGATTCTATATTAACAAAAGCAAGCCACCACTCCAGGATGATCTTTTTCTGATTCATTTATAGCTTTGGGGCAAAACCTTTTGGACTTGTGATTCTGACTCAAGGGCTCAGAAAATTGCGTGGAAGTAGAGCTCAGAAATGCTGGATTTAGGCTTCATGAAATAAGTTTGGGAGCTGAGAGTCTTTCCCAGAGAACAGCAAGTTCTAGATGTGTACAAGTGGTACTTGATCCACTTCAGGGATTTTCTGTTGTTTTGGTGGAAAGTAGAAAAAGGTAATTTAAAAGGCTCAGTATATTACTTTCAGGTTGTTGACTTGGGGGTAAGATGACATTTGAGTCACAGAACTATAACTTTTTTTATCTCAAGCTGCTTTTTCTTTCCCCGTTGTGTAAATCTCCCGCTCCCTGGCAGAGCAGCAGCACATTTTTCCTGCTGTAATCCCCAAAGTGCTGAGTGGCAGGCTTTGGGTGAAGCCTGGCCCTTTGTCTTGGTCACCCTGTGCAAGGCTGGGCCTTGGAACTGGGCTGGAGGTTTGATTTATCTGCACCCAGAAAAAAATCACACCTGCTGCTCTGGCTCTGTGGCCATCAGTGTCCCTTGTCCTGGGGACAGAGGGGCACATCCAGGCCAGTGTTCCCAGCACTGGGGGCTCCTGCGGTCATGCCTGAAGAAAAGGAAATTATTGGCTGTTTTTCGCCTGTGGAACTGGGGTTCTACAGCTGAGCTGAGCTGTGGGGATGGTGACAAACTGTGCTGAGGGACACAGGGGTGCTGGCTCTCACAGAGAGCAGGGGGCATCAGTGGCACCCAGAGCCAGCCCTGCTGGGTGCTCGTGGCCCAGAGGGGCAGCACCCCTGGGATTGCAGCAGTTTTTAATCTTCCCATTGTTGTTCTGCCTCACAATCAATCATTTTGTGTGTAGATGCAGCTCAATCTGTGCCATACGTGCAGGAGCCTTCTGCTTCTCTTCCTGGTTTTAAATAGCAGCCCAAATTCTGTCTTTATTGCCTATCTTTATGTAAATCAGATTTGCGAGCATAACTTAAAGCAGAATTTGACCTACTTTTAATTCTCTTCTGCAGTTAATATTTTGAATTCCTAAGAATAAACGCAGAGGGATGTGTAGGCTCTGCTTCCTAAAGACTGGCCCAAAGAAAAAAAGTTAATTTCTAAAATTGGACTCAGCTATTACCATTCTGTGCTGGGGGTATTTTGATTTGTATATTATTACATACAGTTCTTTTTTATGAGCTGGAAATTCCTCCTCTCTGGCTGGTTTCTATCCAAGCAAGTCTTTTTTCTTTGTCTCTCCATGGGCTGTTCTCTGAAGCCTTGCTTGGCTTTTTGCAGGCTGCAGTTTCAGATAACACAATAACCGTGTTCCAATGTATTAAACTTTTAACATCCTCAAGATTCAATTAATCTTATCTTTACAACTCCCAATTACAGGCACTAATTAAGTGAAGGTTGCATTGTAGACTGGGGATATTACATTAATCATCAGCAGCCTTGTAGCCATAAATTAGTTCTTTCCCAATCCTTCAGCATTTTTCCCAGAAGGAATGGAATGTCTCATTTCCCTGTTTTAAGGGACATTAATCCCACAAAGGAGCTTTGGATCGGGATTAGTTTTATCACATTTATGTAAGTGATGAATGGTCTTTGTAAAATAAAAGCCACTAGCTTTGTCCCAGACAAATGAAATTGAATTGTTTGATAATTATGCAATTTAAGGCACTGTCAAACTTTGGTCAGGGAATGTTGGGAGTCCATTGCTGCATTTATTATTTTACAAGATTAGGTGCTGCATAGTGTTTTACCTTAAATTTTTTCTCAAGCCATCAGTTCAAATCAGCTTAGTGCCTAAACCCTGCAGGGCCCTGTGTGGGATTTGTGTGCTGTCGTGCCCCTGCCAGGCCAGCCCAGGTGTGTTTGATTTCCTGGCACGGGTTGAGTGTTGAGCTGCTTCTCCAGTTGTGGTTTTACACGGGGAAATGCAGAATTTGTCTGGCTGAAACCCCCAAATTCAGGTGCATTCTGAGGGGGCAGTGCTGGGCACCTGTTGCTGAGTTCCCTCCTGCAATTTCCTGATCCCTGTGAGGGATAATGAGAAGGATGGGTTTGACATCTTTATTGGAAACAGCAAAAATAATGCATTTTTTATTATTCACTTTGAAGAGAAGTTATAGCTGGCAATAAATGCCATTCCCACAAATGTAAATTCTCAGAATTCTCTGTCACAAAAAGCAGGGAGAGCCATATTTAATTTGCTGCAGAATGTAACCAACGATTTACAAATTTCCACTGGCAATATTATTGTGTGTCATCATGTTAAACATGTTGAAATGTGTCCAGGTATTCAGCTCCCTTCTTATAACCTGAACACATAAATCTCTGTCACCTGGGCTTTGCTCCTGAGGATGCTGTGAACCTCAAAGCACTGAGAGAACTAACAGCTTTTGGGAAGAAAAAGCCCATTTGAAACTTCCCTGGTGTTTGTACGTGCTGGGCACACCCAGCCCTGTGGCTGGGACCTGAGGGACAGTTGATTGTTTTTCCAGAATTATGTTCAATAATTTGCACTCCAAGAAAAATTCCAGCCCGATTCTTTTGCGCTTTACTGACCCCAAATCTAAGAACATTGTCTTTAGGAGGTGTAGAAGTTGTTCCCTACACCCTTTAATGATGTTTTCATCAGCAGGCCCTGCATTTTCAGGGTCACCTCATCAAGAAAATTATTGAGTACTTGAATTCCATTATTTCACATCAGACAATAAAATCCAGCAGGGACATAAGGATTGAGCCATGACTGCTTGAGCTAAAGAATATTCACTTTTTTTGAATAAAATGAAAGCTATTTGCACAGAAAAAGGCTTATTCTTTTCCAAAGCACACAGACCCTCCTTCACACCTTTCCAGCCCATCTGTTTCTTGCTTATTAATATTTAGCACAGTTTTATTTTGCAGATATTTTCCCCATGGAGAACACACCTGCTGTTCCCTGCACTCAAGTTATTCCTGGGGTTTCCACTGCTGCATCATCACTTTGTCTTCTCCATTTTCCTTCTACTTTGTGCAATCTTGTGATGCTGTTTGAGAAGGTGCCAGAAAAACACACACTCCATGTAACACGTCTGAGGACTTTTATTAAATGCTGTTTTTTCCATGGATTGTGTGTTACTGATGCCTTTCAGACACGCAGAATTTTGGTTTTATTGCCAGCCATCGTGTGCTGTGCTCAGGATTATTGCCCCACTTGTTCCTAGCATTTCCTTTCCCTGTTTTTACGTTAAAGATGTATTGATTTCATCATATCTAATGATCTTTTGGTTTCTGTCTGTTCTGTTCTCTCCTCCCAGGTACGCCATTCCTCCAGAGCACGGCAAGAGGCTGGAACGCCTGGCTAAAGGTGAGCCTGGCTTTGGGCTGGGCTCGGCAAGGACTGGCACTAACTGAGCCTGCTGGGCACTTGAGGGGCTGCTGGAGGAACCTGCTGAGCTGGGGAGCAGCTTCAGAGCCAGAGAACTTGGCAGGGAATTTTAATTTTGCTTCCAACCCTTCCCTCCGAGCCTCGGTCTCGTGGCATGGCCTGACCTGAACTAAACTCAACTAAACTAAACTCAACTAAACTAAACTCAACTAAACTAAACTCAACTAAACGAAACTAAACTAAACTAAACTAAACTAAACTTAACTCAACTAAACTTAACTCAACTAAACTTAACTAAACTTAACTAAACTAAACTAAACTAAACTAAACTTAACTCAACTAAACTTAACTAAACTCAACTAAACTCAACTAAACTTAACTCAACTAAACCTGACCTGACCTAAAATTCCTTAAAAACCCCTTGGGTTTTGAGGCATTGAGGCCAAACCCTCCCATGTCTGGGCAGTGGGTTTAATCCACAAGGATTTGGGTTGGAAAGGACCCTAAAATTCCTTTCATTGCACCTTCCACTGGATCAGGAATGCTCCCAGGGATGGGGCAGCCACAGCCTGTTCCAGTGTCTCACCACACCACAACAGACATTTTCTTTCTGATATTGAACCTAAATTTCCCCTCTTCCAGTTTGTAGCCATTGCTCCTTCACCCTATAAATATATTTTGTATTTGGTGGTTTTCCTTTTATGTTAGCCTCATCCTCCTTTATTTTCAGTGCAATAAAGTTCATCTTAAAAAGGAAGAAAAAATGAAAGGGAGGGAAAAAGAAAAGGAAAATGGGAGTGAGGGGAAGGGAGAGTTACTTTGAGCTGTGGCAAACTCCCACCTCTCAAGCTTCAGGGAAGATGTCTGGCTGCAGAAGTGGATATGTTTTAATTTGTTGGTGTTGTTTCTATTTTTGTCCACTTGCAAATGTTCAAGGAGCTGCCCAGCTAAAAAAAAAGCTGCTGGCCCAGAATAATTAACTCCAAATCTCTGTGGTTTATCTCCAGCGAGGCAAGTGGGGTGGTTTAAATCTGCTGGTGAAGGTAGGAGCAGGCAGGGAAATCTGGAAGGTTCTACCCTGATGCAAAAGAAAAGTTCTAATGCTGATTTCCCAAACAACAGACAAATTCCTGAGCTGCCTTTTCCTGCTGAGCACACTCCAGGCTGTCCAGCTGATTGTGTGGAGTAAATGCAGAGTAACTGAGATGAGTGTCCTGGGGCTTGGTGCTGTTCTCCTGTTCTCCTGCTGAGCTCCCTGATCCCTAAATACAAATAACACTGGAAATGGCTGCTCAAAAACGTTGCATTGCAAAGCTACAGCTCAGTAATTTGCCAGGTTTTAATAGATGAAAAAAGTAATTTTTATGAGAAGTCAATCAATCAGATGACTTGTGTTCTGCAGACTCTGAAATACCACTCCAGGTCTGACAGGAGCAATAATAAGTTTCTTGCTGTTTGTAACTAATTTTTACGGATGATCAATTTTGAGGCACGGAGATGGTTTGTGCTGTAAAATCAGGAGCAAATTATCAATGATCTGGTCTTTATTTTAGTTTCCTGTCTCTAGAAGCTGGGTAGGTGATGATTTAACTCTGCAAAGAGCCAAAATTGCTGCCTGGCCATTCCCCTGTCTTGTGCATCGGTGGGGAGAAGTTTACTATGGAGAAATGAGTGTGCAATTAATATGGAAAATGAATAGCTGAGCTGTAAATGGGCTCACTGGGAGAGCCATGGAGCCCATGGAGAGAATGTTAATGTGTTGCCATGTTATTGGTGCTAATCACTTAAAATGTGCTTCTTTATTAGTGGCTTTAATGAGAGCCACTTAAACTGTGCATTAAAAAGAGGAACTGCAGAGAGGGACGACAGACTGGGTAGCAGACAGTCATAATTTGAATTGAAATGCTTTTAGAGCAAAAATATAAGTAAACCTGGAATCCAGTAATCCTTTTGACTTTCTGAAACACCTTCCATTATGTCTCATCAATTAATGTTGGTTCCAGAGCTTGGGTTATTTGTTTTGCTAAGCTGTGATGGGTTTGAGTCCCTACAAACACACAATTTGTTGTGGAGTCAGCCACTTGGAGGGAAGGACATAGTGAGGAAAATTGGGCTGAGCTGCCAGTGAGGGGGTTTGGGCATTGGTTACTAATTAATTATTTGTGATTAGTGGCAGAATTTATAACTCAGTGGCAGAATTTAACACTTGGGGGTGATGAGGTGCTGACTGGGTCAGCTCCTGCTGCCTCTGCCACTTGTTGGTGACCACTGTGAACGTGTCCCTCGTGCCACTGCCTGGGATGAAGCCCTTTCCTTTCCCTGAATATTAACATTTTTCCCTTTAGGTAGTGATACGTAGGGCAGGTTGATGTGGAATCTGGCAGGTTGTGTTGTTTTCCCAAGGACATTCCTTAGTGATGCTCTTCCTCTGAATGTCTCCACAGGATTCTTCCCAGGAAGCTCTCAGGGATGTGATGCTTTCCTCCGTCACAAGATGACCCTCATTTCTCCCTCCATCCTGAAGAAATATGGGATTCCCTTTGACAGGGTAGGTCCCTGCAGGCTGTCCCTGCACAGCTCCTCTTTCCTGTCAACCCAGCAGAACCTCTGGGGGAATTGGCTTCATTTCCAAGGGCATTGTTGTGCTGAGTGCAGCCTGGGGTTCCAACCAGCTCTGCTGTGAAAAGGAGAATTTGGGCTTTGGCTGAGACGCTGAAGAGAGGCAAAGCTGTCACTGAACAAACTCTGGCAGTGAGGGAGCCTCTCATGTAGAGAGTGACGAGCTGATAAGGATGGTCTGGCTCATCAAGGGGCAGCAAAGCCCCGCTGGTGATTCTGAAACTCTTTTTGATTTTTCCGTGGATCCAGCGTGACCCAAAGTGGAGCTGGCTGTGCTGGTTCCCTGTTGTGTAAGTGTTCATGCTGCTCTCTAAGCCTGGAAGGATCCCTGCAGCTCTTAAGCCCTGATTTGAAAAGAGGGGTCATGTTTATTTGGTATGATCGTTTTAACGTGCTTATTCTTAAGGTCTTGTGGCAAGAAGTAAATCTCCTCAGCCAGGGGTGGTTACAGGGATTTGTATCTGTGCAGAATCACTCAAACTGCTGCTGCTGGCTGTTCCCAGCACACGGAGCCAGAGCTGCCTGTGGGTGGGGGAAGTGTCACAGAGGCCTGCTCCAAACTGCTTTCATGGAATCATGGAGTGGGAAAGGACCTTAAATCCCAAACATGGGCAGGGACACCTTCCACTGTCCCAAACTCCAAGCCCTGTCCTGAAACAGTGAAGTTTATTATTCACAAACAGGGGAAAGGTGCCATTTTTCCTGAGGAACAGAGATAGGATCCCTTCATCCAAATCCTTGGCAGATTTCAATGAGGTTGAAATAGGCAGCATTTATAAATCTCTATAATGCTGTTCTGGAAAAAAAAAAAAAAGAAACAGATCAATACTAGGGCTTTTTAATAATTAAAAATGTGTATTTCTGTAATCTCCTATTGATTTCTCCATTTATTCCTCAAGAGCTTGCAGAAGTCAGTAAATTTGGGGCTTTCTTCATGAGTGGCAGTTTGTGCTGGCTTTCCTTTCAATAGTTATTACTTTTCTGCATGGCCTATCCATCATCTGGAGTGTTTTCTAATTTATTGTGGGATAATGTTGACAGCAGTGCCATGGATGATGTGGGCTTGAAATGGAGACATCAGGATGTGCATTCACTGACAGGAACATCATCTGTCCATCTCCTGGAGCCAGCAGAGTGGCACTGCTGGGCTTTGTGGAGGGGCTGGGTGCAGGCTGGACTTCAGCACCTCCTCCTGAAATCCCGCAGGAGCTTCTTGTGCATCACAGCAGCTTTTATTCCCTCTTTCTTGAATTATTCTTCTGTTAATGACATCTGCGAGTTCAGATGTTGGCCCAGCCGAGGGGGAAGTGTTTGAAGTTCTGTGTGTTTCCATTTTGCATTTGGCCCCATCCTTGTGTGGGGAAGTGCAGTCCCCTGGGGTCTCTGTGGGCTCAGAGCTGCTGGGGTGTGGGCTGTGGCTGTGGGAAGGAATCCAGGCTGAATTCTTGGCCTGTGACAGCTGGGAGAGCTCTGTCAGCACTGCTGGTTGGAAGGACAGGGAAGGTCAAGCTCTGCCTCTTCCATTGCATTGATCTTTTGGAATGTTGCAGCCTGAGACCCCTTTGTAACTGGAGCCTGCAGGTGTAAAATAGCTCAGGGTATGTGACCCCTTCTGCCCACTGTTCTGAGTTTTTCCCTTAAGAGAAACCCTTGAGTATTCCTGCAGTTCACCAGGAGTGTTCCAGGCTCAGCCAAGAGCTGCTCTGCCGACCCTCCAGTGGGAAGAGATTTCATCAGTTGGGGTTTTTAACGAGTCTCTGTTCTCAGGCTGCTGCATTAAGTGACCTGTGGGGTGTCTCCTCCTTTTCCCTGTGTTTTGCAGATCACCCAGGAAGCCGGGGAGTTCATGATCACGTTCCCCTATGGGTACCACGCTGGCTTCAACCACGGCTTCAACTGCGCCGAGTCCACCAACTTCGCCACCCTGCGCTGGATCGACTACGGCAAGATGGCAACGCAGGTGGGCAGCTGGGAGGGACAGCTGGGGCAGCCCTGGCACACACAGCCATGCCCCCTGTTTGTCCTCATTGCTGAGGAGAGCACACAAAGTGCCTCTGCTTTGGGGTGTGCTCTGTCACTGTCCCATGTCGCTGGTTTTGCCTCTCGATAATTTGTTTTCATGGAATTCACAGAATCCCAGAATTCACAGAACTCACAGAATTCACAGAATCACTGGGTTGGAAGAGACCTTAAAAGTCATTAAATCCGACCCAGCCCCAACACCTCAGCTGAGCCCTGGCACCCAGTGCCACACCCAGGCTTTGTTAAACACACCCAGGGATGGTGACTCCACCGCCTCCCCGGGAAAACCATTCCAGAACTTTTTCACCCTTTCTGTAAAACACATTTTCCCAATATCCAACCTTTATTTCCCTTGGTGCAGCTTGAGTCTGTGTCCTCTGGATCTGTCAGTTCCTGGAGAAAGAGCCCAACCCCACCTGAGCGCAGCCACCTTTCAGGGAGCTGTAGAGAACAACAAGTTCACCCCTGAGGCTCCTTTTCTCCAGGCTGAGCACCCCCAGCTCCATTTTATTCTGAAGGTGTAGGAATGGTTTTCTCAAGTGCCGTATTCAGGTTCTGAACAGGTTGTTTTGGGATTGGTAAATTGGAATTAGTTTTCTGGTGCATCCAAACTGCGTTTCACAGTGAATAAGGTGACTGATGTAACTGAGCACAACTCATTAGGTACACACTGGAGGGGAAGGAATAAGCTGGAAATACTTTTAAGCTTTAATAACACTATGGTAATAACATTGAAAATACCTGGATTCCTCTAATCTGTGCACTCAGTTAAGTTTGGAGAGTTATGTTTGTGTGGTTATTTCTCATTAGGGCAGGTTCCTGGTGTACTTTGGTTTGTGACAGCTCTCCTGGTTTGAAGTCTGCAGAATAACTGACCAGCAAAGCTCATTCCCAGTAGAATCTGGGAAGTTTTGCCATGGGCAGGGACACCTTCCACTATCCCAGGTTGCTCCAAGCCCTGTCCAGCCTGGCCTTGGACACTTCCAGGGATTGGTCAGACATTTGGATTTGTTCTGGAGTTAAAGGGATGGTAAGAAAAACCTTAAACTGTAAGAGACCTCAAATCAGTGTCAGGTGTCTGAAACTCAAAAATAGCCAAGCAGTCTTGGTTTAAAAATGTAAAAATTGGTGATTGTCTGCTGTGACCTTGTAAAGCAGGTTTATGTGTAGTGAGTGGTCATGGTATTACACCCCAGAAAATGGGGTTTATCATGGAAATTCAGACAGACCCTTAACTACAACAGAGCCAGCAGGCGCCACTCGAATATTAAAAGCAATTTTGGGCTCAGCCATGTGTTCACAAACAAGTGACATTTGGGAAGTGCAGTTTTAGATGGAGCCTCCATGCTTACATTGTTAGGCAGCGTAGCGTGAAATTACTGAACAAGCAGCAGCAGGGCAGGAGCAGATCTGGGGACACAAAGTGGAAGTGTGGAAGGAGATGCCCAATTTATTCCCACTGCACTCTGTGGCACTTGTCCGTTCTGAGCTTTTTTGCTTAATGCTGCTCCAAACCAGTGTTAATGAACCTGGGCGGGGGGTCCCAGCTGAGGGAGAGTTTGTTACTCTGTGGGGGCAAAGCTGTGTTTAAATTTCATGTGAGGTTAAGCAGGGACCTGGGGAATGATCAGCTGAGGGTGTGCACTGGAGCTGCCTGCACCTCTGTGGGGGGAGAATTCCTGCAGAGACATCAGGAGGAAATTCCTGGCTGGGAGGGTGGGCAGGCCATGGCACAGGTGCCCCCTGGATCCCTGGCAGTGCCCAGGGCCAGGATGGACATTCCAGGACATGGAAGGAGTCCCTGCCATGGCAGGCATGGGATGAGATGGGATTTAAGGTCCCTCCCAACCCACACCGTTCCTGAGTATGTGATTTTTAATTAACTACCACAACTTTCCTATATTTCAGAAATGGCTTCATTGATTTATTTGTTCCCAGGCACAATTAGATTGTCCTTGCTCACATGCAGACAGGTTTGGGGATTTTTTTTTTTCTGACTATATACTCATTTATAGAATTTCTTGGGAAGTCTGAGCTGGGCAAAGCTCTGCAGGCTCCTGCTGTGCCTGCAGTGACCCAGGTGGGGATTCCTCCTTTCCTTGGGCTGCCAGCACAGCTCTCTTGTCCTGCCTGCCCTCAGGAGAACGGGGACAAGGCCAGGTTCATAATTAGCCCCTTGTAATGCTCTCCTGGACATTATCCTGGGGAGGAGGTTTGGGCTGTGCTGAGAGCTGTGTGGCAGTGGTGCAGTGCAGGGCAGGAAGGTAATGGTTCACCTCAGAGAGCAGAGCTGTGCTAATTGCCTGCCAGATGGGTGCAATGAATGTTCTGCATCCCACAGAGAACCTGTAAAAAATACAGGATAACCAGCCTGGAGTGTAAAGATCAGCTGCTGAGACACTGGCCCTGCTCTAATGGTAGAACAAGTGTCAGGATTAGCAAAAAAAAAAAAAATAGCGATGGCTGCAGAGTAGTGTGGGAAACTAACAGTGGGTAAATCCACTTGTATCTGTAAATGAGAAACCAGGATGGGTAGATCCTTAGAAATTCCAGTGGAATTTGGTTTGGTGAATAGCAAGTGAATAATCTGAGCTGTCCTGTTTGGTCCAAAGCTTGTTGAGAATGTGGAGTCTTTCTCTCCTTGGGTTTTTAGTTAGAACAGGTGCTGTTGTCCCTTGGGTCTGCTTTTCTGATCCTCCTGCTCCTCCAGCCCCAGTGCTGAGTGTGGTTTGTGACAGAGAAATTCCACAAATTGTCTTTTGTGATGTGCAGAAATCCTCAGGACTGGATCTCTGTGCTCTCAGCCAGTGTCAGGTCCAGAGGAAGGGTCTGGATCCTTCACAGCCTTGAGGGTGCCCCAGTGAGAGAGGGATGTCCCCATCCAGCTGGACAGGGCCCAGAAGAAACACCAGATTTTAGCTGGTGTGCTGATGGAAATGTCTCCATCTGGCCTGGAGGAGCCTGGTGCTGCAGCTGAGTCCTCCCAGCCAAGGTGGCTCTGAGGCCAAGCTCAGCTTTCCTCCTGCACCTGATCCTGGGCTAGATCTGAGCAGCAGATCCTTGTTCAGGGATGGGGAGCCCTGCAGTGATCCTGGGCTAAAGCTGAGCAGAAGATCCTTGTTTGGGGATGGGAGAGATCTGAACTGGTCCTGGGCTAAAGCTGAGCAGCAGATCCTTGTTCAGGATTGGAGAATCCTGCACCTGATCCTGGGCAAAAGCTGAGCAGCAGAGAGATCTGAAGTGATCCTGGGGTAAAGCTGAGCAGCAGATCCTTGTTTGGGGATGGAGAAGCCTGCAGTGACCCTGGGGTAAAGCTGAGCAGCAGATCCTTGTTTGGGGATGGAGAAACCTGCAGTGATCCTGGAATAAAGCTGAGCAGAAGATCCTTGTTTGGGGATGGAGAAACCTGCAGTGATCCCAGGGTAAAGCTGAGCAGCAGATCCTTGT
Organism: Ammospiza caudacuta; assembly: GCF_027887145.1. NCBI lineage: Eukaryota > Metazoa > Chordata > Aves > Passeriformes > Passerellidae > Ammospiza > Ammospiza caudacuta. Next base: position 5,120,139 of record NC_080620.1, on the reverse strand, counting down.
TTGGGGATGGAGAAACCTGCAGTGATCCCAGGGTAAAGCTGAGCAGCAGATCCTTGTTTGGGGATGGAGAAACCTGCAGTGATCCTGGAATAAAGCTGAGCAGAAGATCCTTGTTTGGGGATGGGAGAGATCTGAACTGGTCCTGGGGTAAAGCTGAGCAGCAGATCCTTGTTCAGGGATGGAGAAACCTGCACCTGATCCTGGGCAAAAGCTGAGCAGCAGAGAGATCTGAAGTGATCCTGGGGTAAAGCTGAGCAGCAGATCCTTGTTTGGGGATGGAGAAACCTGCAGTGATCCCAGGGTAAAGCTGAGCAGCAGATCCTTGTTTGGGGATGGAGAAACCTGCAGTGATCCTGGAATAAAGCTGAGCAGCAGATCCTTGTTTGGGGATGGGAGAGATCTGAACTGGTCCTGGGGTAAAGCTGAGCAGCAGATCCTTGTTCAGGGATGGAGAAGCCTGCAGTGATCCTGGGCAAAAGCTGAGCAGCAGATCCTTGTTCAGGGATGGGGAGCCCTGCAGTGACCCTGGGGCTGCCAGGGCTGGTCCCATGTGCTGCCAGCAGCCCTTCCCAGGGTTGTGCTGTGGGTTCATCCCATTCCAGACCTCCCAGAGCTCTGGCAGGGAATGCTTCTGGGAGCTGCAGTCCTGTTTGGTGATGAGGTGTCGCAGTCACAGTGCAGCAAGAAGAGACAGGAGAAGGGAGCTCAGAGGGGTTTTCGCAGCCTTGGAGATCCTGGCACAACGTTTCAGAGTCAGCTGTAATCCAAATATTTGCTTTGGACTTGAGCATTCCTGATTCAGCTGAGGAGGGATGGGTTTATTTGTATATAGCACAGTTAATGTTTGCCTGCACAGGCAGAGCTTAGGAATTAGGGAGAAATATTTCCCTTTGTACTTGGAGTTCCTCAGCCAATTGTCTTCCATTTGTCAGATTTTTTTTTTTTTTTTTTTTTTTTTTTCTGTTTGGTCGTTGAAAAAAGCTGCTGAGTGACAGGCAGGAAATTATAATTTTCATTCCTTACTATATCTTTTATTAAATTTCTTTTTTATTTTGCACCATGAGCCTGCAGTTCCTGCTTGGTTTTTTGTTTCTGAAAACGCTTGGATGGCACCACCAGAGGATTTCAACAGCTGTGTCTTTGCCCAAATAACCCTTTTAAAGCAGGGGTTTCAGGAAAGTGCCCTCCCTGTAGTCACAGTGAGCCTCCTGCTATTCAGAGACCCTTTCAGAATTTCAGCAGAAATTCAAATCCCACCTCAGCTTTTCTATTTCTTTGGCAAACCGGACTGAAAATAAATGGATGGGAGTGGAGCAATCTCTGCACTTTCAGTTAAGTGCAGCCACTCCTGGAGAAGGTCTGGGTTCCTGCTGGCTGCCACTTCCACACCTTCCTTTATCTCCTGTTTACTCCAGAAAAACTGCTGGAATTCTCTCTCTCAACATAAAACAGGGTCAGGCTGCCCCTCCTGCCCAGGTCCTGCATTTTGGGCTCTGCAAAAACCAGCTTTCGCCTCATCCCAGGATCCTTTACATGGCTTCTTGCTTCTAAACCTTCTGCTCACTCCTTTTTCTGTACTGTATATAAAATATAGAAACAATCTCAAATTTACACTTGGAATATCTGTGATTTAATGTTGTCTAGCATATAATTTTCCAGCTGAAATTGAAGCTTTCTTCTTACTATTCACATTTTGGTAGGTTTTTTTTTGCCTTCAATGTGTCTGTATTTCCCAAGAAAATAAAACTTGTGAGGTTTTTGCAGAAATCTGTTTGGTAATACTGCAAAATTAGTCCCCAAAATAAGGCAAATCAGAGCTGAATTTTTGCATTACTTTGTGTCTATGCCTCAACTGACTCTAATTAGACCTTTTAAGCTTAGAACACATAAAAAAAATCTATTATGAAATAGCATTTCCATAGTTTATTTTTGTCAGACGTTCAAAATTGCTCTTTTACTCTAATTAGACCTTTTAAGCTTGGAATACATTAAAGAAATCTATTATGGAATAACATTTCCATGGTTTATTTCCATCAGACAGATTCAAAATTGCTCCTGTACAAATTCTTCCACCTTTCTTCATACTTATTTTCTTGTATTATTTGTAAACACTCCTAATGCTCTTGATTCTGTGCAAGAAAAAGGAACTTTTACAGCATTTTTTGTGCTGAGGTGGAAAGGGGACGGTTGTTTTTTGGAAATGGTCTGGAAGCTTTGTTTTATCAGCTCTTTTCTGATCTCCTCTCCTGCAGTTCTGGCTGGGAGGTTCTGGAGAGGATTTTTGTTAATGAAAGACCAAAGTGGGGTTCTGTGAGCAGAATCAATCCTGGATTTGCTGGGATTTCCAGGATTTCCAGGATTTCCAGGATTTCCAGGATTTCCAGGATTTCCAGTGCTGGGTGGGGTGGCTGAATGTCCCTGGGGGGTCTCAGTGCCAGCAGCTCCTTCTGGGTGTTGGCATGGGTTATTTATTGATTTATTTTATTTTTTATCCTAGCTCTGGGATAATGTTTTTATTTATTATTTTATATACTTAATTTTATAACATTTTTTATTTTATTGATTTATTTTATTTTTTAGCCTAGCTCTGTGATAACGTTTTTTATCCATTATTTTATATATTTAATATGATAATAGTTTTTATTTTATTTAATTTTTTTAATCCCAGCTCTGGGATAATATTTTTATTTATTATTTATAATTTTATATTTTTAATATGATAGTATTTTTATTGAATTATTTTATTTTTTATCCTAGCTATGGGATAATATTTTTATTTATTATTTATTATTTTATATTTTTTATATGATAATATTTTTTATTTTATTGATTTTTTTTTTATCCCAGCTCTGGGATAATGTTTTTTATTTTTTATTTTTTATTTTATATTTTTAATATGATAATATTTTTTATTTTATTTATTAATTTTATTTTTATCCCAGCTCTGGGATAATGTTTTTTATTTTTTATTTTTTATTTTATATTTTTAATATTATATTATTTTTTATTTTATTTATTAATTTTATTTTTATCCCAGCTCTGGGATAATGTTTTTTTATTTTTTATTTTATTATTTTATATTTTTAATATTATAATATTTATTAATTTTATTTATTAATTTTATTTTTATCCCAGCTCTGGGATAATGCTTTTTATTTTTTATTTTTTATTTTTTATTTTTTTATTTTTTATTTTTTATTTTTTATTTTTAATTTTTTTTTATTTTTAATATGATACTATTTTAATTTTATTTATTATTTTTATTTTATCCCAGCTCTGGGATAATATTTTTTTTTTATTTTTAAATTTTTTTATTTTTAAATTTTTATTTTTAATTTTTAATTTTATTTTTATTTTTATTTTTATTTTATTTTTATTTTTATTTTTATTTTTTATTTTTATTTTTTATTTTTATTTTTTATTTTTTTATTTTTTATTTTTTATATTTTTTATTTTTATTTTTAATATGATACTATTTTAATTTTATTTATTATTTTGATTTGATCCCAGCTCTGGGACAGCGCTCCCAGCGCATTTCTGTGCCCCACAGCGCTGTGTGTGAAGGGAGGGAGGGGTGGCTGTGCCCCAGCCCCAGCCCTGCACCCCAGGGATGCCCCGGGAGCTGGGGGCAGCCAGGGGAGCAGGCCGGCAGCAATGCTGCCCTGCAGCCAGGACAGGACAGGGGGTTCATGGCAATCCTTCCTAATGGTTTTGTTTGTCAGGCTCTGAAGGTTTCCGGTGGGTTGTTTAATGAGCTGGGTTGTTGTTGATACCGCTAATTACTCTGCGAACGGGGGGTCAGGGCTCATCTTCCTTCCCACAGCTTCCAACCGCCAGCATTAAACGCACAACTGTGCACTTTGGGCTTTTCCTCCTCCTCCTCCTCTGTCGGGAGTTTAGTTCAAGCATGGCTTAAAGAAAAAGGCCACGAAGCCATGCAACTGAGAGAAAAGTAACAGGTAGCTGCGAAGCAGTTTCAAAGCAGTTTCCAGCCTGACTTCTATAAACAATTAGTCTCTCTCAGGCATCCTTGTATAAACAATAAAGTTCTCAGGCAGTCTTCCCATAACAAAGGTAACATCCTCTCTGGGAAAAGATGGCACCCTGGGAACAGTTATGGAAGTTTTGGGAACCGTTCGTATCACAGTGAGAACACTGATTTTGTTTGATGTAAACAATCAACGGTATTGTAAAACAAAAGGAGTGGTTAGAGTTTTCTCTGTTAGCCTATCGTAAACCTGGATTTTGGAATATTCATGAAGTTAATTAACACTGTTATTTAAAGTGTCTGATCGATCAATAAATTTGGAGTTCGATGCATTATAGGATGGTCGTTCTCCCCCTCACTTCAACACTCCTCCAAGCTGAATCCTCATTCACTGAATCCTCAATTCCCAGAATTGCTGCCGTTCGTCTGCCAGGAGCCCTCTTGGGCTGGCTGAGGGCGAGGAGAAGGAACCTGGAGCTTCAAACTGGGTTTTTGTGTCCTGTTAGATCCCAGAAACACACCTGATATAGGAACGAACTGGATTCCTGCTGCTGGCTGGGGATTTGTTTCTCCCAAAAGCTGAAATTCTTCTCTCTGGAAATGCCCAGGGAGAAGCTGGGAGGTGTTGTCCGTGTTCCTCTGCTGCCTTTCCTTTTCCACCCCTCCTTCCCAGGAACTTGCTTTTAGGCTTCATTTTTATTGTAAAGCAGGTAGAAAAGCTTTAAGCAAAGATTTTAGTCTGGCATTTAAAAGCTGAAAGAGCTTCAATTTCGAGCATGTTGGGTTTTGTGATGGATGAATTTCCATTAAGGGAAAGTGGGAGGCTCAGCTGAGTCTTACCAACTGCTTTCATCTGAATATGAAGGGTTTTGTCCATGAAAACCAGTGGTGCCACTTAAAATATGTAATTTTGGTGACTATTTCTGCGTAAGGAAAAGGATTATTTTCCATTAACCTTTCTTGTGTGCTGGAACTGGTTCAGTTCAGTGTTAATAGTTGGGAATTGAGGGAAATATCCTCCCAAAACTGTTGCTGAAGGTTGAAGTTGAATGAGTCTGCACTTTTCCATAAATCATTTGATTTTATGACTTCAAGGAGACAGCCATTTTATTTGACTGTTATTTTATAGAGACTTATTTGTGTTTTTATGTTTAAAAATATTGCAAATAAGATAATGGTTGTACATTGCATAGCCACAAATTCCCCCCTATCAGTCTTGGAGTTAGAATTGATGGGACAGGGCTCCTGGTGTGGTCACATATTTTACCACAGGCTCCAAATTAGAGTTGCAGATAATAAAATAATGAGGAAAGGAAGAATGTTGTGGTTTTAGGCTGGAAAAAGGTTTAATTGTGCATTTCCTTACAGTATTTTTCCATGTGCTTATAGTTAATAAAGCCATTAACTTATGGAAAAGGAGAGGTGAGGCTGGGAAAAGCTTTCAGAGAATGGAATGGGTGAAGTTCCTGCAGATTTGGTGAATATGGAAACTCCTCTCATTGCTCTTTTGGGTCTCAGCTCCGCTGTAACCGAGGGCACAGAACTGACCCTAAAGCTGTTGATTTTTGTTTGGTTTTTTCCACTCCCATTTTCAGGACTTGCAGTGGCTCCTTGGAGAAGGCAGTTATGAATATTCTGTTGTTTATTCCTTTGTTTGATCTGTGGCTCTGCCAGCCCTGCTGCTCCCAGGGCTGGGAGGGATGGAGGGGAGAGGGGAAGGTGCTGGATGGGATCTCAGGGTTCCTGGGATTTCTCACTGCCGTTTGCACAGGATGTTCGTGCTGCCATTCAGTGCTCTGCTTTGGGTGATCACATCACCCTGAAATCCTTCTCAGGGCTGTTGATCCATAGGAATTCTGTGAATTCCCAGACTGGAGCTTTGTGGTTCAGTTTTGTCTCATGTAAAGGAAATGAGGTTTCAGATCTCTCCTTAGGGGTGGTGTTTTAGTGTAGACATGTTAGTTTTTTGGGTGTTTTTTCTATGAAGTTTAATAATAGTGGAATAGAAAAGTGTTAGAATTGGAGGGAATTTGGGAGGATATGTTCTGCAGAAACTGGGGTAGGGAGGGAAGAGATGGGAGCGTAGGCACCATGTCTTTTAGGAAATACATGTGTTTATGACCACAATGAAACACTTTGAAAGAAATACAGCTGTGTGTGTGTGGAAGGGGGAAGGCAGGGTGTGGGACTGGAGATCATTGCCAGGAACCAACCAAAGCAGGGGTTGATTGCAAAGGCAATTCCTCACCCTCCTGTACCCTCACTCTCCTCCCGGTCTCCCCCATTCTCACACACACACAGAACATTCCCTTCTCCAGCTGTGTTGGAAGCATCAGCAGGATCCAGTCTGAAGGAAGGGCATGGAACAATGTCCTGGCCATGCTGGGGATGTGGCTGTGACACAACTGCAGCAGCTGAGGAAACAGCACTGCACGCTCCAGAAGGAGCCCCAGAGGAAGGAGGCTTTGTAAATTATTCATGCTGGCTGCTGTGAAAGCAATAGAATTAAATTAAAATTGAAATATAAACATCCATCATGGTAGATTTGTGGACAGAAAGGAGCTTGGCTGCTGTGGGGGCCACAGTGGCAGTGCTGAGTGCAGCCCAGCAGCATCCCCAGAGCTCAGCCTGGGCTTCTCCAGCTCTGCCCAGGGGCTGGGGGAGCCTCTGGGGCTGCAGGGGCTGGAACTGCTCTGCAGCCCCTGCCCTGAGTGCCTCGGGCTGTGCTGGCAGATTTGAAGGTGTGGGGGAGTCTGTGCTGCACCCCTTGGGTCCAACTCAGCACCACCAAGGGCAGAGCTCCCTTTGAAGCCATTTTTCAGCCTCTGAGGAGTTCAATCCCCAGAGCTGTGCTGGGATGCTCTTTGTGTTCCTCTTTTAGCTCTGCACAGGTGCTTTTAAATTTTCTTAAGGGAAATCTGCTGAGTCCCTCAGGCCAGCAGAGAGGGAGGTGCTGTGGGAAGCTCCTGCCTGGGCTGGGGTTGGGAGCCTGGGTGCCATCTGTGTTCCTGCCATGCTGTGGCCAAATTGCATTTCCAGCCTTTGTGGCCTCAGCTGTTTTTCATTAAACGGAGTTTTCCTGAAAGTGGCTGTCCATAAATGCTCCTTCCCACTCAGCACGCTGGGGTTACCAGCACTGCCCCAGCCCCTGCACAGTGAGAAACAGGAGCTGGAGGGTGTGGGATGGTGGGGAACTGTGCAGAAGGAATCTCCTGTCTCCCTCTCTCAGTGAATTCTCAACTCTGGCCATAAATTATTTAGTGATGGTGGTGAAAAGGGAAGGGAGAAAAGGGAGAAGCAGGTTTAATTTCAGGCACTTCTGCCAAAAGAATGGATAGAATGGTTTTGAAAAGGTATGAAGGAAAGGTGGAAAAAAACCCAAACCAGCCCTGCAAAGTGGCTCCAATTACCTCAGCCTCAGCTTGGAGTTGAAAAGCAATTTAGTGCAAGCAAAGCTTTGCACCTTAGAGCAGGAGAGCTGTGGCTGCAGCCCCCAGAGGCACCTGGGGGTTCCTGGGTCCTTTTCCATCCTCTGCCTTCTTCTGATGGAGTTTACAAAGGCCGACTCTTTGAGACTGCCATCAGTGCCCAGGGTGAGAATCCCTTTGCTGCACTCAGTCTGTTGATCCGTCACAGCAAAGGGAATATCCAAGGAAAACCACCTGTGAGTCCTCTCTGTGCAATGGCAGGGGTGTGACTCCAGGTTAGTTTTAATGAGCATATGCCAGCTGAAATGAATAAAGCACATTTTCTCCCACTTCATGCTTTGGATGCAGGTTATAGTTACTGCAGGGTTTTCATTTCTTCCCTTTTGTGCAGGATTGCTGTGCCATGTCAGAATGTATCATTATGAAGTTTAACTGCCCTGTGCTCTAGGTCAGGCTTTGATTCCTGTAAGGCTTTTCTGAGTTATGAGGTGGTACCAATAATATCTTTTCAGCCTGGAAAACTCTGCCAGAGAGAGGCTGGTGGAGGGAAATGGGCTTGAGGGCAGGCTCAGACAGAGTAATTGTGTCGAATGCCTGCAGCACAGAACTCGAGCAGTGCCACTCCCAGGAGGCTTTGGCTTGTTGGGGGGCTTGGAGGGAGAACAAAATCTGTGGGATCTGAGCACCTCAGGACTGAGGTGCAGAGGGACTGAGACCACCCCTGGGGGGCTCGGGAGTCCTGGAATGTTGCCAGAAGTGTCTGGTGGCTGGACTTTGATCCTGCACAGGAGACGACACCTGTATGAGGATAGGAGGATTTCACTGGGGTAAATGGTGAAGGGATAAGTTAATTAGAGTGTAAGACACAGAATTTAGGATTTCTGTACAGGGGGGTCTAAAGAAGTAAGATGGAGGAATTGGGGCGTGTCCTCTTCTTCTTCTTCTCGGCCTCCATCTTCTGTGGTGATGTTGGCACTTTGGGATTGGTTATTACTAAAAGTGCACTGGTTAATAAGGGTAGAAGGCATTGGGGAAAAATGATAAATATTGTATACGTAACTTTGAGTATAAAGATAGGTGACTGCCCCGGGGGCTCGCTGTGTGCTCATGGCTGGCTGCTGTGCAGACCTCTGTCGGGCCAAGAGAAAATCTTTTAGATAAACAATTAATAAACACCAAGACCGAGAAAAGATCTGGAGCCTCTTCTCGTCCTTTGAAGCGCGGGTTGTCCAAGGCCACCCCGGGCCTTTCCAGGTCACCTAAACAGCCGAGAAACCGACAAAAATCCTTGGGAAGGAGTTTTCCACCAGCCTGGGAAGCTTTGGGGTGGCAGCTGGTGTTCCAGGAGCAGGCAGTGTGGGCAGAGCTGGTTTTCCCCTGGCCAATGCCGTTCCTGTGACCCTGTGGGCTCTCTTGCAGTGCACGTGCCGCAAGGACATGGTGAAGATCTCCATGGACGTGTTTGTCAGGGTGCTGCAGCCAGAACGCTACGAGCTCTGGAAGCAGGGCAAGGACAGTGCTGTGCTGGACCACATGAAGCCCACGGCCCTGAGCAGCCCCGAGCTGGATGCCTGGAACGAGACCAAGGCAGAGCTGAAGGCGAAGCTGCTCCGCAGGTAAAGCCAGAGAGGGGCTGAGCCCTGCCTGGAGTTCAACTGCTCAGCTGGAAACGCTGCACTCCTCCATGGAGATGGTTCAAACTCTTTTATTTTCTGCCTTTGTTCTTTTCATACAGCTCCTCATGCCATTTGTCTGGGGTAATGTGTCCCTCGTGGTCCTGTTTCCTTCCCATGTTATAAAAGCACATGCTTTTCAAAGTGGGACACTTTGTGCTTCCTCACATCTCATCTCTTATCCTGAAGACAAAAAAAAAAAAAAAAAATCTATAGTGAACATTTAGAGCTTCACTGATCAGAAAGCAGGAGTTTAAAAAAGCCCATCAGTTGCAAAGGGGATTTAATGCATGCCTTTCTGTGCTTCCTTTGATCTTTGTATTAATTTTCTACAAGTCTGTGATTTTTGTGTGTTACAGCATGCTTGAATTGAAAATTTGGCATGCTAACCTTTTCCTGTTGGAATCTTGCTTTATAGGATAGGAGATGAGGAAGAGGACAACAAACACCGGTATGTGACTTCCCTCAGCAACATCCACCCCTTCATTCTTTTTCCTGGCAATCCCTTAAATAGCAGCTCTGGGACTCCTTTCCTCAGTCACTGAGCTTTTTATGAATGCCCCCAGGGAATATTCAGGCCTTGAGGTTCCTCAGGTTTCACCTTGGTTTGTATTTCTGTGCTCTCCGTCACTGGAGAACCTCAACTGTCTGATGGCTCCTCTGGTTTTCCCTCTGGAGCTGCTCTCCTGGGCTGCCAGGGGTGTGTGATGTACCTGGGGTGGGAAAAAGGAGCTGCTCACTGGTGGAAGTGCTGCTGCAGTTTTGGGACTGTTCAGGTTCCTGGTGCAGCTGGTGTGCACACTGGAAGGTGCTCTATGAACACCAAGGATTATTTTCCCTCCCTGAGCCTATTACCCAGCAGAGAAGCCTCTGTCTCAGCCTGAGCCTATTGCAAAAGATCCAGGTGCTTTTTTTTTTGCTTATCTATTCAGCGTTTCCTGGATTATTCCAGCATTATCCTGAAGCAGTTTTGAAGCTGTTCAATGCTCCTTAGCTGTACTTTCTCCTGTGCTTATGTCTTTCCAAGACATGGTTTTACTTGAAGCCTGACTTTTCTCAGCAGGATGGAGGGATGGGATTCACCTCTGCCCAAACCTTCACAGTTGTAGCTACTTAATTTAAGTCACTTTGTGGTTCTGTTCTTCAAAGAGTACAAACGCTGCTTTTTTTGTCAGCTCTCTTGGAAAAATGGAGCTTTTAAACTCTGCAGAGAGGTGTTATTTCTTCTCTAAGGTCAGTCAGACTTGGTTACCTTAAAAAACCCAACTTTGTTTACTTTATGGCTTCAGCAAGAGACTGTTTTAGTCCAGTCCCCATTTCATTTCTGGTGTGTGAATTTGTCAGACACAGAACAGCTTCACTTCTGGAAGTGCTCAGCCTTCAGCCTGTAGTTCTGGAAGCACTTTCTTTAAATGCTGAGCTTTCTGCCTCTCTCCCCCACAACCCCTGAGTGAGAAGAGCACTGCAAAACAGATCTTTTTTTTCTCTCCTGCGAGTATAAAGCTCTGCGCTGTAATTTTTGCCTGGCACTTCCACACCACAGGAGTAAAGCACACTTTGCTAAAACCAGCCTGTAACGCTTGACTCAACTCCTCCTTCAGCTACAGAACATTCCAGCTGCAGTGGCAAAGTCTTACAGCTTTATCTTCACCTCCCACCCTGCACTCCCCTCCCAGGGAAGGTGGTGTGTTCTTGGAGTATGGGTGAAGAGCAGAGCTGATCCTTGTGGGCTCAGCCCCTGTTCCTGCTGGTGGCTGTCCTGCAGGTGTGAAGGCACCAGCTCCTCTTGGAGGGCCACCATCTGCTCAGAGTCTGGCAATTAGAGGTCCCTGTGCATATGGATCAGCTTGCTTTTCTATTCATCATTCAGCTCAGGTGGAATTTTTTTCTCCCTTCTTTGTCAGTTTAAAGGCTGATTAAGGGCTCTTAACTCTGTTGTGCTCCAAATGTAATTAGCAGCTGAGTTTTCTGGGCTCTGAGGATGGGGAGCTGCTTTTTAGCTTTTCTAGACTTTGGGACTGATGAGTAAAGTGTGTTTTAGTCTCTGTCACACGATGATGGATGTGAGGCTGTAAGGAAAATGCAGCTTTCAACCAAAGAAGAACTGCCTACATGCTGAAAATGGGGAAAAAAATCACAAGTTTCTGAATCAGTCCTTTTGGAAAAGGAGAGCTTGTTAGATTTAAACTTGAAATTCAAGGAGAAATTCTGCAGATTCTGTAAAGCCCTGTGCTGGGGCTGGCTGGGATGGAGTGACTGGGATTTGGGGCTCTGAAGTTTTGGCTGTTGCTTGCACAGTGTCGAGGCTTTATCTGGTCCCACTCTGGCCCAGAGGGACCCTGGGGGTGGGTGAGAGCTGGGGAGGGGACCCAGCTGGCCCCGAGTGGCCAAGGGGAAATTCTGTGCCATAAAATGTTATGGGGAGCCATAAAAACTGGGGGAGAGGAGGAAGGAGGGGTTTGGCTTCTGAGGTGCTGTTTTTGGGGACTGGCTGGGCACTGCTCTGCCTAGGGAGGTGCTGAGTGGATTTCCTGGGCTTCTTTCTTTCTTAATTCTTTCTTCACCTATTAAACTGCATTTGTCTTGACTTTCAAATTTCTGACTCTTGTTCTTCCAATTTTCCCTCCCTGTCCCTCTTGAGCAGAAGGGAGTGTCTGTCAGGGTACAGTTCCCAGCCCAAAAATCTTGTCCTGGCTTCTGAATTTCCATTTCTCTTTGCATTGTGGCTCCTGTAATCTTTGCCTTAGTGGCATTGACTTTAAAAAGAATGAACAGCATTGCTATTGCCTCGTTAGTATTTGTCTGTTCTTATTAATAAGCATATTTTTTAGTTAGATTTCTTCAAGGACTTGGACCTTCTGAATTTACTGCTGAAAAATCATAGACTGCCTATTGATTGTGCTGTGAGCATTCATTATGGTGTGTTTTTGGGAACTGGCAGTGCTGGGTAATGTCTCAGAGCTGGAAGATGATGTTTTGCAGACTTCCAGCAGTTTGCCAAAGGGAAGCACGGACAGAATGAAAAGAAATAATGGAATGGAGGCAGAGGATGAAAGAGAGATTTAAACAAGTTTTCATCTGTATTTTGAAATACAAGCAAAATAGATTGAAAACACAATTAAAATCACTTTAACTGCAGCTTGTGAGCTTACATTAGTAATGGTAGGAAAAAGCTCTTCAGGAAACCCAGACAATTAATGGCTGCTGTGAATGGATCTTAAATGTTGTGTTATGCAAGGTTCATCTGCTCCCTTTCAGATATCTCTTCTGCCCTGTAGCTATTTTAGCTACCTTGTGTTTTCTCTGCAAAGAAGATCCTTTTGTTTTTTATTCAGCTTTTAAAGTCAGTGATGGTTTTCTATTTTGAAGACTGTTCTTTTATGTCAAATCACACTTCTGTACTTTCAGGTCTCACAGAAAAAGGAGTCAACCCAGAAGACACAAAACAGAGGATCAGAAATCTCTTGGGGATGTCATGGCTATTGAAACTGCCTTGGAAGATGTGAAAGTAAAAGAGGAGCTGAAAAGGGGGCCAGATGTGGAGGAAGAGGAGAGAAGCAAAGGGATGGAGGGAGAAGGTGAGGCCAGAGCAGTGAGGAGCTGGGGTGAGCTCTGAAACACCTCTGTGAATAACTTGTCTGCTGCTGTTGATTTCTGTTGAAATATCAGCAGAGTTTTCCCCAATATTAAAAACTCACTGAAATATGTCATCATTCACAGCAGCAATTGATTTTTCCCTCCCTTTAAGGATTCAATCCAAATAGCTTTTTTGGCAGGGCTTGAAAATTCTACAGGCTCAAACTATTCCAGGATTGTAAAAAATATATATTATGTGAGGAATATTTTAAATTATTTCATAGAGAAACAAATAAATGTATTTTTATGTCCTGCCCTGAAAAAGAATGATTTGTGCACTGCCTTGTGCAATTCATCTTTCCTCTTCCCCTCCCTATGTTCCCATTTTTCAGAGACTGAATCCAGAGAGCTCAGTTTGGGTGGGATCCACAGCTGCTGCACGAGTCCCACTTGGCTTTCTTCAAGTTTAGCTGGGGCAGGGAAGCTTTGCAGCTTCCTCTGCATGAAATATAAAACCTTTGCTGAAAATAAAACCAGGCAATGGCAACTCCCAGTCCTTTGGGACTCCTTCTGCACATCCAGCCCCCTTTGTGCAGGGGGCTCTTTCTGTTGCACCTTTTTCTTGGCTGTGTAGAAAAGCTTGGAGTTCTTGCTGGGAAAAAGCTGCTTTTCCCCCCCTGATGTGTGGAGAAGTGTTTTTTGTGTCTGTGACACACTCACTCCCTCTTTGAGGCTTCTCCAGCACTTAGAGGGAATTAATTTACATCTATTGTATATATCCATTATTTGTTTAGCATTTGGAGAAACCGATGCTGCAAACTGTTTAGAGAACCTCGATAATGATCATAAAGGAAATCTGTGGAAGCTCTGGGAAGAGCATTGAGGGCTTTGTTCAGTCTCTCAGCTAGACAGTGTATTTTCTCTTTTCATGGGAAATAAGGAGTTGGAAAACCATTGTTGCACAGTGCAGATACTTAATTTCTATTGCCCTAAGCTTGAGAGCATCAGCAGTGTGTTAAATTGTCTGCTCTTAGCTCTTGTACAAGTTTAACACTTGATGCTTGTAATAAATGGCCCGAAAATGCTGATTTTTCTTCGGAGACGAGAGATAAGTGACAAGGACAGATCTGAGATCATTAGAATGGCCAAGGAATAATAAAAACTCTGTTCTAGCTGAATGGCTTCCAAATCATACACTTCCACTACTTCTGAAGAGCTCTGTAACTGTTGGCTCAGGAGGGAAAAGCTTATTTTCAGCACCATTGCAGAAGTGCCACTGGAGCAAACTCCAGCTTGGTGTGGCTGCTTGCAAATGTTCAGCTTTCCTACTGCAATACAGCAATTAAATCCCAATGGCTTCTCTAGTTTTCCACATCCTGCTGTCTGCATTGCCTCTCACCAGTGTCTCAGGGTTTCGTCTTGAAGAAGAAAACAGCATCTGTTTGGATGGCCCTGCTTGTGGTAATTCTGCTCCCACCCCCTCCTGCACTTCCTTTCTTTATTTCCCTGTTTTTAATTTGGCTTCATTTTCTATTACACCAGAAGACATGACCTTGAGAAGGAGAAAGAATGAGATTTCAAAGTAGTCATGGTTCCAAAGTAGGTCTTGTGCTTTGTGTTGGTTGTTTGGACAAGCTGAGTATTTATAACTCGAGGTTTTCAGGATTTCTGACCCAGATCCCTTATGGTGTTTACTTTTGGTTTTTATGACTCAGCTTTATATTCATAATTTATTATGTTGCTATTAATACATTTGGAATTTTAGCAGGTTGTCTTGGGACGTTAGGAAGGAGAGTGTTGAGGCTTTGCCCTTGTCTGGAGGTGCTGAGCAGAGAAATCCCCCTGTGAGTGAGCAGGGGATCTGCAAACCTGAGTGCACCTCCAGGGCTGGGGGCTCCAAACCTCCCTGGCAGCCCCTTCCAAGCCCTTTCCAAGGAGGAATTCCTGCCTGACCCTCCCCTGGGGCAGTGTGGGGCTGTTCCCTCTCGTCCTGGTGTCCCCTGGAGCACAGCCTGCTGTCCCCTGGCTGTCCCCTCCTGTCAGGAGCTGTGCAGAGCCACAAGATCCCTCCTGAGCCTCCTTTGCTCCAGGCTGAGCCCCTTCCCAGCTCCCTCAGCTGCTCCTGAGCTGGGAAATTCAGATTGTGGCAGCACAGCTCTGCTGCTTGTGTTCCTTGTGTCACCTTGTGTCCCACCCACAGCTGCCATCCTTCTGCAGTGGAAGGACAGGAAAGACATTCCTTCTGGACCCACCTGTGCATGTGTGCCTTCAGGTCCTTTTCCTTCCTGCAAGTGTTCAGGATAGCCAGATAAGGCTCTTGGAATTTTTCCTCCCTTTTTCCTGGCTTCTGATTCCGTAGATTCACTTGCAAACTGGTTTGTTCATCGTAATGCAAAAACTTTCAAACACGGTTCTCGGTGCCAGCTGCTGTCAAATTACCCTTTAGAAGTCAATAAAGCTGGTGAATGGCATTTGTGGTGCTGTTGGGGAGAGAATTCTTGGAGTGTATAGAGAGTAAATATGATCTGGTTTTGTGCAACTGGGGAGAAATCCAATTTGCCTTTCATTCAATATGTTTGTTTCTCTAAGGAAATTCAATATTCCTTTCTCTGTGATAGAACAAACCAGTTTATCTGAGGGACTGCCTACATGAGTACAACTATAATTATTTGAGCTGGACTTGTTCCCATTTTTATAAGTTAGTGTAAATTGTAAATAAAGTGATCAGACTTCTGTGGAGTGCTGGGGTTAAGGTGATCCCTAAGGGATTTCAGCAGGGATTTTGGCACTTTATCCTATTGTGGGAGTATTCACCCTTCTTCATGCAGAAACCTCTATTGTGTGATGGTTATTCTGGTTTTCCATTCATGGGTTGGGCTGGTCAGGTTTGGTGTAGCCTGAAGTGGAGGGGTCTGGGTGGGTTGGGGTTGGTGAAACCTTCCCTGGGGTGAGCAGGCTGTCCCTGAATATCCCAAACTGGAGACTCCCCTCAGTGGAGAGCAGGAATTTTAATCCCTGCTGTAAAATGGGAGTGTGTGAATCCCTTCACAGGGAGGAGAGGTGGGGAAGACTTTTACAGGCCATTTCTGCCTCTGGTGACAATGCTGAGATGTTTATCTGCTCAAGAAGTGTTGTCACATCCATGAGGGCTGTGCAGATAAACCGAGTGACA